>NC_034613.1:31837065-31912218 GCF_900095145.1 Mus pahari | reverse complement strand
GGTGTTTACCAGGCACTGGCGTAGCCTCACAAGAGAAGGTTAGCACTCCCCTTGACAAGGATGGAAGAGGCCCTTGGGCCTAACAACACACATACGGTTAAGGCATTGCCACCTACTTCGTGGCATCTAATCATTTTAATTTTAATTGTTTGGGTTTTAACTTTTCTTTCTCATTTTTCTTTAATTCTCATTTTAAAACATGAATTACTCAAGAATTTCACACAAAATGTTTTGATAATATCTATTTCCTTCCCCCATGTCTTCCCAAGACTATTTCCCTCCCAAAGTTTGTGCCATCTTTTAAATTTTTTTTTTTTTTTGGAGGCTCATCTAGTGCAATTTTGTGGCCCATATATTCTTAGATGTATACCCTTTCACTTGATTATGGATGATGTTCTAAGTGCTCTATATACTCCTAGAGAAAAGTGATTACCACTTTCCCAGGGGCTACTCTTTCTTTATTTTCTGATATTTTGTTTTATTTGTGTGTGGCAGGAGAAAAGGTGAGGACAAAGAAAAGGAGAGAATAGCTTGAGTTCCTTATGTACTTTGTAGCTTGGTGTCTTACTAGATTCATAATGTACAAATATATTCTTTCATTGGCTAGGTTTCCTATTCATGTCTTCATTGATTTCTTTGCTGTCTAGAAAGTTTTGATTTGATGAAATCTGATTTGTCTCTTTTTTCCCAGCAGTTTCCTATACGTTTGGGGTCTTGTCCAACATGTCTGCCTTTTCTGTCATGAAATACTCTTTGCTTGCTTATATCTAGCTGTTTTGTCTTCTTAATACAATATTTATAATCATTAACTTCTTCTAGAGCCAATGTTGCTTCACTACAAATATGCTGGTGTGTTTCCAGTTTTATTTTCTCTTTTTATATTCTTTTGTTTCTTTTTTATTGGATTTTTTTTAATTTACATTTCCAATGTTATCCTCTTTCCACCCCGGAAATCCCCTATCCCATCCCCCTCACCCTGCTTTTATAAGGGTGTTCCTCCACCCACCTACCCACTCTGACTTCCCTGCTCTAGAATTCCCTACACTGGAGCATAGAGCCTTCACAGGACCAAGGGCCTCTTCTCCCATTGATACCTGATGAGGCCATCCTCTGCTACATAAGTGGCTGGAGCCATGGATCCCTCCATGTTTGCTCTTTGGTTGGTGGTTTAGTCCCTGGGAGCTCTGGGGGGTTGTTGTTCTTCCTATAGGGTTGCAAACCCCTTCAGCTCCTTCACTCCTTTCTCTAACTCCTTCATTGGGACCCTGTGCTCAGTCCAATGGTTAGCTGTGTACATCCACTTCTGTATTTGTCAGGCACTGGCAGAGCCTCTCAGGAAACAGCTATACCAGGCTCCTGTCAGCAAGCTTTTGTTGGCATCCACAATAGTGTCTGAGTTTGGTGATTGTATATGGGATGGATCCCCAGGTGCAGCAGTCTCTGGTTCGTCATCCCTTCAGTCTCTGTTCCACAATTTGTCTCTGTAACTCCTTCCATGGATATTTTGCTCCCCCTTCTAAGAAGCGTTTCATGTGGTTTGTGGATTATATCTTGGATATTCCGAGCTTTTGGGCTAATATCCACGTATCAGTGAGTGCATACAGTGTGTGTTCTTTTGTGATTGGGTTACCTCACTCAGGATATTTTTTAGTTCCATCTATTCGCCTGAGAATTTTCTGAAGTCATTGTTTTAACTAGCTATTGAACTGTTCTTTGTAGTTTCTCATTCATTTATTAGCTGTTAAAGTATATATTATTTTGTGTCATTTTTCAATTCTCTTGTTTTGATTTCTGGTTTCATACTATTGTTATTATAAAAGATGCTTGATATGATTTCACTTCTCTCAAATTGTTAAGATATATTTTGTGGCCAAATACACAATCTATCTTAGAGAATGCTATACATACACTTGAGAGGAAAATATGTGAATTGTGTTATTCAGTGGGTTTTACTGTATATTTCTTGTAGGTGTATATATTTATGCAGTGTCATTTAAGGCTTCTTTTTCTTCATTTTTCTGTCTTTATGATCTATTCATTGTTGAAATCATGGCATTGAAGTTTGCTAGCTTTATTGTGATATTATTTGTAAAGAGGCTTCTTGAATCACGCTTGAATCATAGTTTCTGCTTGTTGGAAGTCAACCATTGCTTATCAAGAAATATTAAAGATATAGCTAAAACTCACCATTTATTAGCCATAGGTTCATAAACGTATTTCTCTATCATGTTACATTTACACTTTGTTAGCCCACAAGTGAAACAGGGAAAATATTTTTATTCAGTGAACTGGTGCACTTTTTTGACATAAACTGTTCTGTAATTTTTACACGTTTCAAACTTAAAATTGCATGTACTTTTCCACCAATATGGAATCCTTGCAATAATTAGAAGATGGTATAGTTTGGAAATGGTAGACTACACTGTCCCTTCTCACAGTCAGAGGAGGTACTTTAGTCAATGAAATCACTATTTACCACTTAACTAATTTCATATAGGATTGCTTAAGTGTTTAAGTCTTTTGAGGTGAAACACTATCTCAATTGGCACTTATGATGAACTCATGTATCCTTCAAGGATAAGGGAATTATGAAGAACATATTCAGCTATCCAAGAGCATATTTAAATCCAAGGCCAGTAAAAAATGTCAAACTTAACTTCTCCTTACATACTACTGTTGCTTTGTTCTCGTTTTCTTTGCATAACTTAACCAAAAAAGCAAACAAACACAAATATTTTTATCCTTTAATGCACACACAGGAAAACAATAGAAAAACTTAAACTGAATTCATTAACTTCCCTAGGAAAATATGTGAACCAATTTATATTATACTGAAGCCTTTTCATTATTAGCAATCAGAGAGAAATGTAGAGTCGTTCATTTTATCTGCTTCCCCTAGTGTGCACTAAAGAATAGGATACACACTCATTCCCGCAAGGTAGGAGAATTTCTAAGCTGAATAATCACATAAAGTCATGTGCCAAAAATCAGTTGCATACACAGAGCAAAAATATTTAGGAATGCCCAGTGCATAGATGATTATAATTGGCAATGGGGTTTAAGTTTCATGATCTAAACAACTGGGCTTTGGGATTAGCAGTTACTGTCTGTTCACATCAATAACTGGCAGTGATTCCTCTAATCATATGAGGACATATTAGCATACTGTACATTGCAAGATGGTGCTCCCAATAAAAAGTGACAAAAGGTTTCTGAACTCAACATCTGTCATACTGGATGCATATATAATTTATTTATCAAGCATCTTCTTTCCCAGGAGATCATATTTATTTATTTATCATTTGGGAAGTAACTCAATTGTGAGAAACTAATCAAACTTATTTTCTCTAAATTCCAATGATTTAAACAAATCTTCATTTTGGACTACAGTTGATGTCGACAAAACAATAACAATGGTTTAAATCCAGAATAAAAATTTCAGACTTGGCTAGCAGAAGACATACAATATTGAAGACTATTGCCACTAATTTCTAAGTTTCCTTTAGTCAAGGTCTAACATTTTTATATCCACTGGCATCAGAGTAGTTGCTATCAGTATGCATTTTACCAAAATTCTAGTACTTTTACAGAATGGACATTAATTTCAACATAATAGAATACAGCTGGCTGACATTTGACATAAATACTTCATTGATGCACTTGAAAAGTATTTTATAAAAGGTTTTCTATGATCTAAAGCCCATGAAATGCCCCTTACTAATTTTACAAATATGTAAAATGCTTAAAAGCTTCTGTACAATGATTTAGACACATGGATGAAACACTGAGCAACCAATAATATTAATAATAGACATTTTAATATCAAGTGTAGAACAGATAGTGTGTAAAAAATGCCCCCCTTTACCCATGCCATTCTGGACATAGAATTCAGAGCCTCATAAGTACTATTTATGGACTGTTCCACTGAGCCATACTTTAAGCTCTATTGTAGACCTAGAACTCATATCTGCACACTGAAGCCTGAAATCCTTTCTATGAGAAGCAATAAAGACAATAACAACAGTGACAGAAATTGTGACTTTTGTTTAGTGAAAATTGCTTGTTATTTTTGCATAATACATCCTAATTACAGTTTCCCTTTCTTCTGTTGGGATGTGACCAATTCTCAGTTTTGCTTGCAAATATATCAGAATTAATACTCTTCTTTTCCTCCCAACTGCTTCTCCCATCAGATCCACGCTCTGTCTGTCATTAGAAAATAACAGACTTTTATGGAAGAATAATAAAATAAAACAAGATTAAACAAAAACTAAGATATCATAATAGTACAAAATTTTCATAACACATTTTGCTAACTAGATATATGAAATAGAAGTAGGTGAAAAGACCAGGAAATCCTACTTTATATCTTACATGAATAGTAGTGATTGAAGCATGAGATGGTGATAGACAATTGATTGATAGCTATTCCCGTTTTAGTACTAATAATACTTTATTTTTGAAACTATAATTCAAACTGTAAATTCTATAATCAGAACATCTGGAATTACTGATGCCAATTATTTATTCCACATGTGTATGTGAATAAGTATAATAGGGACTATTATATTCTTATAATATTAAATTTCTATTATTATTATTATTATTATTATTATTATTATTATTATTATTGTAAGTATAATAGAAACTATCAATGTTGAACTGCATAAAGAATTCCTTGACAATTCTACATAAAGTCCCTGAAATAGACTGCCCTTATCAACACCAGCCCAAACACAAAAATCTGGTAGTCAAATACTGTTATTATCTTCTTTTATCACTGATTAACCATAACATAATGCCTAAATGCAAAGGACAGTGAGTGAATTTTTCTGACCCACAAATGCCCTGTTGCTGTAGCTGGAAATCAATCTTATATAAACTGAATGTCCTCGGGCCTTAGGAGCATAAGGGTGAAAATAAAATGACATTGACATTTGTGCCCAAATTAGACCAACTTATTGCTTCCACTTGACTATTCCGTCTATTGTAGACAGGATTTCGTGAGGTTTCTGGGATGAGACCAATTCTCAGTTTTGCTTGCAAATATATCAGAGTTAATATTCCTCCACAACTGCTGAAACTCCTAGATTGCTCATTATTTTTCCTACTTTGGATTTTTGTCAACTTTGTATTCATTCAGTCAGAAAATTATTAGTTTTTGGACTCGTGCTACTTATAACATATATAAGGAAGCACTACTTGACCATAAATGAGAGTTAGATACCCCTCATATGTGTCTATGTGGCACACTATATGGACATATAAAGCATCATTTATCACAGTGTACTCTAATATTTTATAGGAGGAAACATAAATAAATAGCAAGATTATATATACCGAAATTTATTATTTTTAGCTTTGTGCCTTGAATAGGGCCTGATATGTAGTAGGACTTTCATAGAAAAATTTGCAATCAGACTCTTAAAATTCAATTGATATACTTCTTAAAGGAGGCTACAGACAAAAAAATACCCTAGTATTTATTATCAGTGTTCATTTTCAAGTTGTATATTCTACCTCTTTCCTTATTTCTCACATTTAAAACATCAGTGCAAGACCTACTCTAGGCAATGTAGTAATAGAGAATTATCTGTTAACACACATTCTTTCTCCAGGCATTCAGAGCTCTTATTCTGAGCTTTCACTCCCACAGTTTTTATCAGGCCATCTTAAGCTGTGCTTTATGCTCAGATTTTCCTTCCCTATCAAACTTTTCCTCTTCCAGGTCATATTTTATTAGAGTTTTTCTCTAATAAAAGGTGATCTTGAGTTTTGTTACAAACCTCTATCTTAATTGTGAACAAATGAGCACATTAAGACTCATGTTTAAATAAGATAGTTGTACAAATAAATACTTTACAGATGTATTCATGGTGTAAAATTAAGGTAACAATTTTGAGTAAGCATGGCAGTGGTCTGAATATAATACTATAAGGTAACATGTCTATAAGAAGTGTAAACTATCATGTGGCTCTCCAAAAAACATTAATGCCTTTAGCTTAAAACAAGTAAGACATATACAGTATTACTCTTAAACCTAACCTTATATTACTGCTGTTTATTACTTTTGTAGGGTTGAAGATTACATCTACCATGTGTTAGGCTAGTAGCTTCCCATGAGTTATACTCCCCTTTTTATTGTGATTTTTGTATTTGTGACTTTTATTGAGACATGTTCTCACTTTGCTGCCAAAGCCAGATTTATAATTGTTCTGTATCACGGGCACATCCTGCAGTTGGGATAGTCCCTAACTCAACCTCCAGAGGAGATGCTATTAGAAACCTGCATTGCTAGATTCAGGTTGCTTACTTCTTTTATATTCAGCAACATTGGTGAACTGGCTGGTTTTGTGTATCAACTTGACACAAGCTAGTGTTATCACAGAGAAAAGAGCCTCCCTTAGGGAAAGGCCTCCATGAGATCCAGCTGTAAGGCATTTTCTCAATTAGTGATTTAGGAGGTAGGGCCCATTGTAGCTGGTGCCATTCCTGGGCTGGTAGTCCTGGATTCTATAAGAAAGCAAGCTGAGCAAGCTGTTGGAAACAAGCCAGTAAGTAACATCCCTTGATGGCCCCTGCATCAGCTCCTGCTCCCTGTCCTGCTTGAGTTGCAGTTCTGACTTCCTTCCGTGATGAAGAGCAATGTGTATGTATAAGCTGAATAAACCCTTTCCTCCCCAACTTGATTCTAGGTCATGATGTTTTGTGCAAGAATAGAAACCCGGACTAAGCTAATTGGCAAGCAGAAAGCCAGACATTCTAAGTTGTCTAATGGGCTTTTAATTGTGTAAGGTGTGAAATGTCTATCCTCTTATTGAAAGTCAATCTTCTCAAAGAAGCATCGAGACTTAGTAAGTAAAAGATATATAGCCATAGCAATAGCAAGATTGTAAACCATGCAAAAATAAATTAATATTATTACAGGTACAGTATGCAATAGAGAGCATTGACTGTGTATAGTATAGGTTAGAAACCTTCAAACCACAGATATATTGAATTAAATAAGTCCTGCTTAGTTGACTGTTTTTGTAAATAAAATTTTATAGGAATAAAATCCTATGCACTGTTTTACCTATGCTTGTGCTACACCAATAGAGTTGACTAAAGATCCCACAGTACACAAGACTTAAACTGTGTACTATATGTTGCTTTACTAAAATATTCTCAAGGAATTAAAAGAATAACACATTTTCTTCAGTGATTATGATGGAATTCTAATAAAGGCCCATGATCTACACATAGGGCATTTTAGGTCCTAGAAATGAATACAATCATCTACTCTGAAGATTTTTTTAATCCCCATAGCTCACAAAACCAAATGTTTCTAAGCCCTCTGAGGGTACCTGGCAATATAATCTAAATAAAGATTCTGGACAAATAAGGTAAGTTGTTTAAGGTAGCAGTTCAGACGTCTCTAAGGATGAGCTCCCCAGATGTATGCTTTTGACATGATGAATTCATTTCTCATTTCCAGAAAAAAAATTCATCCCTTTTTAACTTCTCATTGGCCAGGGCCTGCAGGCATAATTTTTGTGCTATTTTATTGGGTTCTTTTACCTACTACCCTTTCAAACCTAGTCCACTTTAATCCCTTCCAACCCCCAACACAAGGTAGGAGAGAAAAAAATTAGAGGGGAAAGGGGTTTTAAACCTCTTTAGAATACTTCCTACTGACTAGAAGCATTGGATTCCATGGGGCAAAGTATCTCCAACCAGCATTCCAGCTCTAGAAACTCAGCAGCAGCAGAAAGAACAGAGGTCACTGCCACAGACGGACCTCACTTGGGTCCCCGATCTATAGGCAAAACTCTGGTTCAGTTCCAGGTGAGTGAGGATTCGGTGAATGACAAACAGACTGACACAAGAGAGCATGTAATATCTGAATGTAATTTGTCAAATGGAGCATCAAACTTTTATACAGAATAAAATAGGGAAGTTAGGTGACACATCTGCAAGTTACAAATGAGGTTACCAGATGCTTAAGGATGCTTAAGGACTCTTACACAAAACAGAAGAATGTAAACACAAGGACTGGCAGGAACTGGGCAATAAAACAACTGAGACAAAGTCAGCTCTATCTAAGGTCAGCTATAGTCTTAGAAGCCAGGTGTGAGGTCTTTACACTCCAGGGGCAAGGGCTTTCACACCCAAGTCATGGTTCTAATTAGGGAGTTCCGTTCTAGCTAACCTTCTCATGAATAATGCAATACTCAAAAACCACAGCCCTTCTACTTCCTAAACCATTGTAAATTCCTGTATATGGGAGTGACTTGGCTTTTATTCTAAGTGATAGTGTGGGGGGACTTTTCTACTAATAAGTAATGTGGTCTGCTATACATAACTATAATAAGAATTCTAAACTTACTTTGCTAAGCTTACCTTGGGATTTCTTTTTTTTTTTTTTTTGCTTTTTTACGATTATTTTTATTAATTATTTTATTTATTTGCATTTCAAGTGTTGTCCCCATCCCCAGTCTCCCGCTCCATAGCCTCCCCCATATCTACCCTCCCTTTTGTCCCCTAAGAGGATGCTACCTACCCACCCACTCCCACCTTGCCCTTCTAACATCCCACTCCTCTGGGACATCAAGCCTCCACAGGAGGTTCCATCCCTTAACTGGGAGCAATGTCTATCTCCTGGAGGTGCTATCTTCTCACTGTTGGGCATTTCAGCTAATATATCATCCCCATTGATGCTTGGTAAACTTCACACATCTTCTGTATCCATTCTTTTTTTTTTTTTTTCTTAAAACAAAAAAAAAATTATTGTGTAATCTTGGGGCAGTTCCCAGATTTTTTTTAATTTATTTATTATTATTTTCTTTATTTACATTTCAAATGCTATCCAGAAAGTTCCCTATACACCCCCTGCCCCTGCTCCCCTACCCACCCACTCCCACTACTTGGCCCAGGCCTTCCCTTGTGCTGGGTCATATAAAGTTTGCAAGACCAAGGGGCCTCTCTTCTCGAGCTCAGGGAGTACTGGTTAGTTCATATTGTTGTTCCACCTACAGGTTGCAGCCCCCTACGACTCCTTGGGTACTTTCTCTAGCTCATCCATTGGGGGCCCTGTGTTCCATCCAATAGCTGACTGTCTTCTATGTAGTAGATAGTAAAGACTGATTTCTTTCCCTATCTCTCTTACAATACTAGAGGCAATTCTGAATGTCACTGAATAGNCAACATTCTTACTGAATTCCAAGCCCTGGGTCGGCTCAAGGACTACCTAGGNCATTGGTGAAGGCCAGGAAGCAAAGTTCAATTTTGCTTAGGTATTTGACAAGTCATTGTTTGGAGGCACCTATAACAAAACAAAACAATACTGAAGGGAAGCACACAGATGCTATGGGATGCCACTGTTCCAGGAGACTAAGTTTCTGTGAACATTTTTGCCTCAGGACAGTGCCGAGGTTTTGAGGGCCTGTCATGCTTGTCACTACTGGAGTGGATGTAGCAGGTCACCACAGGCATTCTTGGGTTCTCCAATTTATATACTCTCCAGAGTCCTAAATGTAAGCTATCTACAGCTGACAAAAATCACATACACCTAGGGCATGAGACAATCATAATTAGTGGCTGTGGACAATCAGAAGCAGCCATATATCCCACACCTGAACATAACCAATTTTTTTTTTAATACACCAAAAGTCTCACTAGAAATATTCACGACCTTGAAGAAATAAGACTCTGGTTTGCTTGTCAGTACCTTTGAAAACACTATTTCTAAGTACTCATGATGTTTTACACCTAATTAGATGTGAAAAGTTTTTTCCTAGCTATAACTGTTTCTTCATTATACACACTTCTGAATTGTCACCATTTCAAGTACATTGCAACGTGTAGATACAAGAGACAGGTATGTGCACATGCATTCCTGTGAACATATAAGACCACAGAATTCCACAAACCAACTTAGAGGTTAAACAACACATCTATTAAAAGTAAAGTGCTTTTCTTACTGGCAATCATATACTTTGGAACTGTTTCATAGATAAAATAATAATTCAACTTTAGTATTTTACATGTAAGACTGAGTGTTAGAAAAACATTAACCATTTCAGCTTTCGTTTCTTTTGCTGTTGTTACTGCTTTTGAATGTACTGGCTGGAATAATCTGGAGAGCATTATTGGTAACTGATAAGAATGGTTTTTTTTTAATATTTATGCTTTTAAAACATATTTTTGTTTCCCTTGCTTGTCCATATTTTTATACTTCTCTATTCAATTCTCATTCTACCAGGTGTAATGAAATTCCAGCATTTCCATCAAAGATCCCAATATATATGAATAAAATAAATAGGAGTAAAATTAGTAAGCTACAAAAACTCACTTTACTATTAATACCAATTTACCATCACTATTCTTGATTTGCCACTTTAATGATAAATAAACCATTTTCACAATTGTGGTCATACAGGAAAGTCAATGCCCTTTAGGACAGTTACCTGTGTTGTGAGCTATTAAAAACAGCTAGTTATATAAACAGAATCATACAGGAAACTAAAAGCTCAATTGCAGATTTAATTGGAATTAACCATCTTTATAGACTACTTGGAGCTGTTCATTTTCTTAGCTTTTATAATATTTAGAAAGAATTCAGATGTATGTGTAAATGGACAAGAAAGGGCTCATAGGTCTGTGACCTTTTTAGAGTAGCACCCAGAAAATGCATTGCTTCTGCTTAGAATCATTCTTGCATTTGGCAGCCATAGCAATTAAAATACTTCAGATGACACTGAGAATTTTACAAAATGCTATGTAACTGAAGCAGGTAAAGCAATGTAACATCACCAGAAATTGGAAATTTATACAAAGCCAGTGAACTTTAAGTTAATTTATGTGTGGAATGTTGGCAGATATATTACTATTAGTACATTGCCATCATCCTGATATGCCAATTACGTTTTTGTTTGTTAGCCATGAAAATCTCTTGCAGAAGTCCAAAATGAAAGAAAGGGGAGGGGGAATCATCTCAGCATGGCTGCAGTAACAAAGATTCACTAGCTCTACCTCATGAGCCAAGTGTCTCTCTATATCTGCTTATTCACTTCTATTCTTCAGTAAATATACTTCCTGTTAGCTAATATAAATTTAAGAAATATTTTTGAAATAATAATTTAATAATCAAAGGTCTGAATAATTCATTACACATCTATTAAGATTGCTTACAAATAGTGTCTGAAAATTTCCAGGAGATCTAAGGAACATTTTATATAGACTAAATATCAGTTCATAGTTTTTGATAGGGTAGATGGGACTAACAAAGATCTGTACAAAGATCATCATAATAGTTTGATTTCCTGAGAGACATTTTCCATATTGGTCTTACCAAATGCATCTGTTTCAGTGTTGAATTGAGTTCATTGTGTAATAAAATTTATTTTAAGATTTTTATAAATTTTGACAAAAGTCACATGTACAAGATGGCCTTCAAGCACTCAAAACACCCACAAATCAAATCTCAGTCACCTTTTATCTAGGAGTTTGACTCTGAGAAAAGTAATTAAACCAATAGTTCATTTCATCTAAAGCTATAAATGCTTTTAAAATTAATTAGCAGAAAATTTCTGTGAAATATGTTGTATGAAATTTCTTGCAATAAAACAAAATAAAATTTTCTGTAATAGTTGTTTATTGACTTTTAAATTTTTAGGTATATAAAATGATAAGGACCAAAGTAGTTTTATGCTAGAATATCAGCTAGAGCTTGCACATAGCACTCTACACTTTTTATAAATGTGAGAATTAAGGTGAAAGAGTAGAGTAAAAGGAACATACCAACATAATATGAACAGAAAACTAATTTTGATGATTCAGCAACTGTAGTGTACTTTTCAAAAAGTTTTTTCCTCTAAAGAAACAATAAAATTGTTCATTTTACAAGTTATTTGTATGATGTCTAATGTTGCAGGTGCTGATTTATATGTTACATAATGAAGATTAATTGAAAGTAATAATATATGATTCCATCTGAAGTTGAAATTATGTGGTCTCAATCAATTTTAATGGAATTGGATGAGGTTCTTATACCCAAATATACTTGTGGAAGAATTGGATAATAACTATATCCAATTTAATTTGTTTCTTTATACAAGATTATTGCATGAAATATATAGTGACCTTGAGTCTTAGAAACTGGACGTCTCTGAGAAAAATGCTCCTTGTTTCATAGAAAAGTATGCACTATGCTGATTGATGGATGTGGAGAAGAGTAATGATAAATACGAATTAACTCTAATTGATTAGTACATCTTGTATACACACATTGACATATAATATACTGAATAAGCATATACAGCTGTTGGATTCAACAATCCTTTTACTAAAATTTTCATAGAAAAATGGAATATTTATTATAAATTTACTTTTATAGCTTTAGTAATGCATTACAACTACCATTTGATATTTTCAGATTGGTTGACCTTTTAAAATTGAGTTTTGTCTTCTTAGCGTTGGGTTTTAAGTTTATTTTGTATAATTTATTACATGTCTTTTATTAGATAAGTCAATTGTTTAGTATTTGTTTCACTCTCTGTAGCACATCTCCTTAGAGAATAGACATCTTTAATTTTAATAAAATATAATTCATGTGACATGAGAGGTGATGCTGCAGTTATAATTATTTGCCAGTCCTGTGGAGGATCTGGGTTTGGTTCCCAGTATCTATGCGAGGACTCTCAGTCATTTTTAACTCCACTTCCAAGATATATTCTACCTCCCATAGACACCAGGTACATGTGAGAAACAAACACACGCACACACAGATACACACACACATATACATATCATGCACATGCACATATATGCATATCTCTCACACACACACACACACACACACATATATATATATATATATATATGTATATATGTATATATGTATATATGTATATATATATACAAAACTCATATATAGAAAAAATATCAGCCCTGAAAACATATAATAACATACAGCAACAAAGAATAAAATAAAAATAAAAATAATAAATAATAAAAAAAAAAGGGCCCATGAATTTGCAAGAGACCTAGGAGGGTTTGGAAGAAGGAAAGGGAAGGGAAAATATAATTGTATTTTTTCTTGTTTTTTTTTTCACTTCTATTTCTTATTAGATAGTTTCTTCATTTACATTTCAAATGTTATCCCCAAAGCCCCTATACCATCCCCCTGCCCTGCTCCCCAACCCACCCACTCCTGCTTCCTGGCCCTGGCATTCCCCTGTATTGGGGCATATTATCTTCTCAAGACCAAGGGCCTCTCTGCCCATTGATGGCCAACTAGGCCATCCTCTGCTACATATGCAACTAGAGACACAGTTCTGTGGGGTACTGGTTAGTTCATATTGTTGATCCTCCTATAGGGTTGCCAACACCTTTAGCTCGTTGGTTACTTTCTCTAGCTCCTTCTTTAAGGGACCTGTGTTCCTTCCAGTAGATGTCTGTGAGCACCCACTTCTATATTTGCCAGGCACTGTTATAGCCTCACAAGAGAGAGCTATATCAGGGTCCTGTCAGCAAAATCTTGCTGGCATATGCAATATTGTCTAGGTTTGGTGGTTGTATATGGAATGGATCCCCAAGTGGGGCAGTCTCTGGATGGTCCTTTCTACTGTCTCAGCTCTGAACTTTGTCTCTGTAACTCCTTTCATGTGTATTTTGTTCCCCATTCTAAGAGGGATTGGTGTATCCACATTTTGGTCTTCCTTATTCTTGAGTTTCATGTAAATTGTATCTTGAGTAGTCTAAGTTTCTGGGCTACTATCCACTTATCAGTGAGTGACTATCAAGTGAGTTCTTTTGTGATTGGGTTACCTCACTCAGGATGATATTTTCTGGTTCTACCCATTTGCCTAAGAATTTCATGAAGTCATTGTTTTTAATAGCTGAATACCACTCCATAGTGTAAATGTACCACATTTTCTGTATCCAATCCTCTGTTGAGAAACATCTGGCTTATTTCTAGCTTCTGGCTATTATAAATAAGGCTGCTGTGAACATAGTAGAAGATGTGTCCTTATTACATGTTGGAGCATGTTCTAGATATATGCCCAGGAGTTGTATAGCTGGGCTCTCAGGTAGGACTATGTCTGAGGAACCACCAGAATGATTTCCAAAGTGGTTGTACCAACTTGCAATCCCACCAGCAATGGAGGAGTGTTCCTCTTTCTCCACATCCACTCCAGCATCTGCTCTCACCTGAATTTTTGATCTTAGCCATTCTGACTGGTGTGAGGTAGAATCTCAGGGTTGTTTTGTTTTGCATTTCCCTGATGATTAAGGATGTTGAACATTTTTTCAGGTGTTTCTCAGCCCTTTCGTATTCTTCAGTTGAGAATTATTTGTTTAGCTCTGTACCCCAGTTATTTGGTTTTCTGGAGTCTTTCTTCTTGAGTTCCATATATATATATATATATATATTGGATATTAGTCCCCTATCTGATTTAGGATTGATAAAGATCCTTTCCCAATCTGCTGGTGGCCTTTTTGTCTTATTGACAGTCTTTTGCCTTACAGAAGCTTTGCAATTTTATGAGGTCCCATTTGTCAGTTCTCACTCTTACAGCACAAGCCATTACTGTTCTGTTCAGAGAAATCGCTAGATATGCACTCACTGATAAGCGGATATTAGCCCAGAAACTTAGAATATCCAAGATACATTTTGTAAAACACAATAAAACCAAGAAGGATGACCATCATGTGAATAGTTCATTCCTCCTTAGAATAAGGAACAAAACACCAGTGAAAGGATATAGGTAGAGAGACAAAATTTAGAGCTAAGATGAAAGGATCGACTATCCAGAGACTACCCAGCACAGGGGAAGGCCAGGGGCAAGTAGTGGGAGTGGGTGAGTAGGGAAGAAGGGGCGGGGGGGGGTATAGGGAACTTTTGGAATAGCATTTGAAATGTAAATAAAGAAAATAATAATAAAAAAAGAAAATTTTCCCCTGTGCCCATATCTTCAAGGCTTTCCCCCACTTTCTCCTCTATAAGTTTCAGAGTCTCTGGTTTTATGTGGAGTTCCTTGATCCACGTAGACTTGAGCTTTGTACAAGGAGAAAAGAATGGATCAATTTGCTTTCTTCCACATGCTATTTGCCAATTGATGCAGCACCATTTGTGGAAGACGCTGACTTTTTTCCACTGGATGGTTTTAGCTACTTTGTCAAAGATCAGATAACCATAGTTTGTGTGGGTTCATTTCTGGATCTTCATTTCTATTCCATTGATCTACCTGTCTGTAACTGTACCAGTACCATGCAGTTTATATCACAATTGCTCTGTAGTACAGCTTGAGGNCANGCATGGTGATTCCACCAGAGGTTCTTTATTGTTGAGAATAGTTTTTGCTATCCTAGGATTTTTTGTTATTCCAGATGAATTTCTAAATTGCTCTTTCTAATTCTGTGAAGAATTGAGTTGGAATTTTGATGAGGATTGCACTGAATATGTAGATTGCTTTAGGCAAGATAGCCATTTTTACTATGTTAATTCTGCCAATCCATGAGCATGGGGGATCTTCCTATCTTCTGAAATCTTGGATATCTTTCTTCAGACACTTGAAGTTCTTATCATACAGATGTTTCACTTCCTTAGTTAGAGTCACACCAAGGTATTTTACGTTATTTGTGACTATGGTGAAGGGTATTGTTTCCCTAATTTCTTTCTCAGCCTGTTTATCCTTTGTGTAGAGAAAGGCCACTGATTTGTTTGAGTTAATTTTATATCCAGCTACTGCACTGAAGCTGTTTATCAGGTTTAGGAGTTCCTTGGTGAAATTTTTAGGGTCACTTATATATACTAACATATCATCTGCAGATAGTGATATTTTGACTTCTTCCTTTCTAATTTATAGCCCCTTGATCTCCTTTGGTTGTCTAATTGCTCTAGCTAGGACTTTGAGTACTATATTGAATAGGTAGAGAAAAAGTGGGCAGCAATATCTAGTCTCTGATTTTAGTGGGATTACATCAAGTTTCTCTTCATTTAGTTTAATGTTGGCTACTGGTTTGCTGTATATTGTTTTCATTATGTTTAGGTATGGACCTTGAATTCCTCATCTTTCAAAGACTTTTATCATGAATGGGTATTGGATTTCATCAAATGCTTTCTCAGCATCAAATGAGATGATCATCTGGTTTTTGTCTTTTTTTTTTTTAGCTTTTTAAAAATTAGATATTTTCATTATTTACATTTCAATTGCTATCTCAAAAGTTCACTGTACCCTACCCCGGCCCCTGCTCCCCTACCCACCCTCTCCCCTTCTTGGACCTGGAATTACTCTGTACTGGGGCTTATAAAGTTTGCAAGACCAAGTGGCCTCTCTTCTCAATGATGGCAGAATAGGCCATCTTCTGCTACATATGCGCCTAGAGACACGAGCTCTGGGGGTACTGGTTAGTTCATATTTTTGTTCCACCTATAGGGTTGCAGACCTCTTTAGCTCCTTGGGTACTTTCTCTAGTTCATCCATTGGGGGCCCTGTGTTCCATCAATAGCTGATTGTGAGCATCCACTTCTGTGTTTGCCAGGCACTGGCATAGCCTCAAAAGAGGCTGCTATATCAGGGTCCCTTAGCACTTTGGAAATCAGTATGGCAGTTCCTCAGAAAACTGGACAGAGTACTGCAGGAGGACCCAGCAATACCACTTCTGGGCATATACGCAGAAGATCGTCCAACTGGTAATAAGGACACATGCTCCACTATGTTCATAGCAGCCTTATTTATAATAGCCAGAAGCTGGAAAGAACCCAGATGTCCCTCAANAGANGAATGGATACAGAAANTGTGGTACATTTACACAATGGAGTACTACTCANCNATNAAAAACAATGAATTTATGAAATTCTTGGGCAAATGGATGTATCTGAAGGATACCATCTTTAGTGAGACAACCCAATCACAAAAGAACTCACTAGATATGCACTCACTGATAAGTGTATATTAGTCCAGTAACCTAGAATACCCAAGATACAATTTGCAAAAACCAAGAAAACTAAGAAGAAGGAAAAACAACATGTGGATACTTCATTCCTCCGGAGAATAGGGAACAAAATACCCATGAAAGGAGTTACAGAGACAAAGTTTGGAGCTAAGATGAAAGGATAAACTATCCAGAGACTACTCCACCAGGGGATGCATCCCATCATCAGCCACCAAACCCAGACACCATTGCACATGCCAGCAAGATTTTGCTAAGTGTTTTTTGTCTTTGAGTTTGTTTATATAGTGGATTATGTTGATGGATTTCCATATATTAATCCATCCCTGAATCCCTGTAATGAAGCCTACTTGGTCATGATAGATGATTGTTTTGATGTGTTCTTGGATCTGTTTGGGAGAATTTTATTGAGTATTTTTGCATCAATATTCATAAGGGAAATAGGTCTGAAGTTTGCTTTCTTTGGTCCGTCTTTCTGTGGATTAGGTATCAGAGTAATTGTGGCTTCATAGAATGAATTGGGTAGAGTACCTTCTGTTTCTATTTTTTTGGAATAGTTTGAGGAGAACTGGAATTAGATCTTCTTTGAAGGTCTGATAGAACTCTGCACTGAACCCATCTGGTCTTGGGCTTTCTTTGGTTGGGTGACTACTGCTGTCTACTTCTATTTCTTTATGGGCTATGGGACTGTTTAGATCATTAATCTCATCTTGATTTAATTTTGGTACCTGGTATCTATCAAGGAATTTTTCCATTTCTTCCAGGTTTTCCAGTTTTGTTGAGTATAGACCTTTGTAGTAGGATCTGATGATGTTTTGGATTTCCTCATTTTCTGAAGGGTTAAACTCTTAGGGCATGGGCAACATATATACTAGCTATTTACGGAAATATAACACAGAGTTCTTGTACCCCCTAAAACACACAAACAGTCTTTTCTATTTGCATCCCTATCAGGATTCCCCTCTATACTCCATCACAATTACTTATTAAGCTACATTTATAGCACCCTTAATTTTACTACCTTGCTTCTTCAAAAATTTAACACAAGCCAGTTCCAAATCCTTTTAATCCACATCATCCTTTAAAGTCTTAGAAAAGAGCCAATTTAAGTATTGTTGGATTTCCTGTCACAGCACTAAACATGAAGTAATCAACATAAAGGAGAAATTATTTATTTATTTACTTACTTACTTACTTGCTTGCTTACTTACTCACTTACTTATTTTAATTTCAGTCCTTTTAGTATTTGGTCGTCTGCCTCCTCTACTTTGGGCCAGAGTACCTGTGAACCATGATAACTGCTTGCCTCATTAACTGTAGGAAGAGGAGAAAGATTATGCCTCCTTCTGTTCTCTTTTGTTCTATCTGAGCTCTAAGTCCAGTTGATAGTGTTGCTCACATTCAGGTGTGATGTTCCCGTACTTAGTTAACCATTCCTGGAAAACAGTTTCATAAAGAAAACTAGAAGTTTGCAATGATACACTCTCATTTATTTCTCAATATTATTAAATTGAAAATCCAGGTTACTTATCAAATATTTTCATGAGGCATTCAACAGGAAACATAAAGATCTCTAATATCCATTAATATATGAATAATGAAAATATTATATATATATTTATGCATATATATATGTATATATGTGTGTATGTATCACAAGCAAGCAAGTAAGTATATATATATGCATATATATATATGTATATGCATATATATATATGGAACATTACTCAACTATTATAAAATGTAAAATAGTGAAAATACAAAGAAATGGATTAATTTGGAAACAATAATTCTATGTAATATAACCTAAACCTAGAAAGGAAAATCTCAAATATACTTCCCAATGTTGATGTGAGCTTTGAATCTTTAGAGGGGTATGTCATGTCTACAATACCCATAAAGGGCAAGAAGTTATAAAAGGCATGTGGAGAAACATTTTCAAACAAGAGTAGATAAAATGAACTGGTATAAAGTGTTAAATAGGAATTATGAAAAATGAAGGGTTAAGTTGAGTTGGGGGCAATGGGAGGGCAGAGTAGAAGAAAACTAGGGGATAGAAATAACACTATAAGCTTCAGAGAAGTCATCTAGAAACTTTTGACTCTAAATACTAAACTATAGCTATATCCATACAGACATACATAATTGCATACATAATTATACACATTCATTCATACATACATGCATGCATAAAAAAGAGTTAAATGTAGTTAACTATAATTAGGCACCAATAGATACCAAAGGATAATAAGTAAAATAACAGACAAATGAATGGGTTAATTCTTTGGAAGTTGTTGGTCAGTGAGGTTTTCTAAAGATTTCCAAATTTTATAAGCTACTGTAAATTTTCAGTTAACCTTGAAAAATCTCAAGCCATATAATGCATAAATAAAGATGATATTGACATATAAGTTTCTTCCCGACAGGCTGGCCTTCATAGTGATAGAAGGTATGAGGCATGTGACTTGAGGAGAAAAGTAATCATAATTCTTACATAGTCATAAACCCTGTGAGGTACAATAATTACCCACTGGTGCAATGGTAGCCTAAATGCCATAGGAGTAATCAACCACTATCTGATTGGATTTATGGTCCATTCCACAGGATGTAACCCATACCTGGAACTGTTATTAGTCTAAGAACCTATGGCTTGACAAGTAATAGACCTTTGAGGAAAACCTATTATGTTTATTCTGCTAAATAGACACAGTATTAAACACATTCCTTAACTTTATGCCTATAGACTGAGCAATTTCTCAACTCTCATCAAAGAAGCTATTTGTAATAAATGGGAATTAACAAGGAGTCACAATTGGCCCACATTTTATGGAATAAAAACCATTCAAATGTTTAGTCCTAAGTGAAAAATACAATATACTGTCAATATTTTTCTGTTTATTTACAATTATTAATATGTCTTAATAAAATTGTTTCTTGTTAATATCATTGGTGTTAATTCCATGCACAACTCCTCCTGAGATTTTGAAGATGGGTATGAGAAATGATTTACTCAACATGAAGTATGAATTTAGTAAGTGTATATGAAATTTACTTTTAAGTGTATATTGAATTTAGTAAGTGTATAAAGATTTAATATCTCACAACTTTTGATGACTTCTGTACAGATGAAATATTACATGGTACATTTATCTTGCATAAGAATGCTATCTTCAGTAAAATTAAAAAATAAGAGTTGCCTACAAAGATATATTTTTCAAAGGAGAAATTTATACATCTTGTGGGGACCCTTAATGAAAAATTAGAATGATTTAAAAATTCTTAGAGATTCTGTATACTAGTTCTAAAGGAGTTTCTAGAGACTTTAATAAATAATGGTAATGATTGCAATGATGATCAATATTACTGTTTGTACTGTTTATATTTACATGATTAATTTGAGGAAGTAAATTTATACCTTGTTTGAACACATTACATTTGATAGTGCTGCAACCTATATTTACCACCTTTTATTAAATCATATTGTCAAGATATTTCTCTGAAATGTCAAAAATAACGTTTTCAATTGGCTAAATTGTATAGGTAGAAGAAATTAATTTGCTTTTAAACCTGTAACTTTGTAGAGTGTTAGGAAAATTGTTCTTTGCTGTGAAAATAATAATAATCTGCTGCAAATTATGCCTCAGTATCACCTTTGGTTTTACACCTAGGTAATACAATGCAAGGGGCAAGGGCTGAAGTTGCTGTCTGTGACAGAACATATGGTACGTACTATTGCAGCAATTGAAGCACTTCTCCACTTGCAATTAGTTTCTATACTTTGTCAACTAAAAAAACAAACAAACATGAATTCTAAAAGAAATAAGCAGGCAGGATAAAATAGATTCCTTGCATGCCATTGTATTTTTACTGTTTTCAAGGACTGGTACCATCTGTCCTCAATATTCTTTATTTATACAGTTATAAAGAAGACTAAAAATCCTTTACACACATAACTCATTATCTAGGGAAATGTAAAATAAATATCTAGGGACTTTTGTTTGCATCTCCTTTTACCCTTTGCCACATTCCTCCTGTCAGCCACAAGCATTACATTTCATAAAAATCGAAGGGGCTAGAGAGATGGCTCAATGGTTATGAGAACTGTGTACTCTTCATAAGGACCTGGTTCTGCATGGCAGCTACATGGACCTACATGGCAGCTCTCAAATGTTTGTAACTCCAATTCCAGAGGATTTGACACCTTCACAGCAATGCACATAAAATAAAATTATATAAAAAAATCATAACCTAACCAAAGAAATAAAGTTCAGATGGAGGCATCCATGGCTCTAGCCACATATGTAGCAGAGGAACATCAATAAAAGGAGGGCCCTTGGTACTGTGAAGACTTGATGTGCCAGTGTAGGGGAATGCCAGGACAGGGAAGCAAGAGTGGGTGGGTTGGTAAGCAGGGGGAGGGGGAGAGAATGGGGGGGTGTTCAGAGGAGAAATGAGAAAAGAGGGTAACATTTGAAATGTAAATAAAGAAAATATCTAATTAAAAAGAAAAGAAAAATAAAGAAAGTTCAATAGAAGAGCCAAACAATTCCCTACCCAAAGCATACACTTACAAATGTGTGCACAGACTTGTGTGTGTTAAAGATCAAGATCAATGATTGTTTTTCCAGTTCTATCATTTCATGTACTGGCATTACAAAGTCACTGGCTCAATGCAAATTTTATCTTTGTTTTCTAATGCCAGAGCCTAGTTCAGAGTATATAGTCGACATATTAATGTTATTCTTATTAAAAATATATGGATACAATGGAGTATAAAAGGGTTTAACTATAGTTTAAAATCCCCAAACCATATTTATCCTGGTATCTCATCAAGATATTATAAATACTTCATTTGATCATTGTTAAAAAATTTATTTAATGACTCTTAAGTGGTAAAAAATGAACTCGGCACTATATGTAAAATTTACATTTTTCTCTTACAAAAACCATAGTTAATGCCAATCTCCCCAAAGTACAATCTGCAGGATTACAAAACATGATACCATGGATGCAATAGGTTGGGGAGTGTTAAATAAGTTTTCACTTTATCACTATCACTATAGTCTTCCTGTAAATTAGTCACACGTTGCTATGTAACTAAAACATCATATTAAAAAACTATATCCAATATTTTCACAAAATATATTAGAAGTGCCAATATTTTCCAAGGACAAATTGGGCTGGATGCTGCACACTTCACATGAAGAGTGCGCACATAAACCAGCTTGGCTGATGTGCTAAGCCTGGGAGCCTGGAGATTCCTTTACTCAGAGGAAATCACAACTGGCAGAGAAACATGTCTTATACTCACAAATCATTTTGCTGATGTGCTTGGCTGCATGTACGCTTTTTGCCAAACTTACTGACCTATTTTCTGTGACATTTGTGACTGCCCATTTTCTGTCATCGTCCATTTTTTCCTTAGTTGGCATTTCTCTTATCATTTTCTTTTTTCTTTGCCTCTTCTCTGTTGGACATAATTTTCTGTTGAAGCTGTTCTTTGTCTGGTTGCTTTTAGTATGTAAACTGCTTCTGAGCAAACATGGATATTTAGCAAAATTATGTAAACTTGATTCCAAAGCTTTAGAATAGAAAAAAAGGAATTATTGTTTATATAATAAAAAAGGCTAGGCAGAAAGTAAATTTAATATGTAAGTATAGAGGCCCTATCTTATGTAGACTTAAACTAATGTCATATATGAACCTTCATATTCAAAAATCTGGATTTGCTTCATACATTAAACTGTTAATAAGTATAACTTTTCTACATGTGCAATTTAAGCCAATAGTAAAAGATTGGCATTTTCAATGGATGTTTCCCTGTGTTGTCTTCTAAAACACCCATCTTCCTATCTTTTGTGCTTGCTTATAGCAAGCCATGGAGAAAAGTATTTCTAAATTTTCCATATCTGTATTACACTTTTCACAGTTTTCTCACTAATACACCAATCTCTCTTCAGTTCGAACTCTATTGTTGACACTGTTACTACTAAGATCAGGGTTGATCTTCTTAACTATCACCCTTGGCTGATAGTTAAAAAAAAATCCTGTAAAGCTTTTTGCCATGGTGACTGTGACACAGACTGATCTGTGATCACACACAGACACATCATGGTGATTGTGGAGCACCTTCACTGCCACCAGTAGTTTCTTCTAACTAGAAAATGAAACATAGAAGAAGCATAAAATCCACTGTAGTTCTCAGTCAGCATATACTGTTTAGTATTAGATAATTTAATGTATTTTATTTTGAATAATATTGATTCTTAATATTGGCTTCCTGGTCATCATGATTCAACATAATTTTCCACTTTCAGTAACTTAACAGGAACATCTAAGTAGTTGGTTGAAAGGCTCCTTACACTCTGTGCTTGTAGCAAAGAAAAGGATGAACAGCTAACTTGGGCCAAGTCAAAAGTGAGTGTTTTGGTTTGTAATTAAGATGATTTATGGTCTATGTACAAATAGACAGAGTATAAATTAAAGATTACAATTTACCTTTTTATATGTGATTCAAAACCTTACTGCATTACTCATGGGAAGGATTTATTTCATCTACTTGAAAAATAAAGAATAAAGACAGGACATCAAATGAGGGATGGGGTAGCCATCCCATAATCACATCTCTTTCCTGTCAGAAAGAACTACAGAAGAAGGTCTAGCAACAGGTCCAAAGTGGGATCCAGCTCAAGGGGAGGTCCCAAGGTCTGACACTATTACTGAGGCTATGGAGTGCTAACAAAAAGGGACCTATCATAACTGCTCTCTGAAAGACCCAACAAGCAACTGAAAGAGACAGATGCAGATATGTGCACCCAACCAATGGACAGAAGCAGCAGACCCCTGTTGTTGAATTAGGAAAGGCTGAAAGAAGCTGAGGAGAAGGGTGATCCTATAGGAAGACCAGCAGACTCAACGTGGACCCCTGAGATCTCTCAAACCCTGGAACACCAAACAGGCAACATACACCAGCTGATAACAGGCCGCAGAGGACTTCTGGGTCTGGGTTCATTCAGAGAAGATGCACCTAACCCTCAAGAGACTGGAGGCTCCAGGGAGTCTAGAGGCCTGGTTGGGTCGGGGGTGGGGTGGGGCCATCCTCATGTCCAGGAGGTAGGCGAGGAGATATGGGATGTGGAACAGTTGGCAGTTGGACAGGGGGTTAAAATCCGGAGTTTACAATAAATAGATAGATAGATAGATAGATAGATAGATAGATAGATAGATAGATAGATAGATAGAGAGATAGATAGATAAAAAGAATAATGTAATCAACAATAAAATATTAATCATGATATCATTTGCAGAATCATAAAGCTCTTGGGAGTTTTCAGTAAAGAGAAATACATATATACTTTGCCATATATTAGGAGTATGTCAAGGGGTACAATTAATATATGACACCTAAACTTTGATAAAGATTATCTGATGAGGCCTCAACAGCACACTGGCCTCTTTATCAAGACAGAGGACATTACAAAGTGTATTACCTCACGGTATTTATCAGTACTACTGGACCAATCTACTAGACTAGTTTTAATATGGCAAAAGAATGAAATTCACAAATAGGAGTTTTTAAATACCTCGAAATAAAATTATTTCTACTCATGTGTTAATTTCAGTATGAAAATCAAATTAATGTATTTAAAGTTTTGTTTACTCATTCAAAAAAGTAATGTTAGACTGAAGTGGATGCTCACAGCCAGCTATTGGATGGAACACAGGGTCCCCAATGGAGGAGCTAGAGAAAGTACCCAAAGAACTGAAGGGGGCTGCAACCCTGTAGGTGGAACAACAATATGAACTAACCAGTACCCCCTGAGCTTGTGTCTCTAGCTGCATATATAGCAGAAGATGGCCTAATCGGCCATGACTGGGAATAGAGGCCCCTTGGTCTTGCAAACTTTATATGTCCCAGCACAAGAGAAGGCCTGAGTCAAGTAGTGGGAGTGGGTGGGTAAGGGAGCAGGGGCGGGGGGGGGGTATAGGGAACTTTCGGGATAGCATTTGAAATGTAAATAAAGAAAATAAAAAAAAAAGAAAAAAAGAAAAAATAAGTAATGTTAGATTACTACGGTGGGACACACATATAAGATAAATGATTCCAGAACATTATACCAACTTTCAGGGAAAATAAAGTGGAATTTACATTTGAACTTACAATGTACTTATTTTTTGATATTTTATATTATTATTTAATAATGTCTGTCTGTCTGTCTGTCTGTCTGTCTCTCTCTCTCTCTCTCTCTCTATGTGTGTGTGTGTGTGTGTGTGTGTGTGTGTGTGTGTGTTAGGTTGGTAAAGAAAGTAGATACATGGGGTAAACTCCTGGTATTCTGGAGAACAGAGTCACATAAAAATAAAAAGGGAAAAAAATCATGAAATAGTTCAACTGTTCTTAAGGATAGTATTAGTAATTAATTATTATTTGTATGATATAGGCTTTATAAATTTATAATTAAGATAAGGATCAGAATCATACCATTCATCTCTACTTAAGGAATATTAATCATAATCCAACAGCAATGTATAACCATTAAACCATTTGAAGACAGTTTGATGTTTAGTTGCCATTATTTTGTTTTACATGTAAATATTATAGAGTTAATAAGGATGAAAATTGGCAGCAAAGTTTTAAAAAATGAAGCTAAAATAAGAAGCCATATTAAGAGAGATAAAATGAAAAAATATAAAGCAAGTTATTTAATATATTCTTAGTAATAATGTCAATATTATAAAAGAATATGAGTCTCATCTTGGTAACTCTACAAAACACCCCAAAAGTAAAGTACAGGATCAAAACACCATGATGAAAATCACAGAATTCACTTAACAAAGTGTTAAGAATCCCCAAAAGCATAAAACTGAAACATGTCTAATCAAAATGATTAAAAAGAATAATTTCAAATTAAACACATTAACCCATCTGTAAGTTGGCGCAATTCAGCATTTGGAGAGGTCCAGTTGACCTGTGATTTCTCTGTAAGTGTAGGACTGAATAAAGTATGAGTGCAAGGTCATTAACCTTTGAGGGGTCTGGTTGGGAAACCTATTTTTCTGTACCATCTTGCTCAAAGAACTAAAGCATTTTGCATAGTTTATTTATTTATTTATTTATTTATTTATTTATTTATTTATTTATTGAAATGGACTTTCATACAGCTCTGGTGTCCCTGAAACTTCCTATGTAACTGAGGTTGACTTTTTTCTTTTCTTTTTTTTTTTTTTATTGGATATTTTCATTAATTACTTGTCAATTTTTTTTCTTTTTTGTATTGGATATTTTCTTTAATTACTTGTCAAATGATATCCCCTTTCCTGGTATCCCCTCCACAAACCTCCTCCCCCTCCCCCTGCTCACTAACCCACCCACTCTGGCTTCCTGGCATTCCCCTACACTGGGGCATAGAGCCTTCACAAGACCAAGGGCCTCTCCTCCCATTGTTGTCTGACTAGGCCGTGCTATGCTACAAATGCAGCTTGAGGCATGAGTCCCACCATGTGTACTATTTGGTTGTTGGTTTCTTCCCTGGGTGCTCTGGAGGTACTGGTTAGTTCATATTGTTGTTCTTCCTATAGGACTGTAAACCCCTTCAGCTCCTTGGGTCCTTTCTCTGGCTCCTTCACTGGGGACCCTGTGCTCAGTCCCATGGATGGTTGTGAGCATCCACTTCTGTATTTGTCAGGCACTGGCAGAGCCTCTCAGGAGATAGCTATATCAGGCTCCTGTCAGCAGGCAAATGTTGACATTCACAATAGTGTGTGGGTTTGGTGATTGTGTATGGTATGGATCCCCAAGTGGGGCAGTCTCCAGTTAATCATTCCTTCAGTCTCTGTTCTATACTTTATCTCTGTAACTCCTTCCATGGGTGTTTGTCTCCCCTTCTAAGAAGGATCACAGTATCTATACTTTGGTCTTCCTTCTTCTTGAGTTTCATTTCATTTGTGAACTGTATCTTGGATATTCCAAGCTTCTGGTCTAATATCCACTTATCAGTGAGTGCATATCTTGTGTGTTCTTTTGTGATTGGGTTATACCTCACTCAGGATGATGTCTTTGGGATGGTAAGGACAAATTGTTATCTTGGCTTTCAGCACACCTGAGTACTTTGCATATTTCAGAGAATATGTCCATCTCTACAGTGTGTGATTCTGTAGGGCTGAGGAAAAGTGTAGAATCCCTGTGAGATGAAGGGAAAGGAATGTGTATCCATCAAGGAAAAAATTTGTTGTACTGATAAGGCTGATGTTATTGGCAGCATGAACAGATATGTAATACTGGGGTAAATGTGAAAATTTGGGACTTATTCAGCAGAATAAAAATAAAAAATAAAATATAGGCCTAATGTCCAAGTCTGTCAGTCTTTCTTGAGGGAAAAGGCAATGGAGTAGTTAGCACATATATGTGCAATGTATATAAGTCTTAGGCTTCTTATACAGGACATTCAGAGAGGGACAAAACACCTACATTTAAAGAAAATATAAAATATGTATTTGGGAGGTTCTCAGAATATTGAACACTTAAACATACCCAAAATTTTTCCTCTTCCAACAATTTCATAACTAAAGAAACAAAGAGTAACAAGCAATTGACCACAAATTGCTGACTGCTAGCATTTCTTTTAGACTCTGCCCCATAGTCACCTGGCATCAGCCAGGTATGCCTGACTCAGTATAAAGGGGCCGGATTGGCCTCTCTTTCTCTCTTGCTCCCTTGCTCTGTAGCTCTCTTACCCTCTTCCCACTTTGTCCCTTCTCTCCCCATTCCTTTATCCCCACTCTCTCCAAATGCTCATACCTGGCCTCTACTCCTATATTCCTAGCATTTAAAGTCACTACTAGGTACATCCTCTCCCACTGAGACACAGGGTTGTATTGTCTAATACAACCCAGTCAGGTGAGCAGGATGCACAGATGGGCAACAGAGTTGAGGTAAGACCAGTTCCAGTTGTTTGGAACCCACATGAGCACCAAGCTGTGTGGGATGGTGGGTTGTGCACAGACAGCCTGTTCCCTGGTCGAGCGAAGTTCTGGAACCCCAGTGACCTGAAGGGTAGTGACTTCCACCTGCATGGGATGGCAGGTATTCACCCATGCCTCCTGGGTCCCTGGCTCCTGTCACATAGCCACAGCCTCCCACACTTACCTGAAGTATGTGACCATCAGTCATGTAGGAGCAGCACCAAGAACTTGCACATGCAAACAAGGTTTCCCCTAAGCTCTCAGACCAAACCAATGAGAAGTACTTGTTGTGAGACCCTTACCCACCCCAAAACTGTACATAAGAATCCTATCTGGAAAGATTAGAGGTGTACAAGAACTACTCTGTTTCTGTTGTCTGAGCCTTCTGTCCAAAGAGCTGTAACACTTGGGAAGAGATCTGCTCTCACGAAGCTCCTCCGCACTCCTCACTGGCTAGAGGTCCTCTAGTTAGCTCAGCCCAACCCAGCTCAATACATGGCGGTGAGAAGTAGTCAAGAAACCTGCAAAGCATGGCAGAGATAGAGGTGGAGCCAATTGCAGCTGCAGAAGTGGCAGAAGTGAGCTCCCCTCCTTGCCTGCACTCATTTTCCTTCACTGGAACTCTTGCACCATGCTGGGCCAGACATCTCCGTTGAAAGCCTCTGATACACAGGCCTACAAAGCTGCATATTTCCTGCATGGGGAGGGAGCTAGATTTAGCCTGTGCTAGTTCTTTGGTTAGCCGTTCAGTCTCTGGGATTCTCACAAGGGTCCTGGAGTGGATATGAAATCCAGAAGAAGACCAACAGAGTCAACTAAACTGCTCCCCTAACTTGGCTGTCTTGTCTGTCCTCAATGGAGAGGATATACCTAGTCCTGCAGTGACTTAAGAGGATAGGTAGTTTGGATCCTCGGGAGGGATCTCACCCTTCTCCTAAGTGAAGGGGAGAGAAGAAAGGAAGAAGGAGGAAGTTGATATAGGGATGTAAATTGAGTAAATAAATCAATTAATGTAGAAAAAAGAAACATAAAACCATGTGAAAATATAAATTTCACAGAAAAAAACAAAAGTGCAAAGAAACACAGAATATAAAATTATATTGTATGTAAATCAATAACTATATAATCAGCCTATTAATTGAAATACAGATAGGAAATGTGAGCTCAAAGCAAATATTATATATTGGAGTGCAGAAATTAATATGTCATCAATATATGACTATCAACAGCTTAAAATAGACTATTATAAATATTTTGTAAAAGTACAATATTATGGACAAAACACAAAAATAAAAAGGAAGGTCTAAAAGATGGGTCAGTGGGTAAAGGTACTTGTTGCCCTTGATAACCTCAATTTGATCCCTGGAACCTGTAATAATATGAAAGGAGGAGACTGACTCCAAAAGCTATTATTTGTTCAGTGGCTCTTGTGCCCATATACACAAATCATGCAGACAGTATATTTTTTTTAATTATTTATATTTTTATTAGATGGTTTCTTTATTTACATTGCAAATTTTAGCCTCTTTCGTCATTTCCCTTCCTAATTCCCCCATCCCCTCCTCCCTCCCCTGTTCACCAACCCACCCACTCCTGCTTCCTGGCCCTGGCATTTCCCTACACTCAAGCATAGAGCCTTTACAGGACAAGGGCCTCTCCTCTCATTGATACCTGACAAGGCTATCCTCTGCTGCATATATGGCTGGAGCCATGGGTCTCTCCATGTGTATGCTTTGGATGGTGGTTTAGTCCCTGGGAGCTCTGGGGGTACTGGTTGTTTCATGTTGTTTTTCGAATAGGGCTGCAGATCCCTTCAGCCCCTTCATTCCTTTCTGTGGCTCCTTCACTGTGGACCCTGTGCTCAGTTCCATGGATGGCTGTGAGCACCCACTTCTGTATCTTTCAGACACTGGCAGAGTTTCTCAGGAGACAGCTATATCAGGCTCCTGTCAGTAAGCACTTGTTGGCATCCACAATAGTGCCTGGGTTTCATAAAGGTATATGGGATGGATCCCCAGGTGGGGCAGTTATTGGATGGCTTTTCCTTCAGTTTCTGCCTCACACATTGTTTATGTATTTCCTCCCATGGGTATTTTGATCCCAATTCTAAGAAAGACCGAAGTATCTATACTGTGGTCTTCCATCTTTTTGAGCTTCATGTGGTCTGTGAATTATGTGTTGGGTATTCTGAACTTCTAGGCTAATATCCACTTATCAGTGAGTGCATACCATGTGTGTTCTTTTGTGATTCAAGTTATCTCACTCAAGATGATATTTTCTAGTTCCATCAATTTGCCTAAGAACTTCATGAAATCACAGTTTTTAACGGCTGAGTAGTACTCCATTGTGTAAATGTACCAAATTTTCTGTATCCATTCCTCTGTTGAAGGACATCTGAGTTGTTTCCAGCTTATGGATATTATAAATAAGGCTGCTATGAACAGAGTGGAGCATGTGACCTTATTAAATATTGAAGCATCTTTTGGGTATATGCCCAGGAGTGTTATATCTGGGTCCTCAGAAAGTGTCCAATTTTCTGAGTAACCACCTTAGAAAATAATTTTTAAACAAATAAAAGAAAAAATAATTTAAAATATAACTACAAAAATAAATATAGTTAGAAAAAGAACATAACTATTAGCAAGCTGAGGAAAAGACATTTAAGCAGAGGGATACAATGAATAAAACTATCCTTTTAATATTTTACTATCCATACATTTTTTCCATCAATTTTTGTTGCTGGTGTTTAAATTTTTGGTTATCAGTTATTGAACAGAGGGTCTTTTGCATTCTAGACAAGTCTACAACTAATCTATAACATTAGCTGATGAACATATTAGTCATATGTATTTCCTTTTCTACTATTCCCTTCCTCCTTTTCTTTCCTTTGAAATGTGGTCTCCTACAACCTGAACAGAAAGAGTTCCAATTCACTATGTCATTAAAGATCATTTTGGTCCTTCCATCTTCACAAGCAGGTCTTGTAATCAATGATTCTATTCATATATTCCTTTTTTCCTTTTCTTTTTAAATTTTATTTTATTTTTAATTTATTTTGGATTCCATATTCCACCCCCCCACATCTACCCTTCGTCTTCTCCACATCCCACACCTCCTCCCTACCCCACCCAATCTCCACAGGGATACCCACACCCCACTCCCACCCAACCTTTAAAGTCCCTGGGGCCTCCAGGCTCTTGAGGGTTAGGTGCAGCATCTCTGAATGAACACAGACCTGCCAATCCTCCACCGTATGTTTGTTCGGGGCCGCATATCAGCTGGTATATACTGTCTGTTTGGTGGCCCAGTGTTTGAGAGATCTCCAGGGTCCAGATTAATTGAGACTGCTGGTCCTCCTATCACCCTTCTCTTCAGCTTCTTTCAGCCTTCCCTAAATCAACAACAGGGGTCTGCTGCTTCTGTCTATTGGTTGGACGCAAATATCTGCATCTGACTCTTTCAGCTGCTTGTTGGGTCTTTCAGAAGGCAGTCATGATAGGTTCCTTTCTGTGAGTACTCCATAGCCTCAGTAATAGTGTCAGACCTTGGGACCTCCCCTCGAGCTGGATCATGCTTTGGTCCTGTTGTTGGATCTTCTTTTTCTCAGGCTCCTCTCCATTTCCATCCCTGTAATTATTTCAGACTGGAACCATTCAGATATGTGACTGTGGGATGGCAACCCCATTCCTCACTTGGTGTCCTGTCTTCCTGCTGGAGGTGGACTCTGTAAGTTCCCTCTCTCTACTGTATTTCATCTAAGGTCCCTCCTTTGAGTCCTGAGAGTCCTGAGAGTCTCCTACATCCCAGGTGTCTGGTGCATTTTGGAGGGTGCCCCTAACCTCCTATTTCCTGAGGTTGCCTGTTTACATTCTTTCTGCTGGTCCTCAGGTCTTCAGTCCTTTTCCCTCACCCAATAACAGATCACCCCCACTCGTCCCCCTATCTACTTTCCCTCCCAGAAACCTCCTTCCCTCCCTCCCTCCCTCCCTCCCTACTTTCCCACTTGTGATTGCTTTCTTCTATCTTACAAGTGGGGCTGTGGCTTCCTAACTTGGGCACTTAAGCTTTTTGACCTTTTTGAATTCTGTGGACTGTATCTTATGTATGTTGTACTTTGGGGGGGGGTAATATCCACTTATTGGTGAGTACATACCATGCACTTTCTTTTGTGTCTGAGTTACCACACTCAGGATGATATTTTCTAGTTCAATCCATTTGCCTGTTATCTGGTACAACCACTCTGGAAATCAATCTGGAGGTTCCTTAGAAAATTGGAAATAGACCTAACTGAAGACCCAGCTATACCACTCTTGGGAATATACCCAAAAGATGCCCCACCATTCCACAGGGGCACGTGTTCCACTATGTTCATAGCAGCCTCATCTGTGATGGCCAGAAGCTGGAAACAAGCTAGACATCCCACAACAAATGAATGGATACAGAAATTATGGTTAATTTACACAATGGAATATTACTCAGCTATTAAGAACAAAGACATCCTGAGTTTTGCAGTCAAATGGATGGAACTAGAAAATATCATCCTGTCCTCTTTAAAAAACAGTCTCATCATATAGCCAGGGCTGGTTTGGAACACACTATGTAGACTAGGTTTGCTTCAGAATCACAGACATCTGTCTGTCTACCTCTGCCTCCCATATAATGGGATTAAAATGTGTACACCATCATACCCAACCCATACATATATCAATATAATTTTTTATTCAACTCCCTCATCTGCTACCTTAACTTTCATTTAGATTCCTTCTTACTGTTTACATTTTCCCTCCATAATAGGCCCATATGCTGCTTTCATATCATATCTATCCATTCCTAACTTTTCATTCCCTGCATTCTCTGGTTCTTTTCCTTTCTACTTAAAGTCTTTTTATTGTTTAAACACACACAGACACACACACACACACAGACATACACACACATACACACTTACTTTTAACATAAATGTATTGCATTTACTAACTAAAAGTCTTAGAAAAGCTGAATGGATATCAAAACATGGACAGACAGCATACTGGCTGCAAGAAATTGGTTTCAGGTTTAAGAAAACATTAGCTTGAAAGGGTAAAAAAAATCCCAAGCAAAGGGGAATTACAAGATACTAAGTGATCTTTATTTCAAAAGCTGTCACAAGGAAAATCAAAGGATGATAAATTGTAATCTCTTTAAGTCGAACCCACAAGTAGAAGCATACATATTTCTTAAATCAAATTACAGACACACACACACACACACACACACACACACACACACTACACTACACTTTTAAAGAATTAGGGGATTAACCCTAATCCCCTAACATCAAGAACTAAAATGCATTATGTATTTCAAGGCTGTTTCAGTGTCACTTTGCAGAGCTGGAGAAATGGCTCAGTGGTTAAGAGCTGACTGCTCTTCCAGAGGGCCAGAGTTCAATTCCAAGCAACCACATGGTGGCTCACAACCATCTATAACAAGTGGATCTGATTCCCTCTTCTGGTGTGTCTAAAGACAGCAACATTGTACTCACATATACGAAATAAATAAATAAATAAATAAATAAATAAATAAATAAATAAATACATACATACATACATACATATATAAATACATACATACATGCATCTTTAACACAAGTCACTGCTTTTTCTCTCATTCTGTCTACTTGCTTGCAAATTTCATGATGTTATTGTTTTCAACAGTTTAGTAATATTCTATTGTGTAAATGAACCACATTTTCTTTATCTAATTTTTATTTTATTTTATTTATTTTATTTTATTTTGCTGAGGGACATCTTGGTTGTTTACAGATTCTGGCTATTGCAAATAAATTTTCTATGAATGTAGTTGAGCAAGTGTCCTTATGGGATGATGGAGATTCCTTTGTGTATATAGCCAAGAGAAGTATAGATGGATCTTGATGTAGATCAATTCCCAATCTTCTGAGGAACTGCCTTATTGATTTCCATAGTGACTATATAAGTTTACACTCCAACCAGAAATAGAGGAATGGTTCCCTTGCTACATATTCCCCACTAGCAAGTGCTGTCACTTGAGTTTTTTATCTTAGTCATTTTTATCTTAGTATGATAGAACTCAGAGTCATTTGATTTGCATTTCCCTGATGGATAAGGATGGTAAAAATTGCTTTAAGTGCTTTTCAACAATTTGTGATTCCTCTGTTGAGAATTCTTTTTACATTTGTACACCATTTTCATTTGGATTATTTGGTGTGTTGTTGAATAGTTTCTTGAGAATTTTATATATTTGGATACTAGCTTTCTACCAAGTGTGAAATTGGTGAAGATATTTTCCCAGTGTATGGGTTGCCATTTTGTTCCAATTTGGTAGCCTTTAACTTAACGAAGATTTTCACTTACATGAGGTCCCTTTTATTAATGGTTGATTTTAGTGCCTGCAATACTAATGTTCTGGTCAGAAAGTTGTATCCTGCACCAATTTATTCCAGACAGTTTCCTACTTTCTCTTCTATCAGGTTCAGTATATCTGATTTATATTGAAGTCTTTGATCCACTTGGACTTGAGTTTTGTACAGAGTAATATGTCTGGATCTATTTGCATTCTTCTAACATAATAACACCCAGTTAGACCAGCATTATTTGTTGAAGATGCTTATTTTTCTATTGTATATTTTTGGCTTCTTTATCAAAAGTCAGTCATACATAGGTTTGTAGATTTACATCTAGGTATGGTTTTCGGTCAATACTATGTAGTTTTTCTTACTAAAAGCTATAGTACATCTAGAACTCTGGAATGATGATACCTCTGGGAGTTATTTTATTGTACAAGATTCTTTTAACTATCCTGGGATTTTTGCTTTCATTATGAAGTTAAGAATTGTTTTCAAAGTCTATAAAGAATTGAGTTGGAATTTTGATGGGACTGACATGGAATTTGTAGATGGCTTTTGATAGGATGTACATATTTACTGTTAATTCTACAGTTCTATTATTGCAGGATATATTTTCATCTTCTCCAATTTTTTTCCTTCGAAGACTTGCATTTTTATCATGCAAGAATTTAACTTGTTTGGTTAGAGTTACACCAAGATATTTTATATTGAATGTGCTATTGTGAAGGGTGTTGTTTCCCTGCTTTCTTTATCAGCCCATTTATCATTTGTATATAGGAGAGTTTTGTAATTTTTGAGAAGATACAGTTAAATTTTTTGCTCAAAAAAATCCATAAAATGAAAAGCTTGACAATTACTGGCACCACTGAGTTGTGGGAAAACTCTAGCTCTCAGATTCTGTCAGTCAAATCATGCTCAGGAGTCTCAAAGCATTTTCTCAAATTGATTAAAATGCTGCATGAAATATTTGACCCAAGAACTCTCATTTGTGGCTGTGACTCAAATAATGAAAAGAATATGAGAACACAATCATATAAAGGAAATGTAAAATCGTGCTTAGTACTGTCTTGCTCAAGAAAGTAAAAAAGTATTAGTCAATGTAATGACTTAATATGATTAGTAAAGTTTTATAGTTACTGGCTTATGATCATGTTTGTTATCATTGTCAAATTTCAATGCATAGTAAATTAGATCACATATGTTGTTATTATTTGATGTAATGGAATGAATGTATTTATTTGCTATATATTTCTAAAAATTGGAAAAATTTTTAAATATAGTTAGAAGCACTTCCTACGGCAGGTAGGCTGAAACTAGAAACATGGAAAATTTCATGACTTACTGGGCATATACCCAGAAGATCTTCCAACTGGTAATAAGGACACATGCTCCACTATGTTCATAGCAGTTTTATTTATAATAGCCAGAAGCTGGAAAGAACCCAGATGTCCCTCAATAGAGGAATGGATACAGAAACTGTGCTACATTTACACAATGGAGTACTACTCATCTAGTAAAAACAATGAATTTATGAAATTCTTGGGCAAATGGATGTATCTGGAGGATATCATCCTTAGTGTGGTAACCCAATCACAAAAAAAGTCACTAGATATGCACTCACTGATAAGCGGATATTAGCGTAGAAACTTAGAATACCCAAGATACATTATGCAAAACAGAAGAAAACCAAGAAGGATGACCACTGGGTGGATACTTCATTCCTCCTTAGAATAAGGAACAAAATACTCATGAAAGGATATATGTACAGAGTCAAAATTTAGAGCTAAGATGAAAGGATGGACTATCCAGAGACTACCCCATTCNGGAGTCCATCCCATCATCAGCCACCAAACCTAGATACTAATGCACATGCCAGCAAGATTCTCCTGAAGGGACCCTGATATAGCGGACTCTTGTGAGGCTATGCCAGTGCCTGGCAAACACAGAAGTGGATGCTCACAGCCAGCTATTGGATGGAACACAGGGTCCCCAATGGAAGAGCTAGAGAAAGTACCCAAGGAGCTGAAGGGGGCTGCAACCCTGTAGGTGGAACAACAATATGAACTAACCAGTACCCCCTGAGCTCGTGTCTCTAGCTGCATATGTAGCAGAAGATGGCCTAATCGGCCATCATTGGGAAGAGAGGCCCCTTGGTCTTGCAAACTTTATATGACTCAGCACAAGGCAAGGCCTGGGCCAAGTAGTGGGAGTGGGTGGGTAGGGGAGCAGAGGTGGGGGGAGGGTATAGGAAACTTTCGGGATAGCATTTGAAATGTAAATAAAGAAAATAATAAAAAAAGGAAAAAAATATATTTCAGCTATTCTACAAATAATATTAAAATGTAGCTTAAAAGCATTTTGTGACATTTTAAAGTTAAATTTAAAATTAGCATACAAAAATACTTGAATAGCTTCAAGAATGCTTCAAGGAAAAAAAATCAGAATCCAATACATCTAGAGAACATAATCATAAAATTCTTTCCTAGGAAAATACCAATCTAAAGTCAGTATCATCAAATAATTGTGTGACACTATAAAGAATGATATATATCCCAGAGATATCACCCAAAAACAACATATCAAGTTACTTTCCTAAAGGGAGACAGGGGAGGAATGGATCAGGGAAAAGGGAGGGGAGGGGAGAGGGAGTAAGAGGAGAGGAGATAGGCCCAACTTGTCAGGATGCAGTATATGAATAAATAAATAAATAAATAGATAGATAGATAGATAGATAGATAGATAGATAGATAGATAGATAAGATATTTAAAATGTAAAAAAGACTGATATATCTCTACAGTGAAAGGTTGTTTCAACCAAAAAAAGTAATGTGAAGAATGAATATAAATAAGGGTATTCCATAATTGTTTCAAAATATGAAAAAAGTTGTTTTACAAATTTTAGCAACCTGTTGTTATAGAAAAAGGGTTATTCAGGCTGCAAATATAGCTTGGGTATAAAGTGCTTGCTGAGTATGCATGAAGTCTTGAATTTAATCACCATTGTCACTAAAGAAATACAATTACAAATAAATAAATAATAGCCAATGAGGTATAGTAGAATGTACTCAACATATAAAAGTGTATGGAACAAGATCACACACAAAGTGATATTTCATAGTGAATAAATGAACATCTAAAATGTTATAAATGTTTTTATCCTAACCACTATTCAACATAGTGTTATAAGATCTAACCAAATAATAAAATAGGCAATAAAATAATAGAAAGCATTAATGATATTACTGTTCATTGATGATGTAACCCTATATGTAAGAAACAATAAGGGTGCTACACAGAAGAAAATATTTATAATAGTAGAATATTCTAATTTTGACCTTTTTAACATTAAAAATATTTTATTGCAAAATTAAAATTTTATGTACTAAAATGAATAAATAAATCAATGTGACAGAATAAAGACTAAAGAATAAATTTGAATACATGTGAGAATCCAATATGTGAAAACAAATACACTTCATTCAATGAAGGAAATAGCTTATTTGATAAATGTTATGCTGATAAATGGCTTGTCATTGACTTAAAAATAAACTGAAACATTGAATCATTACTCACAGGATCATAAACTTCAGACAGATTTAAGTGAAAAACTCAGCAGCTTAAACGTACGGAAGGAAAGTATGCAAGGTTTCGTTCTTTTATAATGAATAATTTGTTTTAAATTTTTACTTAGTTTTCAACTGACAGACAAAATTATACATATTTATCATTTATAACATAATATTTCCAAATAGCTATATTTTGTGGCATGGATGAATGAAAGTAATTAATGAATGCATTGCCTCATGTAGCTATAATTTTTGGTAAGAATTATATACACGTCCAACATTTTTCAATAATATATTGTCATTAAATATATTTATAAGGCTGTAACATAAACAATAAAGTTATTCCTTTTTCATAACTGTAATTATAAATCCTTTGGCCTATATTTCTTCCTTTTATCTGTGTCCTATCACTTCTGAAAATCATCATTCTACTCTCCAATTTTTAAATCAATTTGGAAGGTTGCACGTATGAATGGGACCATGAAGTACTTATCATTCGGTACCAACTTTATTTCCTTAATCTTGTGGTATATCCATAATGTCACAAATGACAAAGGAACACCTGTTTTATGCATGATTGAAATTCTATTTTGTGCACATACCGTGTTTTTTGTATGAATTCATCTATTGATGAACATATAGATTGAATCCATATCTCACAAATTCTGTATACTTCTGCATTAAATAAGGGTGTGCTTGTGGGTATTCTAATTTCTGATTTCATATAAATTGTATTTATCTGCAATAATGAGAGTGCTGAACCATGACATTGGACTTTTAATTGCACTGAAGAAACTCCACACATTTTAACATATCTGTACTAATTTCCCAATAGTATATAACAGCTTTATTTTTGCCAGAAAATTTGTTCTCATGAATTTCTATTCTAGCTTTAAAGTATCACTTTACTATGTTCTGAATAAGTAAGTCCCCAACAGTTACAATTACTGAATATTTTGGTGTATCATTTGGTCATTTCTACAGTACTTAAAAGATATATTTCATTTACATAATCTACATATATTTGAGTTATCTTTCTGGATGCTGAATAACTTCCCTGATAGTGTTAATATTAACTTCTTACCAAATGCAAAGTTAGCACATATTTTCTTCTATTAGGTAATTTTCCCTACATGTTGCTGTTGAGAAGATTTATAGTTTTATATAATCCTATTTATGTATTGTGGTTTTTACCTTTTAATAAAATTCTGAAAATCATCACCCAGAACAATGTCCTGGGTTTTGCATATGTTATACAGTATGGCACTATTTGGTTTTAACAATATCTTCCATCCATTTGGTTGATTTTTATATATAATGAGACACTGAATATAAAAGTTTAATTTTATTCTTCTATGTATAGTATCCATATTTTCCACTAATATTTGTGTATTTATTTAGGAAGGTTTTCATAAATCCTGGGCTGGATTCATGTATCCCAACCTTGTTTTGAAATTTGCTGTGTAACAAAAGATGGCTACTTGCTTACATTGCAGTTTATGCCTCTATGAACAGCTTCTAACATTTATTGAAAAAATCTAATATTTTAGCATTTTATTATACATATATTGCAGGTTTTTCCCTCTGTGGACAGCTTCTAACATTTATTGAAAAAATATAATATTTTTGCATTTTATTATGCATCCATGTGTTGCATAATTAAATTTTCTTGCAAATGGGTTTAATTTCAACCTTTATACTTAGATAATGTAGCAGCAATTTTTTCAATACTGGTATGGTTAATAAACATGTTAGACTTTGTTAGCTATACAGACTATATTACATCTACTGAGCTGCACATTTCTAATACAAAACAGTCACATGCAATATTTTAAAACCATTACTATAGTTAAATATCCTGTATATTTCAGACCGTAAAACCTGAATTTTATATACATTTTATATATTAAAAATATTATTTTGAATTTTTCAACCATTTAAATGTTATAAATCACATTTATTTTACTACCTATATATATAGCAGGGTTAAGAAATCTGGATTGTACTAAATGTAATAAGTATAATTTTGGACTAAATGTATAATTTTATAGTTGTATTTTTGACTATATATAAAATTGTTTATTGTAGCTAAATATACAATTGAGTATAATTTTGGTTATCGTCTATTGTTTCTAATTTTTTCTTTTCTGAATATTTAATTTTACTGCCCCTTTGCTTTGTTGGATATCTTTTGTTTTTTACTATTTATTTCAGGACACTTTGAAGCTTTATTGTAAGCTCCATCTTGAATGGTACAGGTTTGTTCCTCAGAGTGACAACGTTTATCACTTGAGGATCATACAACTGTGGTGATGTTTAAAATATAATTCCAATTTCTGTCACAGAGCTTTTATGTGTTTTTAGTTTCTACTTTTTCTGGCTATAGCTTTCATCTGAGCCTCTGACCAGGCATTCTCACACAATAGGGCTAAAGTAACCAATTTCAAGCATGATATAAATATATTTTTCATCATTTATACTCTACATCTTGGATTTTGTTTGCTAATTTTCTTGACTATGAAGTTTAGTTCAACATATGCAATATCAAAATGTAGGAATTATACACTCTAAGCTGAATTGTTAATCAAAGAGAAATTCAAACTTGCATATAAATTTTTGTTTTCCTCTCTGAGTTGGACTTTTCTTTGAAAATGTTTTTAGCTTTCTGAAAAAAAAAACAAGTAAACTGATTACATTTACTATTAATTAAGGACACATTTTACTTTCGTTTTTTGTCTGACTTCATATTCTTTTTGTTTTTACTCAGTTTCTTAGAGTGTACTCCTTTCATTAAAAAGAAATATTGTGAACCTCAGGTATTGTCTTCTGGGACATACAGGCTTATCCCATCTCTACAATTTCTTTTGGCCATTCCAGACATATTTTGTCAGTGACTTTACAGATTCCATCTATAATTTCTGTGAATAAATCACATAAAAGCTATTACCATTGACAATAGTTATAAAATTTTCCAGGTTCTCTTTATTGTGAGGAGAATAGCAGTTTCTTGGGCTACTGAACTCACTCAGTGAGACTTTTTAAGTGTCTCTTTTTGGCCTCCATACTTATAAAATTCTGCATTATATTTTTAGCTCTTAAACTTTTATGCCCAGGAAGGCATAAAATCATATCTACCCAAAGAAATATGATCTTATTTTAAACTCTGATCTTCATGAATGATTAACATTATTTTAAGCAATATTCCATTACTGTAATTACATACAAGGATGTGGGTAAACTGAAATGAAGAGATCTTGTTAATTCATAGTCCCTAAGAAAATATACTGGGTTGTTAAAACATGAATAAAAGTTCAAATTTTTCAATTTTGAACTGTGTAAAATAAGAACTCTAACAAATTTATCTTATATGCCTAAGTTGCATATGCTCAGAATAAAATTAGCAGTATTCTGAACTGACTTTTGAAAAGATAGGTCCCACAGGAATTACTCCTCTACTGCTGGTGGGAGTGAAACATGTACAACCATTCTGAATATTAATTTGGTGGTTTCTCAGAAGATTGGGAATAGTTCTATCTCAAGATCCTCAAGACCACTCCTGGGCATATACCCAAAAGATGCTCCAACATCCCACAAGGACACTTGCTCAGCTATGCTCCTAGCAGGTTTATTTGTAAATCCAGAAACTAGAAACAACTTAGATGCCTTTTAACTGAAGAATGGATACAGAAAATGTGGTATATCTGCATAGTGGAATACTACTCAGCTGTTAAAACTAAGGACATCATGAATTTTGCAGGCAAATGGATGGAACTAGAACATACACTCCTGAGTGAGGTAACCCAGACCCAAAAAGGCATGCCCAGTATGTACTCACTTATTTTTTAATTACATGATATTTTTATTAGATATTTCCTTCATTTACATTTCAAATGCTATCCCGAAAGTCCCCTCACCCCGCCCTGCTCCCCAACCCACACATTCCTGCCTTCTGGCTTTGGCATCCCCCTGTACTGGTACATATAATCTCCACAAGACCAAGGGCCTCTCCTCCCAGTGATGGCTGGCTAGTCTATCTTCTGCTACATATGTAGCTAGAGACACGAGCTCTGGGGGTACTGGTTAGTTCATATTGTTCCCCCTATAGGGTTTAAAAACAATGAATTTATGAAATTCCTAAGCAAATGGATGGATCTAGAGGATATCATTCTGAGTGAGGTAACCCAATCACAAAAGAACTCACATGATATGCATTCACTGATAAGTGGATATTAGCCTAGAAATTTAGAATACCCAAGATACAACTTGCAAAGCACATGAAACTAAAGAAGAAGGAAGACCAAAGTGTGGATACTTCGTTCTTTAGACTGGGGAATAAAATACCCATGAAAGGAGTTACAGAGACAAAATTTGGAGCTGAGACAGAAGGAAGATCATTTGAGGTAATAAGATACACCTTAAATCTGGGCCACATATTCTGGTAGCAGTCTACATAAAGGATATCGAAGATAGAAACTTTTGCTTTCTGCACCTTTGCCCTGATTATCACTGTCAAGTACATAGATCCTGCTACTGAAAAATTCCTTCCTTACCAGCTGAAATACCCAGCTCCTGGGCCTATTAGATTCTTGGATTTTTCCCCAGTAAATAACCATTATTAAACTAACTGTATCAAACCCTGTAATGGACTCTAAAATCCAGTTTTGTTTATGTTTATTCATCCAGTGACTGCCCCACCTCTGTGTTCTATGTGTTCTGTACCTCTAGAGAACCCCGACTAACACAACTTGTAACTCTTTCCGTCACCCAATGACTGATACATGGGTAGATGTATTATTTGGAAAGAATAATATATACAAGTAAATATTTTAAAGATTTTACATCAAGAGTCTTACATTGGATAGTTTTCTCAAATGTGGGAAAATAACAATCATTTTCTGGGGTTAGAATGCATATTGGTAGAGCTACCCTGGAAATAAATACAGAAAATTCCCCAAAAGCCAAAAATAAATATTGTATATATTCCCATTATACCACTCTTTGGCATATGACCAAAGGACCCAGTGGGGCTAGATAAACAAAAACAAACAGCAGCATTTAGGTGATATGAAGGAAGAAATGAAAAAATATAGGGTGGTAGCTTTAATTGTGGAAGTATCTAGAAATTCAATATATAAGTAGAGGAAGTAAGGAGTAGCAATATTATGAAGGGTGTTTGAGAAACCTCAAGGACTTGTTCTATTTTATATTTACTTAAAAATTATGCAAAATACATGAATACACATACACAGAGAGAGAGAGAGAGAGGAAGGGAGAGAGAGAGAGAGAGAGAGAGAGAGAGAGAGAGAGAGAGAGAGAGAGAGAGAGAATATTTTTGTCCAGGCAAGCATATGCTGCACCTTATTATATATTGTTTTTATGTTTAGTTGTTATCTCTTATAAGTCTGTTTTTTTTAATGAGAGAGAGATAGAAATGGAGTGGATCTTGATGAGAGGACAGTGAAGAGGAACTGGGAGGAGTAGGGGAATGAGACACTGTAACCAGGATATGTTAAAATTAAAATAGACTTATTTTTATAAATGGTGGAAAGCTAAGGTGAAGAACAAAAAACAAAAACCAGAAAGATATTTACCTTATATATACCGTTTGACCTCACAATGCTCCAGTACATGAACCATAAACTATCTATCAATATCTATTGCACCAGGCATGAGAAAACACTGCTAGAGTTGTTGCTAAGGGTAGTTAAAATGAGTCCTAAAACAATATGAGCTATTTCTGTTTCATTTGATTGCATCTCAAAAGTTGAAAATGTTTCTATAGTTTAAGACAATGTACACTTCACATGTATGATTGAGAATATCTGCTGGATCTAACCTGAAAGCTTCCTTCCTGCACTCTAATATTCATATAGGCAGCCAAGGCAGTGAAGCAACCAATAATCTTATCCAGCTAATGATGTCAATGAACGGTAACAATGATGACTACAGCAAGATAATCCTGATGTGCAATAGTGTCACTCATGTCTTGGTGTTAAAGAACAGTTATCTTATCAGAGGTAAGGCCCATTCAATAGGAGGGAAATCAAGTTTGATACTAGAAGCCTAACCAAACTCCTGAGTCTACTGATGTCACAGATTTTAGAGTAGAACTACGACCATCAATTTAGCAGGCAACCATAATTCCTAACTGAATTCTAAATGTTGAATCCACAAATAATATAAGTAACTATCAATGTTCATCAATCAGGCTTTTATTTACAACATTACAGAAAGCCATAATAGGTTATAAGGATCAATGAATCTTGTGATTCAACTCACATAGCCCAACTCACATAGATAAATCTACAACACAATTTCTATACCTAAGTCTGAGGAATATCGTGTAAAGGAAAATAAAAGGATGGTAAGAGTCAGAGGATCAGATACTGGCTATGAAATTGTATCTGCTAGAAATGACATTCTTCACCATGTTATCTCAACAATATGGTCACCTAGACAATAGCTGAGCAATGACATATCAGTGTGAAATGGGATAGATAAATAAAGTTGTACAGGTAACATATGGCTACCTAAAAGTAGCTTTTCATGGGGATAACTATCTAATTGGTTATCCAATAAAAAGTGCCCTAAAACTGTATTTACAAGCCATGTTAAATGCATTCAGTTGGCTGATCTTTTTATTTATGGAAGGAATTGAAGAGAGGACCTGGAAGAGGAAACTTGATAGAGTTATTTTTTTTTTTCATTCTTTTTTCCTTAACTTTCCTTTAATCTTTTTTTTTTAACACTCCAGATTTTATTCCCTTCCAGGTCTGCCCTCAGACTGTTCCCCCATCCAATACCTTCTCTCCACCCTGCTGTCTCCACAAGGATATCTCAACCCCCACCTACCCCACCAGACCTCTAAACTTCCTGGATCCTCCAGTATCTTGAGGGTTAGGTACATCTTCTCTGACTGAACCCAGACCGGACAGTCCTCTGCTGTATGTGTATTGGGGGCCTCATATCAGCTGGTGTATGCTGTCTGATTGGTGGTTCAGTGTCTGAAAGACCTTGGGGGTCCAGGCTAATTGAGACTGGTGTTCCTCCTACAGGGTCTCCCTCCTCCTTAGCTTCTTCCAACTTTTCCCTAATTCAACCACGGGGGTCAGTAATAGTGTCAGGCCTTGGGGCCTCCTCTTGAGCTGGATCTATATTTTAATTTTATATTAGAATGGGAAATTTACAGAAGGATATGCTGCTTGGAAACATAGTTTAATTGTAGGAAGCTGACTTCCCATGCTCAAGCTCCTGAGTTCAGTACTTAGAAATTTAATAAAACAAAACACATGTAAGAAGGCCAACTCAGCCTTAATGTTGACATTCTATTCATTCTAGGCTATCAATAAGGCAGTATGTTATAATAATTGTTCATATCATGATGTGAATTTATTTACTATTGGATATAGTCTATAAAAATGGCCACAATGGTCACTTTACATTGCTAATTTTGCAACTAAATTATAGATAGGCACACAATTGAGGAGTTCGGTGGTAACTTACCTGAACAGTAGGACAAAGACTGATTTTGGTCAGTGGGTTAGTTGTTCTGTTGTTTGCATCAATTTTCCCTATTTTTTGCCTTAAAATAGAGGCACTGAAGGGACTGTCTGGAGTTTAATTAGATACCAGCTGAATTTTAATAATGTAAGGTTCAAGAAATGGAAGACAAAGGAAAGGGACCTCATGATATTTTGTCATCCCTGCCTATATGTAGATGTCTGTAGCCTGGCAAAGATTGTATTCTTATACATCTTTTGTCACTACTCCTAGTAAACATTCTTTTTCAGGTTTTTATATATAGAAAGGAGAGAGCGGGTGAGAGAGAAAGAGAGAAAGAGAGGAGAGAAAGATTGAGATTTCAGATCCTGCCTGGCTTCCATCACACCATACTAAATTCTACATTCTGTATATATGTGAATAAGAAGACACATATTTTGGCATCAAGGCTAGGAGCTTCCCTATGCATTGCATCATTCCTTACACTCATACATGCTTTTATAGATATCCCTTCATTGATTTCTTATTCATTAAATCACTTCTTCAGTTTTCTTCTGCTTTTTGGCAGAAACAATCCTGACTCATATGGTTAGGGAAGCTAAAATTATCCTTACACGAAGAATAAAAATAACTGTTCAGCACATACTACATTTTAATCTAAGCATACCAGTGTACATTGTTAAGTCTGATAAAGCCAAGGGAAAAATATCTAGGTTTCATGACTACTGGAAATATATTAAGCATTGTTTCTTAAACAAGGGAAATGGAAGATGACTGCAGATAAGTAGTTCAAGTATGTCTTAAAGTCTAATATTTCAGTTATGCAAGATCAATATACCCACAGCTTGGATGAATACAGTGTACAATAGTATATTACACTCATGAAATTTCCTGAAAGAATGGACTATTAATTAAACTTTTCACCATATAAAGAGAAAAGGGACAATTATGTGGTGTTAATAATTTGCCATCAATTTGCACATCATACTCACAAAATTCTTCTTTGCCGGGGGAATATCTCAAGTAAGGTAAATATCAAAATACATAATTCTGATAGTAAGAGATCATGCATGCCATAGAAGAACACGATATATGTAACTGCAGAGCCACTAATATTTTAGAAAGAACACAAAATATTATAAATCATGTAATTCCACACAGAAAGCAATCCTGTGAAACTTCAGTACTCAAAAGAATAAAGGATATGTCTCCAGGAGATGGCAAGAGGGAAGAGAAGAGGTTACACGTGATGACACCATAGCAAGTGTTTGCTTTCAAGTACAGTGGTGGCACTGCTTAGACATTCAGAAACAGTCTCATGCTATCCTTGGCAAGCATACAGATTAATTTTTCTAAGTAAGTCCAGGGACTTCATGTAAAATAAACAAATCCAGACTTTTACGACTGTTCCATAGCTTACCTGCCTTAGTAGTCAGGCCAACATAAAAGTTTAACAAGTTGGTAACACTCATTTCATGACAAGAAAGTTTAAATTCTTGGTTGTGGTTAGATATCAGAAAGGATGGAAATGAGTCTGAGGCATTAAAAGAAGAGTCTTTGCATATGCCGAGACTCATAAACAGAAACTGGAAAATACCTTTGATGGTTGAATATTAATTATGACATGGTGGTTCTCTGGCAGGGTTAGAAAGTACAAACCCGCAGCCTGGGGAATTATAACACATGCTCTGGCCATCTGTTAATAGGGTTTGAGAATATGGATTTGTTCCATATCCTCCTTTATTCTTCATTGAAAATTATTTCAGTGTCTATGAATAAAAATCAAAGTTGTTTAATTTTTTCAATTTTTTATTAGATATTTTTTCATTTACATTTCAAATGCTATTCTGAATGTCCCCTATACCCTCCCCCTGCCCTGCTCCCCTACCCACCCACTGGGAAGTACAAGATCTTATATATATCTTGATAGGCTATTTTGGTAATTTTTCCTCATAACAAAGACCTTGAACGTATGTAAATTAATCTTTTAAGTTCTGGTATTCCATTTCAGGAAAGGAGCAAATTATACTGGTAAATCTTACAGTTATAAAATCTTGTTCAATGACAGACTTTAGGAATGTACTTAATATATCTGTAAAATATTGTAAAATTATTAATCTCAAATGGCATCTGATCATTTATCCTGTTTTAGCAATTGTACATATAATGCTGTGACAGTTTTAACTAAAATATACAAAATGCAAACACAAAGATTCAATATCATGTATAAAATGTGAAATGTTTGAAATTGTGAAATACTTATAATCATTTAAGAATGTATTGAGTTAAGGCATTACAAGACCTTCAATGATGAAAACAATATGATGTTGATAGATGTTGAATATCTAAATATATAATGAGAGATAAATGTAGCATCATGACATTAACATACAATTATGAAAGTAAATATATATGTTTTTTTCAAAGCAGTTAAAGAGAAATAGTGGGAAGATAAGATTCGAAAGGCAGGATAAAGGAAAATAGACTCTGTCCTTAGCCTGGAGAGGTGGCTCATTGTTAAGAGGACCAGGGCTCAATTATCAATACCCACATGATGGCTCAGGAACATTTGTAACTTCAGATTCATGGGGCTTTACACCTTCATCTAGCCTGTTGGGGTGACTTCACTTACTTTGTATGAATTTGTGTCTCTGTATTTTCCATTGTTGATTGCTGTACGGGTAGAAAGCTAAATGCTGGCAAGATTTTGGTATTGTCATTCCTATGGCCATCACCAGTTTTCTCAAACAGTGACAACAACGTTCAGAGACATAGTGAAGACTCCATCCAGTTAAATTAGATGGGCTAGCTAAGAGACTGCCCCCCCCCCAAGCCCAATAGCTTTAAACTATAAATAAGTCTCCTTGTGGTGATTAAACTTGAATTGGATTTGAGAAATCCACACAATGCTAGCCTATTCCATTACTACAAAAATATGTTGGACAGACATGCATGCAGGTGAAACACTTATACATATAAAACAAATGATTCATTGAAAGTCTGCAGTATAGCTGCCAAGATAACACTGATCAGGGAGCATACTGAAGCGTTTCTTTGCTAAATAAAATATTTGGATAAAAGAGAAATATATTATTTGTAAGAAGAGCAAGGCCCACAGAAGAACTAAAATGTAAAAGAGTTGGGGAAAAAGTTGATCTTAATTTGTCATATACATATAAAAAACCAAGTTGTTAACAAATGAATTTACTCCACTATTATGGCTTAAAGGGTCCCAATATAAGGAAAAAGTTAAGTCTAACACTTTTCACAGCCCAATATTTGATTTTCATCTCCCAAGCTTGTCATCCCCATTTGTAAGCAACCTTGGCCAGAACTGGGAAGATAAAACTCAGAAGACATAAAAGTGAGAAAAAAATGTTTAAGGAGGAAACTATCTGGTTTTTACTAACTCTAGTATACATCAAATTAATGTGACAAAAAGAGAGATAAAATGTAATATAATAACTTGAAACCTATAAAACTGTAATTTATATACATACATTTAAATGAAGATAGGATGTATACTTTGTTAAAAAGTAAAATTGTGAATGACATACAATGAACTGTAATAGAGAAAAAATAGATTATATAATGGTAAATTTAAACAGGAAATACTAAAGTATTTTTATGACTATCTTAAAATGATTTGGAGAAAATACAAAGTATTGACAAGGGATATTAAATAAAACTAAAACCAAATATTAAACTAATATCTTAAGGGATAAAATCTAAGTAGTTTCCTTCAAAAAACAAGACTGGCAGAAACAAAAATTTAGTGTTATTAAAACTAAAAATACTCTATAACATATATACATATATATACATATGTATATACATATATATGTTTATATATGTATATGTATATATAAATGTGTGTGTTATATATATATATCTTCAAATAAAGATATCATTTAACAGTTGGAATACAAAGTTATTAAAACTGCAGATAAGTTACTACAAAATGACCAAACATTGATACTAAAAGATAGAACAATGTATACATCACTGTGTATAGGCAATTTTAATAGATTCAATGTTTCTATTCATTTTTGTGGGGTTGTTTGTTTTTCTACTATTCATGTTTGTTTGTTTGTTTGTTTGTTTCTTGATATCCTGTCTACTGGTTAGACTTGAGTATGAAAAAAATCACTATCACTGTTTTGGAGTTGATCTGTTGTTTTATGTCTAACACTGTTTATTTTATGAAGCTAGTTTTCCTATACTTAGTGCATTTTGTTTTAGGATTATATTATTATGTTATTGAACTTTTCCTTTTTGTGTATAATGTGTCTTTCCTTATCTCTTCTGATGACTTTTCATTTGAAATCTAATGTTTTATGTTTGAGAATAGCTACTCTTACTTGTTTTTAGTCCCACTTGCTTCAGATACCTTTTTCTATCCTTTTACCCTAAATGAACATCTATCATTGGCCATAAGGTGCATTTCTTGGAGGCAGCAAAAGGATGGCTTATTTTGTCTGATCCAAACTGTTAAGAAGTATCTCTTTATTGGAAAGTTGATGTTGAGGGATATTATTAAACTATGTATATTAATCACCATTTTCTTATTGTGTTTGCTATGTTTTATTGTACCTTTCTGATTTGATATTCTGTAGATGCTTATTTTTTTCTTTATGCCTTCAAGAGCATGTTTAACTTTCTCTTCAAGTCTAAGCATTCCTACAAGTGTCCTCTGTAGAAATCCCCTAGTGGTTATGAATGTCTCAGATCTGATTTTATCAAAATTTCTTTTATTTTTTTTTTTTTTAGTTACAAATAGGTCGATATGTGTTATCTTTCTTGACTTATAGAACACCAGTCCTTTCCCTACTAGTTCTTCTCTTAAAAAGAAAATAAAAAGACTGAGTCTCATTACGGATATTGTGGTGGTTTTAATAGGCTTAGCTCATGGGAAATGGCAGCATTAGGATACATGGCCTTGTTGGAGGAAATGAGTCACTGGATAGACTGGATTTTAGTTACTATGCACAGGCTCCACCCTATGCAGAATAGAACCTCCTTACAGCATCCTGAAAAACAGACTCTTCTGGCTGCCTTGGATTAAGACGTAGAACTCTCAGCACCATATCTCCCTGGATATTGCCATGCTTTCCACCTCAATGACAATCAGACTGAGCCTCTGAACCTATAAGCCAGCTCCAATTAAATGGTGTCTTTTATAAGGGTTGCCTTGGTCATAGTGTCTCTTCACAGCAATGGAAACCCTAAGACAGTAGTTGGTTCCTGGTACGATATTGCTGTGATAATCCTGAACACACTTTTATTTGGAGTAATGTGGATCTGGGGGATTTTGAAAGAAGTGAAATGCTTTAAGTGGGGCTTAATGGTCAATCCTGGTAGGAATATGGAAGGATGAGAGTGATTTCTATTGTGGAAGATTGGCTCTAGATGTTTCAGAGAATAAGCATTTTGGTATTTGTCCTAGAGACTATTCTTGTGATGTTTTGATGAAGAGTGAAGCTGCTTTTGGATCTTGTCAAAAGAGACTACCTGAAGGTAAGCTAAAGAGATTCAAATTAATTGTATTGACAAAGAAGTTCTCAAAGAACCTCCAATTAGACTCTGTGCTATGTTCTACTTTCATGAAGAACATTTTGATGAAGGATAGCATGCTTAGAAAGAAAAAATACAAAATGTATGGTTCAAGTAATAAAAGGGAACCGGGAAGTATGATGGAGCTAAATATTATGTTTGAGGAAATAAACAGATTAAGAGAGTGGTGACCTCAGGGCAAGATCCCATGTAGCTAAGTTATTTATATGTTTACAGTTGAGCAAGGGATACTTATATACAGGCATCATGACGTGGTCATTGTTTTTCTTTGGACTTTTAATCTGGAATGAACTACCCTCCAGAAATGGAGGAAACACCTGTGATTCAGATCATGAGGTTGAAAGACACAGGCTTTTGATCCATATCTTGAGGCATGAAAATGTTAGGCCCATGCATGGTGGTACAGCCCTTTAATAACAGATGACAAAAGCAAGCAGATCTCTGAGTTCAAGGATAGCCTGGGACTGAGCAAGTTCCAACTAGAGAAAAAATTAGGTCCAGGCATTGAGGTACATGCATTCAGGAGACTAAGGCATTCAGGCCTCTAAATTCAAGGTCATTCTACAGAACAGGTTTCAGTAAATAGTTGGAAAAGAGAAAGCTGGTGATAATGTAATAGAGACAGCTCTAGCAGCAGAATTTAGTCTTGTTCTGAAACTTCTTGTTCCTAACACCAAGTGACTAATACTGCGTGTCCAGTCATTTTTTTATGAATGTATTTTCATAATCATGCTAAAGGAAAGCCAGGTATAGAGTGAATATAGATGTTGAGATCCAGTTATCTTGTTCTTGTTCAGCTCTTGTCCATCCAGTCACAGCTTCTAATTCTAACATTTATATTACATACATTCTAATCTTGGGAAAACTTTATTTGTGTGACTGTAGTTAACTATAACTTTAATTTTATACTAGAATGAGATATAATAAATAATTCATGATCACTAAGGCTCTAAGGCAAAAGTGAAATGTCATACATTCTGAGGCAGGTAATACATAGGGGATTGTTTGTTCCCCTACAAATAACTGTACCCCCATTTATGTACAATTATTGCCTTAGTTTTTCATATGTCACATATCTCTTATTTGTAAAATATATACTTTTTCTAATACAAATATAGTTTGCAAAAGGTAAAGAAAAAACAAACAAAAAACCCTTATTTTGCCTAACATCTTTAAGATTTTTATTTTTCCTAAAACAATTCTAGGCAGTGCATAGAATCACTTTACTAGTTCTGTCTTTCCATGTGACTAGGGGGTTGTACTGTTTGATACAAAAGAAAAAAAGAATATATAATTCTTTTAGATATTTGAGCACATGAGCCAGTACAATAGCACAATGTGAGTTTTTCTTATTGTAAGATTCATTAAAAAGGGATGTAGTAGCCTGAAATATTTTTACTCTCTCTAAGATATAACAGTATATTTCAAGTAAACTGTAGGCCTTCTAAATTTTAATAACATTTGTTTTCTATGAATACTGTTTCAGAAAGACTTTCTTGCATATAAACCTTCTACTCAATAGCATTTTGTAGACATTGTTAAAATCCAGGAATTTATAATGGAAGTTTAACTCATATAGATTTATAAGATTAATTATGAAATCAAGAATAAGAAGAAAGTATAAACAATAAAATGTTAACGATTAATGACGTGTTTGTTCACATACATCAGGGAGGCCCTAGATGCCCCCTTCAAAATATAGGCTCTTTCTATTCCTGTTTTTTCACCAAACTTGCTGATATGCTTCTATGGATAAAGACAATACACAACTTGATTACAAGACAGGGAAAACATGCTGGAACAGAGTTAGAGGCTTCTCGCTATAATTAGTTTTCATAGTGCTATTCAGTTTTCATAAGGTTGCTATTCAGGCACTTGGTGAAGAACAGGTAATGATCTCACCTGTGGGTCATTGGGCTATGCACAGACAGTCTGGTCTCCAGTCAAGCTGAGGTGGAACCCTAGGACCTGGTGGTGATAATTCACCTACATGGGACACAAGGAGTTCTCTCATGTCTCCTGGAACTCTGGCTCCTGTCAAAGTTACCGCCCCCAACAGCTCCCAAAAGAGAAGCATGGTTAGTAGTCATGTAGGCAATGTTCTAAGCTCTGACCTTCAGGCTAAACTCCTCCCCAGTTACCTAGCAACAGTAAAGATAACAGCATACCATAAGAGGGGCTGTTTGGCCCCTCCTCACTGTCTTGCTCTTACTCCTCTGACTCTCTCCTCTCCTCTCCCCTCTCCTCTCGTCATCCTCTCCTCTCACTCTCTTATTCCCTCTTTCTCTTTCTTACTTTCTAGCCTTTCCTCTTTCTCTCTTTTTCCCTTCTCTCCTCTTGGCCATGGTGTCTCTGTCTCTCTCTGTCTCTCTGTCTCTCTGTCTCTCTCTCTCTCTCTCTCCTACCTTTTCTCTTTCCCCCTGCCTTTCTACAATTAAGTTCTAAAACCATAGCCTGTCTTTGTTCATCAAGGCACGCTGTGCTTATGCTCGCCTGTGTGGGAACCTCTCTTCATCAGCCCTCTCCCCTGTAACCCAAGGGTTACAGGGTGTTGCTCCAGGGCCCTGGTCAGGGGCTGCCCCTTGTCTATTCCCCATCAAGTGGGTCAGTGGTTTAGATGCCCACCCGGGGCCAAGTAGAAAGTGTCTGGCAGCCCTCCCGCATCTGCCTGCCCAGAGCATAGGAGGAACTCTGGCCGGGCGTGGGTTATTTTACCTCCCCACTCTGTTCCCTGCCCCTTTAAGTTCCTAAACTCACCCATATGTAAATGCTTCAAACTGCAGTCTCAACATGTCAGGGAAGATGTGTCCACTGGAGCAATAGTGGCATAGCTCTCATGGGAGTAATCAACCACTCTTTAATTCAATATGAGACCTACTTAGCAAGAATACATTCTTGGTGTCATCAACTCAATCAAAAGCTCAAGGCTGAGGCAGTCTTAGGCCCTTGGTGAGAAGTTACTATTTGGCAGCGAAATTGTCATGGAAAGAAAATACTGATTATCTATGTCTACGCCCAAAACCAAAAGCAATTCTCAGCCTTTATCAGAGATGCTTCTTTGCAATGAATGATGGATGGCTGTTCAAGGTTTTCAGAAAAAGTGACGTTTTAGCGCTCAACATTAAAGGTGATATTTACAGTATCCCCTTTAAATCTCTGCGAAGTTCGAAGACAAAGGGAATTGGAAGAATACAAGGTATGGGTAGGATAGTACACATATTGAGGTTTCAGAAAAAAACGGGTAACACATTAAAATGCAATATATAAATGTAGGCCATTTTCATAGAACAAATTCAATATCCTTTTTAAAACATCTAACGTGCAATTGACAACAATCTTAAACTTTCTACAATGCAGCTAAAGAGATAATTTTTAAAAGCTAATCTCAAGTACATAAATCACATACTTAATTCAGTAGGCCTTTTTACCTTTTGGAAAATATAAAAATTCTCTAATATCCTAATAGTCATTGCCTACCTCCTTAACACAGATATTGCTCTTTGATTTATTGTATTTTACTATTTCAAAAATAGCAAAGTACTTATGGTTTTTCTCTTGGCCCATCTTCTCATATTTTTTGCCTTATATGCTTTACTAACTTCTTTCTTTTTTTTTTTTTTGTTTTTTTGTTTTTTTGTTTTTTTGTTTTTCGAAGACAGGGTTTCTCTGTGTAGCCCTGGCTGTCCTGGAACTCACTCTGTAGACCAGGCTGGCCTTGAATTCAGAAATCCGCCTGCCTCTGCCTCCCAAGTGCTGGGATTAAAGGCGTGCGCCACCACCGCCCAGCTTACTAACTTCTTTCTTATCTTGGAAAATATCATATTCCTCTTTTAAACTAAAGTGCAACAACCACTACTATTACATTTCCTTTTTTTATCATGCATGTAGTCTTTTTTCTCATATTAAGGGATAATCGAGCCATATAAAGAGATATTCTATAGTTTATTTATTTTTGTTTTGATTTGTAAGAATGACTATTTTTTTAGTCATTTTGGTAGTATTATCTTCTGATTAGTTCCTTGAAAAAATTATACTAAGGTTATGCCACTCAATCAGGACTTCTACAAAAATAGTGTGATGAATTAAGTATATTTTTCTCAAACAAAATCAGAACTTCAAAATCATTTTAAACTTATTATTGTCTTAAAGGTGGACAGTAAATGAAAAGAAAATTAAAGCTCAACAAAATTATTCTTTGGGATGTGTTTAATTAGCCTCCAATGAATGTTCCGTGCTCCATGTGAAAATATTACCTTTAGTACTATGTTATTTCAAGGTATGACCACAAAAAACCAAGTCCCTCTCCAAATGGTTCTTAACAGGCAAGTGCTTGGGGCAACATCTTACCTGGAACTACAGGAATGCAGACAGAATTTTGCAATGGAAAATAGAGTGCAGGGTAGAGCATGTAGTTTTCTTCCATTGAATGTGCTTTAGAAGGACTTGGCAGTTAGGGTATTCAAGGCCACAAACCGCTCTTATGCTTTTACCTAGCCCAATGCAGTGATCATAGTTTTTAGGGAATGTTTGAGCAAGACGATAGGTGTTCCTTTCCACAACCTAGGTTTCATTCATAAGGTAAGAACAACAAAATACACTTTTTGTCTAGTGCACATTCTACAGAATTTGCATTATGATACACTGATACACTGTACTAGTTCCAAAAAGTTCAAGAATATTAAATTGCCAGAGTGGAAGAAAGTTTGAAAACAACAAAAGGAGAAAGCATTATGAGAGTTCATATCATTGGAAACTAAATGATAAATTTAAATGACTAACGACATTTTAAAATAAACAAAGAAAAGTAGAAAAATTTAAGATGTAAGAGTAAGATATAAAAATATGTAAGATTATACTAGGACATTTCATTCATATATCTATCTATATCTATCTATCTATCTATCTATCTATCTATCTATCTATCTATCTATATATATATATATATATAAAATAGATTTTGTTGGCCCAATTACTGTCTTCTTTTTCCAAAGTCCATGAATCATTCCCCCTGGTATTTCTTTAAGTATTTTCCCCAAATATTTCTACTCCATGGACATCCTCTTCCAGTTTCATATCACATTTTCTATTATCCCCCATTCACATTTTAAATAATCTTTAGTCTTATGTCATGGAGCCTTTTTTTTTCCTATTTAAGTTCACATATAAAAATAGAAACCAGGACTCACATATGAGAAAGAACATGTTGTGTTTATATTTCTGAGCCTGACTAAGATACTTCATATAATGTAATACTCTGCAGTTCCATCTACTTTCCTCAAAGCTTCATTTTTCATAGGTAAATAAAATTTCATTGTGTATTTTACTGCCTACTTATTGTATATTTATGTATCTGTTAATGAAAATATGTAAGGTGATTCAATTTTTTTCGTATGAACAGAGCTACAAATTACAGATGTGCTTCTATAAAAAGACATAATCTTGAGTCCCCTGCCTGCCAAGTCCTAAAGCACACTCAACAGAAGAAAACTGCATCCTCTATCCTGCACTCTGTTTTCCAGCCCACAATACTGTCTGCCTTCCTGGAGGTCTTCCAGGGACAACCAGGTAAGATGCTGCCCCAAACCCTTCTAGGCAAAGTCCCCTTAAAACACACACAACAGCCTTATACTGTACTTCATCTCCTGTACTCAACTTTACCTCCCACAACTCCTCCTGCACTTCTGGAGTCCACTCTGCCACCAATGACCTCAGACTACTTGGGTACTAGGGAATACAGAGACAAAGTTAGCTAGCACCCTAAGCCACAGAGGAAACACAGGGCACAAAAGCCCAATGGGAGACACCCTACTGGGCCTGAATACACTCTAATCACCAGAACACTAAGCCACTCAGGCCAAAAGAGAGAAGAAACAGAAACCATGGGAAAATTTATGCAAAAACTTCCCATAAAAAGATAAACTCAGGTACCAGCATCTAAACCTATAATAACTGCAAACCCCAGGTGGTTAAAAGCAAGCAAAAGAACATAATCTAAAAGAGTCAGGGCAATGTGGAACAACCAGAGCCTTGCGCTCCTACTATGACCCATCTGGATAGCATAACACAGCTGAAGCACAAGAAAAATGACCTTAAATCCAATCTTCTGAAGATGATAGGAGACTTTAATGAGATAATAAGTACCTTAAAGAAATTCAGAAAAATACAATAAAACAGATGAAGGAAATGGATAAAACCGTTGAAGACCTGAAAATGGAATAAAATCAAGAAAACAAAACAAAACAAATTCTGAAATCCTGGTGTTGGAAAATCTAGGTAAGAGAAGCTACTGACACAAAGTCAGTAGCAGAAGACAAGGCATAGAAGACAGAATCTCAGGCATAAAAGATTCATTAGGAGTAATTGATACATATGTCAAAGAAAATGTTAAATTAAAACAGCTCTTGACACAAAACATCCAGGAAATTTGGAACACCATGAAAAGACCAAACATAAGAATAGTAGGAATATCATAAATTTATTGTTATTAATAGCCAAGTAGTATACTATTGTATAAATGTACCATATTTTCTGTATCCATTCTGTTGTTGAGGGACATCTAAGTTCTTTCCAGCTTCTGGCTATTATAAAGAAGGCTGCTATGAACATAGTGGAGCATGTGTCCTTTGTTATATGTTGGAGTATCTTTTGGGTAAATGTCCTGGAGTGGAATAGCTGAGTCCTCAGGTAATACTATGTCCAGTTTTTTAATGAACCTCCAGACTGACGTCCAGAGTGGTTTTACCAGCTTGCCATCCAAACAGCAATGGAGGAGTGTTCCTCTTTCTCCACATGCTTGGCAGTATTTGCTTTCACCTGAGATTTGATCTTAGCCATTCTGACTGATGTGAGATGGAATCTCAGGGTTGTTTTGATTTGCATTTCCCTGATGACTAAGGATGTTGAACATTTCTTTAGGTGTTTCTCGGGCATTCTATATTCCACAGTTGAGAATTTTTTGTTTAGCACTGTATCCCCATTTTTAATAGTTATTTGGTTCCCTGGAGTTTAACCTCTTGAGTTCTTTGTATATATTTGATATTAGCCCTCTATCAAGTGTAGGATTGGTAACAATCTTCACCCAATCTGTTGGTCGCTATTTTGTCTTGTTGACAGTGTCTTTTTTGCCTTACAGAANCTTTGCAATTTTATGAGGTCCCATTTGTCGATTTTTGATCTTAGAACATAAACCACTGGTATTCTGTTGAGGAAATTTTCCACTGTGGCCATGTGTTCGAGGACCTTCCCCAATTTCTTCTCTATTAGTGTTAGTGTATCTGGTTTTATGTGTCAGTCCTTGGTATTCTTGAACTTGAGGTTTGTACATGGAGATAAGAATGGATTGATTTGCAGTCTTCTACATGCTGACTCCAGTTCAACCAGCAGCATTTGTTGAAAATGCTGTCTTTTTACCATTGGATGGTTTTGGCTTCTTTGTTAAAGATCAGGTAACAATGGGTATGTGCATTTACTTCTGGGTCTTCAATTCTAATCCATTGATCTAACTCCATGTCTCTGGACCAATACCATACAGTTTTTTTTTTTAATCACTTTTGCTCTGTAATAGAGCTTGAGGTCAGGAATGGTGTTTTCCTTAGAAGTTCTTTTATTGTTGAGAATAGTTATTATTCTTGTGGGTTTTTTGTTATTCCAAATGAATTTGCAAATTGCTCTTTCTAATTCTATGAAGAATTAAGTTGGAATTTTAATGGGGATTGCATTGAATCTGTAGATTGCTTTTAGCAAGATGGCCATTTTTACTATATTAATCCTTAGACAAATGTATGGAACTAGAAAATATCATCCTGAGTGAGGTAACACAGTCACAAAAGAACACACATGATATGCCCTCACTGATAAGTAGATATTAGCCCAAAAGCTAGGAAAACCCCAAATACAATTCACAGACCACATGAAGCTCAAGAAGAAGGAAGACCAAACTGTGGTTGCTTTGGTCCTTCTTAGAATAGCGAACAAAATACTCTTGGGAGAAAATACAGAGGTAAAGTGTTGAGCAGAGAGACTGAAGGAAAGACCATCCAGAGACTGCACCACCTAGGATCCATCCCATATATAGTCACCAAACCCAGACACTATTGTGGATGTCAAGAAGTGCATATTGACAGAAGCCTCACATGACTGACTCTTTTTTTTTATTTTTTATTAGATATTTTCTTTAGTTTTCAAATGCTATCCCAAAAATTCCGTATACCCTCCCCCCACCCCTGCTCCCCTACCCATCCACTCCCACTTCATGGCTCTGGCATTCCCCTGTACTGGGTCATATAAAGTTTGCAAGACCAAGGGGCATCTCTTCCCAATGATGGATAACTAGGCCATTTTCTGCTACATATGCAGCTAGAGACACGAGCTCTGGGGGTACTGGTTAGTTCATATTGTTCCACCTATAGGGTTGCAGACACCTTGAGCTCCCTGGGTACTTTCTCTAGCTCCTCCATTGGGGACCCTGTGTTCCATCCAATAGCTGACTGTGAGCATCTGCTTCTGTATTTGTCAGGCACTGGCATAGCCTCACAAGACTCTTGAGAAGCTCTGCCAGAGCCTGAGAAGTACAGAGGTGGAGTCTTGCAGCCAACCTTTGGACTTAGCACAGGGTCCCCAATAGAGGAATTAGGGAAAGGATTGAAGAAGTTGAAGAAGTTTGCAACCCCCACAGGAAGAACAACATCAACCAACCAGAACCCCCCTCCCTAAGCTCCCATGAATTAAACAAACAACTAAAGAGTATACATGAATGGACCCATGGCTCTAGCCACATATGTAGTACAGGATGGTCTTGTGGGCCATGAATGAGAGGATATGCCCCAGTGTAGGGGAATGTGTAGCCCAGGGAGGCATTGGTTGGGTGGATGGGGGATCAGTCTCATAGAAGCAGGGGGAGGAGGGATGATATAGGAAGTCCTGTGGGGGGGGGGGCTGGGAAAGGGGATAACATTTGAAATGTAAGTAAAGAAAATATCCAATTTAAATAAATAAATAAATAAATAAATAAATAAAATAAAAATAAGAAATAAATGAAGGAAACTCTTCTTCAGTGTTGGAAATCAATATTAACTTGTTTATGACTTAACTATTTCTGGTGCTGTTCTTGTTCTATGAATGTTAGAGTTGTATTTGATGCACTGGGACATCCCTCTTGTATTGATTACTTCTTTTGCTGTAACGAAGTAAAAAGAATGTAGCAGAAGCAACTTGTATTTGGAGAAGAAAAGAATAGTAGGAATAGAAAGACTAGATTCTCTGATTAAAGGCTCAGAAAAAGTTTTCAACAAAATTATAAAAGAAAATTTCCATAATATAAATAATAAAATGTCTGTAAACATACAAGAAGCTTAGAGAACACCAAATAAATTGGGCCTACAAAGAAAATCTTCCCACCACATGATAATCAAAACACTAAATGTACACAACAAAGATGCCTTAATCCCCTACTGGTGAGAGAAGAAAGCAATCACAAGAGGGAGGGATGGAGGGACCTGGGTAGGAAAGGGGACAGGGGAGATGGAAAAGGGGAACATGATCTGGTATTAGGTCTGAGAAAAGGGCTGAAGTCCTAAGGGCCAGGAGATAGAATGGAAAGAGGCATCCTAGGGAGGCAGGAGGTTGGTGGGAGGACGCGCCAGAATGTACCAGAGACCTGGGATATGAAAGACTCTCAGGACTCAAAGGGAGGTACCTTAAATGAAATGTCCTACAGTGATGAGAGGGATTTTATAGAGCCCACCTCCAGTAGAAAGACAGGGCACCAATTGGAGGGATGAGGTTGCCATCCCACAGTCAAAACCCTGACCCATAATTGTTCCTGTCTAAAAGAACTTTAGGGACAGAAATGGAGAGTATCCCGTGGAATGGAAGGGCCCAGGGATAGGCCCAAACTGGGATCCAGCTCAAGGGGAAACCCCAAGGCCTGATAATATTACTGAGGCTATGGAACGTTCCCAAAAAGTGACCTATCATGACTGCCCTCTGAAAGACCCAACCAGCAGCTAAAAGAGTCAGATACAGATACTTGTATCCAAATCCAACCAGTGGAAAGAAGCTACTGACTATGGTTGAATTAGGGAAAGTCTGAAAGAAGCTGAGGAGGATGGCGGTCCTGTAGGAGAACCAGCATTCTCAATTAATCTGGACCCCTGAGATCTCTCAAACACTGGACCACTAAACAAGTAGCATGCAGTAGCTGATATTAGGCCCCCAACACATATACAGCAGAGGGCTGCTGAGTCTGGGGTCTGTGTTCAATCAGAGATGATGTACCTAACCCTCAAGAGACTGGAGGTTCCAGGGAGTTTAGAGGTCAGGTGGGGTTAGGGGTGGGTGTCAGGACATCCTAGTAGAGACAGGTGGGTGGGGAGGAGGTATAAGAAGTGGAACAGTCGGGGTCAGGAATAAAATCTGCAGTGTAAATAAATAAATGAAAAAAGAAAGAAGGAAAATACATAATTATAAGTAATATATATATATACATATGTATACACATATATATATATATATATATATATATATAAATGTGTGTGTGTGCATGCACGTGTGTGTGTGTGTGTGTGTGTGTGTATGTGTAGTGAGCGGTGGATTTAAATAGGGGAATGGGAGAAGGTAAGCATCAGTGAATAATACTGACTTTATGGTATAAATATATGAAAAATTCTAATTGTCTCAATTGAATTTTAGTCAATTGTACATTGAATAAAAATGAAGTGACATAGGTTTTAGGTATAATTTTGAAATATATATCTATATATCTATATCTATATCTCTTTCCTACTTAATAAGCACAAAATATTTCATTTTAATTTTTCTCAATCCTGAAGTATACGACACTACATTCCAGTTGCACTTCAATTTATGGACATTTTTATGAGGGTCTAAAAGAAGTTTTTTTTTTTTTCATTCCTATGTTACTATTGTGAATGTTAAAATTAGGAGTCACTTTAAGCTAGAAACAACCAGATGACTGTATATAGCTTTGGAAATGGTAATGAGTATCTAAACTTAGTTCCGGCTAATATCTAATCAACTTTGTCTGTGGTATTCTTTTTACATTTTTATTGAGGTATGATTACATTTAGTAAAATTCACAGATCTTAAATGTACACTTTGATTAGTTTTGACAAATATCTACACCTGAATCCAATATCTTAATCAAGACATAGAGCCTTACTATCAATGAAAAAAGTTCTTATGTATCCCTGTCTTGTCTGTGCCCTGAACCTCCCAGAGTCAACTACTTTTCTGATTTCTATTTCTATACACTTCCCTCATGATAGAACTTAAGAACTGGAATTGCAAAGTATAAATATTTTGAGTCTTGATTTCTTTCTTCATTGAATGCATGTTTTATTTTTCCATTTTTTTATGTATTTGCTTTATAAGAGTATAGTTTTTTATATTTCATCTTATAGCTTAGGCTGGCATAGAACTCAGTATTTATTCCCAGATGGCCTTGAATTTGTAAGTTAGTGTTGCATTGTTTTGTGTGTGATCCAGTCCCCCCCCCTCTCTCTCTCTCTCACACACACACACACACAGATGGACACACACATCACCTAGCATGTATGTAGGTCTCATGATTTCTTGGTGCTTGTGGAAACCCAACGATGGAACCCCTGAATCAATATATGTATATGTGTATGTGTATGCATATGTGTTTGGGTATGCATATGCATATGCTTATGTATATGTATATGTATATGCTTAGATGTAGTTGGAATATCAGTAGAGCTTTCCTTTTGATTATGGAGTTATGAAGTTGTAATAAATGTAAGATTTTTTCAAAGTATTTATATTATAACTAAAACATCTATGGTTATTTAAATTTTTGTCTATAAGTGTTTATTTTATTTTTCATGTGAAATGTCTCAAGGGGAAATTGCTGTGACAAGAAAACAATTATAACAGTTAATATTGTCAGATTGACAAGATTTAAACTCAAATGCACCTCTGTGTATACTTGTGAAGGAAAATGTAGATTGAGTTGGGGTGGAAAGACCCTACTCTAAATATGGATAATGACTAAAGTGAACAGTCACAATACTTTGTCTCAGCCACCTACTCCAGGAAGCACTCCCTGGAAACCTGACAACCATGCTGGCCAGAGACACAGGTGGGAGGGAGGGTCTTCACTCTCCTTCCTTCCCTCTAATTCCAGTCCCTAAGTTTTACCTCCAGATTTCCAGCAGGCTACATGCTCTAACATCACCTTCCTCTCCGTCCCTATTCACAGATACTATGTAGGTCCAAGTTCACAAACTTTCCCTCCTCTTGTGAGCCCTCTCAACCTCTCTTAACCCATCCTCATTCCTTAGAGCAGTTACAAATGCCTAGAAACATGTTCTCAGGAACCCAAGTGGTCAAATCTGGCAGAACCTCAGAAGAATTCACTGCAGGTAACCCAAGGCCACCACATGCTCCTAGCAAGAGAGTGCAACAGAAACCAAAAAATAAGAGAACCCACCCATCAAAGATTAGAACAAAAATAATCATCTAGAATCGCAAGCATTAGGAACCCAGATGAGTAGGCACCTGTATAAAAACAAAATCAATAAAACATCCAGAATAATTGGTCTCCATTAAAGCCCAGCACCAAACCACAGTAGACCCTAAGAAATGGAGCTTAGAAGAATCATGAGACAAGACTTCAAAATAGCTATTATGAATATGCTTAAGAATATTAAAGCAATTATAAAGGAATACTTTAATGCAATCTATAGAAACAGAAACTAATGATAGTAAAATAGAATAAAACTGTCTGAGACATGGAAGTAGAAATGAAATCAATTAAAAACAACAACCATAATGGCAACAAACAAACAAACAAACAAAACCCCAGAAAACTGGAAATGAAAAAAATTAGGAACTCAAACAGGAACCTAAGAATCAATTCTATCTGATAGAATACAGGAGATGAAGATGGAATTTCAGGAATTAAGACAAAATAGAAAAAAAAAAAGAAGATGCCTTGGATAAAGAAAATGTTTTTAAAAACTCCAGGTACAAAACATCCAGGAAATCTGGAATACTATAAAAAGTCAAGGAAGAAGAAAGAAGAAATCCAGGACAAAGGCCCAGGAAATATTTTCAACAAAATCATAGCGGAACATTTCCATAGGTTAAAGGAGTCTATCAAAGTATAAAAAGCATAAAGAACACCAAAAGAGACTAGAAGATAAAATGAACTAACTCCCTGTGATCCATAACAATCTAAACACTAAATGTACAGACAAAGGAAAAATATCAAAGACTTGAAAAAAAAATCCCAAATAATATGAAACGGGCAGGTCTTTTAAAATAAATCTTGACTTTTAGAGCCTGGGCAGGTGTTATACACAGTCTAAGAAACAATAGAGTCCAGTGCAGACTACTATTCTAAGCAAAACTTCCAATCACAATAGATGGAGAAAGAAAGACATTCAATGATCAAAGCAAATTTATTCCTTATCTATCTACAAAGGTAGTCCTTCAATCTACTAGGAAGACCTGCCTACAAGATATGCTAGTAAAACAGTGGCACAAAGCTTATGAGGGGAACCAACCGATATCTGACCAGACTTGAGTCCCACTCTATGGGATGAAACCTATACAGAATACTGGGTGTGTGACCAAAACACCTGAGATTAGTTAGTTCAGGGATCTAGGATAAAACAAAATACTTCTGTTATTCTAAATAAACACAACAATAAAATAATCCCTATTGACACATATATCAGTGCCTTGCTCAGTTATTAGAGAAGCTTCCTCCAGAACAAATACAGAGACCCACAGTCAAACAATGCTGAGAGGGTGAGAGATTATGGAATGTTTTAACCCTGTTTCCATTAAATCCCTCTTGCCAGGGATCAGAGAATCCTGCAGAAAAGGCAGAAACAATGTAAGTGAGAGGAGAAGAAAGTAAAAAAGAAATCAATATCTAAATATAGTAGGACCAGTGCACATATGAACTCACAGACTGTGATAGCATATGCAGGGCATGTACACCTCTGGGCCAGATAGGGTCCCAACACTGAGAGCAGTTATGGACATAAGTTCCCAAGAGCCATCTCCAGTTGATAACCACTCACAAATACAAAATTAGTTTTCTTCAACAGAGTCTCACTGGGGATATAAACCATGCTTAAGGGCAGGCAGGCCCCCTGCCCAGGACCAGATGGCCTACAAAACAAGATGAATGAAATCTTTGGAAGTCCTTTGTCTTATAACATCTCATAATATTTTATCGGGGTTTTTTTTCATACATTTTGTGTATATATTATAGTTTCTAGTATTGTGTCTTATATGATTTCTCTGTGTGCGAATGTGTGTGATTCTGCATCTACGTGTGTTTCTTCTGTATTTCTCGTGGCTCCTTTTCTTCTCTTTGTTTGCTTTGTCCTATTCTCTGCTTTTGTTTTGTTTTTGTTTTAACTTATTTTATTTGTCTTTAGATGCCTGTTCTATTTTCTATGGAGAGAGAGAAAGGGTTTGAAATTGGGGGAAGATCTTGGAGTAGTTGCAGGAATTTAAAAAAAATCAGAATATATAGTATAAAACAGTTAATTTCAATAAATGAAAGTAGAAAAAATACAGATAACATCATTCCTGGATTAAAGGAGAAGAATGTGAGCTGTGCACCAGCTGTTCACCATCCTCTCCTTCCTGATATTGCTTGGCATGTAAGCAGCTATATCATGGTCCTGCTACCTTGCCTTTCCTGCCAGGATTAGCAATATGCCTTCTTAAACCATGAGTCAAAATAAAACCTTTGTAAATTGTTGCTGTAAGGTACTTTGTTATAAAATTTAGAAAAGTAATTTATATAGTAATATAGCAATGTATAGAGATGCATTATTTCATACTGCCATGAGAAATATATGAGAGAAATGGAAGTCCTTTATTCCAATATTTTATATTTATCTTTGAAATGTTAGCTATGTTATTGCATGTAATGATATTTATCCTCAATGCCCCTATTTGTGCTTTAATCAATAGAAAATTTTAACTATTTTTGTGCATATAGTGATCTTTACCATGAATCTTTTTTGTGTGTGTTTTAATCAATTGAAAATTTAACTGTCTTAAGGGTATATAGTGATACTTATCTTGAATGTTCCTAATTATTATTACTTTAATGAAAAATATGTGTTATATTTTCAATGTCTTGTAAATGTTCACTTTCATTTTAGTTTACTATTTGAATAAATTCTTTTATTACATGGAAAGTAGTATACCATGTACTTAGGTAAACATACATATTGATGGAGATAGAAATATATCTTAATAATATTTTTAGGATCTATTAATATAATTGATTCCATGTGATCTAAGAATAGCTTCACTCATACAGGTCCAAAAAGAATATAGTACTAGCACTAGGGATTAATTTATCCCTAAAACTTGGAAGTTAGAGAGAAAATGTAAACATATTTTGAGTAGTAGTATGGGATGTCTGGAAGGAAAAGGCTCATCTTAAAGATTAATATCTACTAATGCTTATATGGTTTTCATATATACACTATCTCATTTTTAAAATACTGAAACTGGGAGAGTTTAATTCAAATATTTTTTAATTTAAATTGAAAAGAGTTTATTATCTCATACAATACATCATGATTACATTTCCTCCTCCCTCCACTCTTCCCAGCTCCCACCACATAACTTCTTCCCCAGATCAACTTCTCCTCTGTTTCTTCTTCAGAAAACAGAATGCTCCTAAGGGAATAAGGTCAAACAGGACAAACCAAGATAGACTAAGACGGGACAAATGTCCTCCAATTAAGGTTGAACAAATCAACCCAACAACAGGACAAGAGTCCCAAGAACATATAAAAGAGTCAGGGATGTATCTGTTCCCACTGTTAGGAGTCTCACAAAACACTAAGATAACAGCCATAACATGGGCAGAGTACCTAGTATAGACCTTTGCAGAGCCTATGTTTGCTGCCTCAGTCACTGTAAGCCCAACTGATCCCCACTTACTTGATTAGTGGGTGGACTAGATGGCAACCTCCACCGTAGACTCTTTCTATCTCTATCACTCTATCTCTCTATATCTCTATCTATCTATCTTTCTGCATAATATCTGGCAGTAGGTCTCTTTAAAAAGTATTTTGGTCAGATTTTATCAAGGCAATAACACCCTGGAATTTTAAAGGATGCCACTCTTTATTATCTTGACCAAATAAGAAACTGAGAGCAGAGGAGGTAGCCAATAACCATGTATTCTTTCAACAATGGAAAAGAGGAAATCTTGGATTGGCAAATGGGTCTATATCCATAATTATTCATAATGGTTGTGTTTTTTTAGCAAAGGTAACAAAATCAACAGTAATAATTATCCAGACAATTTTATCCCTATGGAGAGTCACAGGATAGGATGTTGCTTGAATATTCTATTTTCTTGAAATATTTTTAAATTCTAAATTCTTTTATCATTTGGTAAGTCCACAGAGTAACATGAGTTTCAAGATTTGGCTTTTTTTTTTTTTTAAATCTTTTCAAGGCCCTATATAAGCAGAATACTTACAACAAACTGTGGACTAGAAAGCCACTTATTTGTCAAGGTACATATTGTTCTTGACAGTGGTGAGACTGTGAACAATGATGGAGCCAAAATCTTTAACAACTTTCAAATAAACAACCCACAGAACAATGAGATTATTATTCTCATTTTTCTAACATCCTGAAGCATCTCTTGTGATCTTCATTTTGTATGACAAATCTTACAGCTTTCTATTTGTTTTTCTCCCAGAAATGTGTTGCAGTGTTTCTTAGAAATAAAATGACCTTGAGTTTTAGAAATGAATTTGTGTAGAAGTAAAAGTAAACCTTTTGAAAACAAATAAACTTAAGAAGTCTAGAAAATCATCTCAAGAAAATCTTCTAGTAATCAACAATCTTAGCCAGCTGTGAGTTCTACAAAATGTATTCAGGAAATAAAAAGGGGTCTCACATACACCTGTCTGTTGGTTTATGTACAGAAATATGGAATGACAGGAAATCAAATATAGGACAGACAAAAGTCAACAGAATTGAACACATTTGTAAAAGTTTCATGAAAGGGGTAATTTCTTGCCAGGCTCGTGCAATACAAAATAGATGAGTTGAAATTGTGCTCCTTCCTAGAACCTTTTCCACTAGAGTAATAAATGAAAAACCCAAAGCTACTTCCTGAAAGAGACTAAGAGAAACAATATATTTACTATCAGAGCATGAAGGAAACTAACAGGAATTGAGATAGCCTCATCTTTAGGAGACAAGAACAATCATTAAAACTCCATTTTTACAAATCCAAGGAGGTCTAGATAAAACATTACTTAATTCTTGTAACTGTCAACATAAGACATACATCATATACTTGGAGAGATTGAGTTGGAATAGATGTGGAAAAAAGTCTATGGACTAGCTCTGAGAATTTTCAAAATTGCTATGTAAAATGCCAGTGAAAAAAGCAATCAACCGTCCTACCCAGCTGTGACATCTACAAAATACACAAATAATCGGCCATCCAAGATATCCCCAAAAGTAGAATATTGGCAGTTATATTGTGGGTATAACCAGCATCTGCCTGCTTGGATTTAAGATCACTCAATATGGAAGTATCCATGTCTGGTATGGTAAATTTAGATGACTACCTATGGCTGGTAAGGTACTAGGTCCTTGAAGAGAAGCTATTACTATCAGTTTCATGAACCAGTACAATTTCTAACTGTATTCTAAATACCTACTATCATAACCACATATATGTGTAACTATCAAGATTCTTTTTACAAGTGGAAACTACAACAGAAACAAGCAACTAGTCAAAATGCAAAAAACATCAGACCATAGTTGCCTAATACGACTGGTTACACCTAGAGCACAGCTTCTCTGCCTTATGTTCAGAGAACATTCTCGAAGAGGAGAAAAAAAAAACACTGAATGAGGTAGCTTTTCTTGGTACAATGCAGGGTTTTAAACTATTCCTTTGTTCTTCACTGAGTTAGTACCTCATGCCTAAGAAGGTTAAAAAAAACCCAGGGCCAAACTAGATACTATTTTTAATCTATATTGGCTTATCTGGCTATCTTTTATCTTTATACTCACAGACAAATGCTGCTCTCAATTTTAATTAGAGAAAACCTTCTTTATGGTTAACTGTGGTCTGTTCAGAGAGACACATAGCTTCTCAAAGTGAGTACTGGGTGAGTACTTGGCCTTAAGTACTTAAAAAAGCAACTTAAAGAAGACATCTAAACCCAAACTATGGGTCTCAGGAAATAGTATGGAAGAGAGTCTTTACGTATGTAAGAGCCAGAATGTGGGGGAAAATGGTGGCAATATGCTATTTTCTGGGCATTAAATAGCCTTTGGAACCATATTATCTGTACTTGGTGTGCACGGAAATTGCTCTGTCAAAAGAAAAACACAGAAAGTAAGGGAATTAGTAGGACTTTGCCTCTCCTCTGCTGAAGTTTTGGTTACTGATAGATTATGGGTGAGAGAAAATATTTCTCTGATTTGTATGCCCACTGATGGCTTTAAAGAATCATCCATGTTAAACTCAAACTGGTATAAAACAATCACCACATAGGTGAGGAGTTTGTGGGGAGAATGGGTTTCAAAGGCATGGTAAATAGGTAAGAGAGATTTTAGTATGATAGCAATCAGAATTTCTTGTAATCTTCTATGAAATGTTCAAAGAACAATTTTTTAAATTTTTTTTTTGTTTTTTGAGACAGGGTTTCTCTGTGTAGCCCTGGCTGTCCTGGAATTCACTCTGCAGACCAGGCCGACCTCAAACTCAGAAATCCACATGCCTCTGCCTCCGGAGTGCTGGGATCAAAGGTGTGCACCACTACTGCCAGGCTATTGTTTTATTTTTATTAATTAATTATTTGATTCATTTACATTTGAAATGTTGCCCCTTCCAGTCCCCCCTGAAAGAGTTCTTCCTCTGTATCCCTTCTGCTTTCCCTCTAAGAGAGTACCCCGTGGGGTATCCTCCCCCTCCCCTGAGGCATCAAGTTTCTATAGGATTAGGAGCATTCTCTCCCACTGAAGTCAGACAAGTATACAAATGCACAATTTGTACAATTGCTACAAATGGACCTGGGGCCTAGGGACAGACCATGTATACTCTTTGCCTGATGGCTCAGGCTCTGGGATCTCCAGGGTCCACATTAGTTGACACTGTTGGTCTTACTATATGTTTGAGATCCCCTTCAGTTGCTTCATTCTTTCCCCTAACTCTCAAGAACAAATTTAATTGTCTTATTAAGGACAATGTGTAATTAGGTCTTCTAGTTTCAGAGGTTTAGTCCATTATCAGAATGACAAGAAGCACAGGAGAATCTAGGTAGACAGGATAGTGGAGAAAAGCTGAAAGTTTTACATCTTGATCTGCAAACAATAGTAGGGAACTGAATCCCAGAGTGGGTGTAACTTGAACACAATGACATATTTCTTCAACCAAGGCCACACCTCATGAGAGTACCACTCCCTATGGGCCAAACATTCAAACACATGATCTATTGGAGAAAACCTATTCAAACCACCACATTTCACTCTCTTGTCCCCATAAGCTAGTAGCTATAAGATACTGCAAAATTCATTTAGTGGAACTTGAACTATCCCCATATTCTATCACAGTCTTAACAATGTTTAAAAGTCAAAAGTTCAATTTCTTCTGAGATTCATGCAATCTCTTATCTGTAATCCCCTATGAAATCAAAATAAAGTTGCAGATCATATACTTTCAATATATCATGGCATATGATAGACATTATCCTTCCAAAATGTAGGGAAGGGAACACAGTTAGGAAATACAAGTCCAAAGCAAAAGCAAAAACCAGCTAGGCAAACTCCCAACTCTTCATCTCCATGTTTGAATGTAAAACAATCTCCCGAACTCCAACTCTTTGTAGCTTTATTGACTGCAACAGACTTTTCGTTTCTAGTGGGGGGATTGAACTGCCCATTAACATCTTTACCCACAGGTATTACATGGCTCTGTCATCTTCAACATCTTGTGGTCTCCAAGGCATATCAGGCTTCAACTTCAGAGCTTCACACAATGACTGCTTGTGCCTCCATGCAGGAATACTCTTACAATTAATCTAAATCTCTTCACCTTAATCTCAGGAAGACTTTTTTGACAAGGGCAAAAGGAAGGCACATTCTACACCAAAATATCACAAGAATGATCTCTAGGCAACATATTCAAATTATTTTCATCTGAAATCTCTTGAGACAGGTCTCCTCAGTTCAAATAACTCTAAACATCACTGTCTTATATGCTTCTATTAGTATGGCCCATTAAGCACCACTCAAAACTTTCAACTGCTTTTCTAATCCAAAATTCCAAAATCCACATTCCTCCAAACAAAAGCATGATCAGGTCTATAATACCCCACTCTCGGCACCAACTTCTGTCTTAGGATTTTATTACTACCAAGAATCTTCATGACCACAGCAACTTGCATAAAGGATAATATTTAATTGGGGCTTGCTTACAGTTTCATACTTTTATTTCATTATAATCATGGCAGGACACCTGGCAATATTCAAGCAGACATAGTGCTAGAGGAAATGTTGAGAGTTATACATATTGATCTATTCACAGCAGAAGGAGACTTGGTAGTACACTGGGTGAAGTTTGAGCATACAAGACCTCAAAGCCTTCCCACACAGTGACACGCTTCCTCTAACAAGGCCACACCTATTCTTACAAGTCTATCATTCCTAATAGTGCCAATTCCTATAGGCCAAGAATTCAAACACATGAATCTATGATGGCCAAAACTATTCAAACCACCACATTAATTGATGACAAGGTAATATCAGAAGAAATGTGCATTGTAGAGTAATTTTAACCCAGTAACATGGCTGCTCAGGCAAGAGACCACATCCAAAAGACCTAGGTCTTTGTAATCAGGCTAGAATGCAGACACACAACACATCTTTAATCTGGCTGGAATGCAGACATGTTCTTCCTACACATCTTTAATCCCAAACAATAAAGGAAAGTTAGTTTGTAGAAGGAAGAAGCTATGTTTGAAAGTGATGCCTAATTGAGTGGCAGACAAAGTTGAAGAACCATATCATGGAAGAAATTTAGGACAAGAAAAATAGACATACTTTAATAATACTTGAATATTCATATACAGAAGGTAGTGTCATTGCTTATCCAAAATAAAAGGGTATCCTTACCTCGGTACATTATGTGGAGGAAAATTTGTTCTATTTTATTGATTATTAGTAGATATAAGTTTATAAAATTTTTAAGCTTATGTCAATTTTCTTCAGTAGAACCAAATCTTTCTTAATCTTACATCCAATTTTCTCCTAAAAACAATCTCAATAAACTATATTTCAGTAGCCTATATTTGGCCATGTGTAAATGACAGGTATTCAAACAAATTAAGGATAATTATGAAGAAAAGTGATAAAAAAAATTTACTCCACAATACACAAATTGGTAAAAGAGATTTTGGTGATCAGATTCCGTTGTGTACTGTGACTTCTTTACTCTGTGAGGTCGTATAAATCATTGGGGTCCTTGTACTTGGTCTTCCTTGGACACTTTGCTACCAAAGCCAGGGAAATTAGTGTGTGTGTGTGTGTGTGTGTGTGTGTGTGTGTGTGTGTGTGTGTGGTATCTCTCTATGCCAGGGATGAACAACAGTTAATGATCAACAATAACTGAGCTTTTGTCTGAATTTCTTTATACAGAATGACAGAGAAAAAGTAGAAATTCGCCAGAGTACTTGATACTATTCTATAAATCCTTTGATAAAAAATTTTTTAACAGAGATGAGCCTCACCTAAAATCAATCCCGTTGATTCCTAGAAAACCAACTACCCCTTAGGTCACTGGAATGTCCTCATGATGTCCTCAACCCTTCACCACTTCCAGCTGCAGATTTCCATTCATTCTCCTGGTCCTCTCAGTATCTCTTCTGCCTCTCCCCACACCTGATACTGAACTGGCATTTCCTTTCCATATTCCCTCTCACACTCAGATCCTCCCCTCCATCTGCCTCCTATGACTATTTTATTTTCATTTCTAAGTGAGATTCAAGCATCCTCATGTAGGTATTCTATCTTGTTTAGCTTCTTTGTGTCTGTGGATTCAAATGTGGGTCCCTTACTTGATGGCTAATGTCCATTTTTAAGTGGGTACATACTACGCATGTCCTGTTGGGTCTCGGTTACTTCACTCAGGATGATAGTCTCAAGTATCCTCTCTTAGCATTCTTTCTAAGCTCTACCCCACAATTACCTGGCCAGGTAGGCCTGTCCCACTATAAAAGGGGCTGCTTGGCCCCTCCTCTCTTTCTCTTGTCTTTCTCTCTTGCCTCTCCCTCTTGTTCCCCCTCTCTCCCCATTCCCTTTATCCCTCTCTCCACGTGGTCAAGGCTGGCTTCTACTTCTCCATTCTTTCCCTCTCTCTGCCTTTCTCTGCCTCTAATAATCTCTTAACTCCCTTTCCCATGCCCTGAACAAACTTTGTGTGGCTGTTCCCTCAGGGGCAAGGGATGTCTCAGTGTGGGCCCACTGAGGCATCCTTTTCCCCCATACCTCAGCACACCTCTATAAAACATAACCCTTTCTATTTCTATTTATATAGAACATAAGGGCTCCTTTCTCTTTATATTTTATAAACATTTCACCCACCATTTGCCTACAAAATTCTTGAGGTCCTTGTTTTAATAGCTAAATAGTGTTCCATTGTGTAGATGTACTTCATTTTCTTAATTCATTCTTCAGTTGAGAAACATCTAGGTTGTTTCCAGTTTCTGGCTATTACAAATAAAGCTTCTATGAACATAGCTGAGCATGTGTCTCTCTGGTATAGTGAGGCATCTTTTGGTCTATGAGTGCTATTTAGGTCTTGAGGTTGAACTATTCCCAGTCTTCTAAGAAACTGGCAAATTGATGCTCAGAGTGGTTGTACAGGTCAGCACTCTGACCAGCAACAGAGAAGGGTTCCTCTTTCTCCACATCCTCACCAGCATCTGCTGTTACCTGAGTTTTTGATCTTAGCCATTCTGACTGGTGTGAGGTGGAATCTCAGGGTTGTTTTGAGTTGCATTTCCCTGATGACTGAGGATGTTGAATATTTCTTTAGGTGCTTCTTGGCCATCAAAATTTCTCTGCTGAGAATTATATGCTTAGCTCTATTTTATCTATTTTAATGATATTATTTGGGTTGTTGGTATTTAATTTACTGAGTTCATATATTTTGGATATTAGCCCTTTGTCAGATGAAATAGTCACGTCCTTTAGCCAGATAAGATCTCCATTGATGTGATAGAGACAGTAACCACCCACAACTCTTTGGACCCAAATTTATCCTGTCTAAAAAAAAATGCAAAGACAGAGGATATGATAGAGACTGTAGAGACTGAAGGAATGGCCAACCAATGACTGGCCCAAATTGTGATCCATCCTATCCTTTGATACTATTAATGATACTCTGTTACCATTGTATACTAACATGACTATCCTCTGAGAAGCTTCACCCAGCAGCTGACTAAAACAGATGCAGAAACCCACAGCCAAACTCTGAATGGAGCTCAGGACTCTTATGGAAGGGTTGGGGGAGAATTGAGGGCCCTAAAAGGGATAGGAACTCCACAGGAAGATCAACAATATCAAATCACTGTGCCTTGGGGGATCTCAGAGACTGAATCACCAACCAAAGAGCATTCACAGGCTGGACCTAGGCCACTTGCACATATTTAGCACATATGCAGCTCAGTTTTCATGTAAATCCCCCAACAAATGGAGTGAAGGATACTCCTAAATCTGTTGCCTGTCTGAGGAAGATACTCCCATAACTGGTCTCCCTTGTCTGGCCTCAATTAAAGACAATGTGCCTAGCCATGCAGAAACTTGATGTGTCATGGTGGGGGGATACTCATGGAGGCCTCAACCTCTCAGACAAGAATGGCAAGGAGGATGGGGAGAGGGATGGTGAGGGGGGATCAGGAGGGATATCAATTAGAATGTAAAGTTAATAAATAAATAATCTTAAATAAATAAATGGAGATGGGCCATTATCCCACATTATTATTATTATATTTATTAATAACTGTATGATTATATAGAAAGGTGACTAACCATTATCCATCATCATTGAGCTATGTAATCTTGTTCAATTTAATTTAAAAATACTTCTTTCAACATATGGCAAGAGAAAAACTGCATGAGTATGATTCATTAAAAATAAAAAAGAATTGACAAATGGGACCTCATAAAACTGCAAAGCTT
>NC_034613.1:31834075-31836461 GCF_900095145.1 Mus pahari | reverse complement strand
AAAGTATCTATATCTATATCTATATCTATATCTATATCTATATCTATCTATCTATCTATCTATCTATCTATATATATATATATATATATATATATATTGTTTTACTCACTAAGATATAAATCATTGAGCAGATCTATCTGCCTGGCTACTAAGCAGTTTGTGGTGGTTTTAGCCCAACACTAGTAATATTCTAAAATGGCAGATGGTGGTAGCCATGTGTGACAAGGAAAGTTAGACTCCCTGAGATTTAGCATATGGAAAAGCAAACATAAGTGGATCAGTGGGGTTTAAGGTAAGTCTCCCGTTGGAATTCTCAAAGCTTTATTTGTAAATCTTAACTGTCACTTTATTACTTCACCTTTCTTGAGACTCACTTTATACATATGTTCTATGTCACAAAAGAGATATTATTGTGAAAGCACCAAGGGGTATGTTTATCAACCTTTTTGTCAATCACATAAGCCTAAGAGAAGTTAGAAAAATCTCTGCCTTAGCCTCCATTACTATTGTTTTCCTTTTAGGAAACAGCTTGTTCTTTTCTTAACATTTTCCTTTCAACTGTTTCAGGGCATGCTAAAGGAGGAAGCAGCAGCAACAGGAAGCAACCTTCTGTGGATTATGAATGGTGAAATGCTAGATGTAATACACCTGTGAATTTCTTTCTTTATTTCTCACACCAGGGGAAATCGTAAGTTACATTTCTGGAATTGGCATTTCTGAATCTAAGGGCAGGCCCCATATTGAGCCAATGGCCTACTTGTGGTACCCAAAAGCAAAGCATAAATCTGAGTCTGCATTCACACTTACTATTTGGCATCTGTTAAGCTGTCATTTCATGAGTGTATCATTGTAAGTAATTGACATTGTTGCTATCATCAATAGAAAGATCCATTATAAATCAGACAAATTTAATCATGAACTGAATAGAGAAGCATTTTGATCGAAAACTTCAAGAGACAGGTTTTTCAGTTTCTGTCATGTGTCTTATGAAGGAAAAACAAGCAGATATTTGTCAATCCAAATTAAAGTCTGTAGAACAAAAATATCCACAGCTAGCAATGAAGTAAATAGAATGCTTGCTAATACTCAGGAAAAGCTACTCCTTTTTTAAACAAATGGGTGAGGGCCTAAAACTGTACATCTTCTATTTCAGTGGGCAGACACAAATTTTAATTTATACACAAATAGAAACAGGAGAATATATTTCGAGAATATTACTCATCCCAATCTCACCCCATTCTCTCACTCTTCTTTCCCCACATCTTTCCTCCTACTATTGAACTGGGTAGAAATTTTTACAAAGTTCTTCCATACGGAATAATCAAGAAATCCAGTAGCTACAAAGCTGTAGCCAGAAAATTCTAAGCATCGCATATTTGACCAAACCCAACTACCTAAGTTCACATAAATAGATAATTATTCCTCCAAATGTAAAAGTATTATTCAAGAATTTCACAATCTATAAATGTTAAAAGTCTAGATGCTGATTTCTACATTAAGAATTCTGTTGAATATTTCATGTTTCTCAGGTTGGTGTCCACACTGAAATACATGAAATAAAAAAGGAGGAATTACTTTTCCTGTTTGAAATTTGCATGTCTTCTTCTATCTCTCTTAGAGCAAGATGTCCATTGTGAGTTCAAGAAATTTAAAAAATTAAAAATAATATAAAACTATTCATTTCATTTTGAAGTATATATCTTTTTTAATGTTTTACATTACATAATAGAGATAGAATACAGTTTATTCAAATTAGTTCAGGAGGAATGGAATTACTAACATTTACTTCAAAATCTTAGTGACTAAATACATTAGAAGTCATAAGAGTAGTTAGCTCTTGACAAATCCTACAAATCCTAGAAATAGCATGTGTAATGATAGCTTTTTATTATTTATTTTGTTTTTTATAAAAAATGTAATTTATTTCCTTTTTCAATTTTGTATTAGATATTTTCTTCATTTATATTTCAAATGCTATCCTGAAAGTTGCCTATACCTTCCCCCTGCCCTACTCCCTTACCGACCCACTCCCACTTCTTGGCCCTGGCATTCCCCTGTACTGGGGCATATAACGTTTGCAAGACCAAGGGGGCTCTCTTCCCAATGATGGCTGATTAGGCAATCTTCTGCTTTATGCAACTAGAGACACACACTCTGGGGGTACTGGTTAGTTCATATTGTTGTTCCTCCTGTAGGATTGCAGACCCCTTCAGCTCCTTGGGTACTTTCTCTAGCTCCTCCATTGGGGGCCCTGTGTTTATAATTTTTTTTTTACATTTTTTATTATTATTACTATTTTCTTTATTTACATTTCAAATGCTATCCCGAAAGTTCCCTATACCCCCCCTGCCCCTGCTCCCCTACCCACCCACTCCCACTACTTGGC
>NC_034613.1:31819806-31833270 GCF_900095145.1 Mus pahari | reverse complement strand
AACAATGAATTTATGAAATTCTTGGGCAAATGGATGTATCTGGAGGATATCATCCTTAGTTAGGTAACCCAATCACAAAAGAAGTCACTAGATATGTACTCACTGATAAGCGGATATTAGCCCAGAAACTTAGAATACGGGTAAGATACATTATGCAAAGCAGAAGAAAACCAAGAAGGATGACCATTGTGTGTATACTTCATTCCTCCTTAGAATAAGGAACAAAATACTCATGAAGTATATATCTTATTCACTGAAATTCATCTGAAATCCATGATTTTTCAAAAAATTATTTTTTATTCCTTTTTTTGGCTTTTCGAGACAGGGTTTCTCTGTGTAGCCTTGGCTGTCCTAGAACTTACTCTGTAGATCAGGCTGACCTCAAACTCAGAAATCTGCCTGCCTCTGCTTCCCTACTGCACGCGCCTGTCTCATATGTATCTTTATAACTGAAGTTATTTATTCTTATTACATCCCAATAGAAGATCCCTCTCTCCTCACCTTCCAGTCCTGCCCTTGACAATCCTTCTCCCCATTACTCCTTCCCCATCTCCTCAGAGAAGGTAAAGGACCCCTAGGGTACCAACACACCTTGGGACATCTAGTCTTCTCCTACTGAGTCCCAGCCAGGAAGTATATGTAGTGGAAGAGGATCCAATGTTAGGCAACAGAGTCAGAGACAGTACCTGCTTCAATGGTTAGGGGACCCATATAAAGACTAAGCCATTTGTCTGCTACAAATGTGGGAGGAGCTATGTTAAGCCCTTGCATGCTTTTTGGGTGGTGGTTCATTTTCTGTAAGCCTCTATGGACCCAGGCCAGTTGATTTTGTAGTCAGTTGTCATTGACCCTCTGGCTTCCTCATTCCTGTCACCTACTCTTCCACAAGAATCTTCAAGCTTGGCTTGATGTTTAGCATCTGATCTCTGCATCTGTTTCAATATGCTCCTGGATAAAGCCACTCAGGAGACAGTTATGCTAGGTTCCTGTATGCAAGCATAGCAGAGTATGATTATTAGTGTTAGGGGTTGGTTCTTGCTCATGGGATGAGTCTCAAGTTGGGTCAGTCATTGGTTGGCCTTTTCTCCAGTTTCGGCTCCATTTTTATCCCTGCACATCTTGTATGCAGGACAAAGTTTGTGTAGAAGGTTTTGAGGGTGGATTGATGTCCTCCTCTCTCCACTGGAACTCTTGCCTACTTATAGCAAGTAGCCACATCAGTCTTTTACATCCCCTGCTGGTAGGACTCTCAGCCATGGTCACCCACATATGCTCCCCGAGGCCTCCCCTATCCCAGGTCTCAAGCTAGTCCCAGAGATGCACCCCACATATTTCTAGTATCACTCTCAGGATCCTCCCCCCATATATAATTGCTATGACCATACACCTCCTCTTCCCCTCTCCAACCAAGTTTCCTTTCTCTATCTACCTTTGATGATCATTTTGATTCCACTTCTGAATGAGCTTCACACATCCTAACTTCAGCTCTCTTTATTACCTAGTTTCTTTGGGTTTCTAGATTGTAGCATGTTAATCTTGTACTTTAGGGTTAATGTCCACTTATAAGTGAATGCATACTATAAATGTCTTTCTGGGTCTGTGTTATCTCACTCAGAATGATATTTCCAAATTCCATCCATTTGTCTGCAAATTTTATGATCTTTGTTTTTAATAGCTAAAAAAGATTCCATTGTGCTCATGTACCATGTTTTCTTAATTCATTCCTCCATTGAGGGACATCTAGACTGTCTACAGTTTCGCATTATTATGAACAAAGCTGCTATAAATATAGTTAATCAAGTGTCCCTGTGGTATATAGGGAGATCTTTTGGGTCTTTGCCCAGGAGTGGTATAGCTGGGTCTTGAGATAGAAATATTTTCTGAAAAACTGCCAGATTGATTACTGGAATGGTTATACAAGTATTCACTCCCATCAGCAATGGAGGAGTGTTTCGCAGGTGCCATATATTCACCAGTATGTGCTGTCATCTGAGAGTTTTTATCTTATCCATGATGAAGGGTGCAATAGAATCTCAGAGTCATTTTGATTTGTGTTTCCTTGATGGCTAAGGACATTTCTTTAAATGTTTCTTGGTCTTTAAAGTTTCCTCTGTTGGGAATTATCTTTAGCTCTGTAACTCACTTTTAAAAATTGGGTTATTTGGTTTGTTGATGTCTAATTTCTTGTGTTCTTTATATATTTTGGATATTAGTCCTATGTCAGATGTAGGGTTGGTGAAGTTTTCCCATTCTGTAGACTGCTGTACTCTCCTATTGATGATGTCATTAGTCTTACTTTTGGTAAAATGGTAATTTTTACTATGTTAATTCTACTGATTGATGAGCAGGGGAGAGCTTTCCATCTTCTGATATCTTCCTCAAGGTATTTTATAAGAGACTTGAAATTATTTTAAAGTACTTTCATTTGCTTGGTTAGAGTTTCATGAGGTCTCATTTAATAATTGTTGATCTTAGTGACTGAGCTATGGGTGTTCTGTTCAGAAATTTATCTCCTGTGTCATGAGTTAAAGGCTATTCCCCACTTTTTCTTCTACTAGTGTGGTTTTACATTGGATTTTTTCTCCACTTGGACTTCAAAATTTATGCAGAGCGAAAAATACATATCAATTTGCACTCCTTTACACTCACACATCCAGTTATAACAACATAATTTGTTGAAGATGCTTTCATTTTTTCCATTGTAAGGTTTGGTTTCTTTGTCAAATATCAGGTATACGGATTTATTTTTGGGTATTCGTTTCAATTCGATTGATCATTCTGTTTATATTTATGGCAATACCATGTAGTTTTTATTACTATTGCTATGTGATATAGATTACAATCATGGATGGTGGTATCTCCAGACATTTTATTTGTGCAGGATTATTTTAGCTATACTGGGATTGTTGTTTTTGCATGTGAAGTTGATCATTGGTCTTTCAAGTTCTGTAAAGAATTGTATTGGAATTTTGATGGGGATTGGATTGAATCTGTAGATTACTTTTGGTAAAATGGAAAATTTTACTATGCTATTCCTACTGATCAATGAGCAAGGGAGAGATTTCCATCTTCTGAGATCTTCCTCAATTTATTTCTTAAGAAACTTGAAGTTCTTGTTGTATAGTTTTTTCACTTGCTTTGTTAGAGCCACACCAAGATATGTTATATTATTTGTGGCTATTATAAAGAGTTTTGTTTCCCTAATTTCTTTTTTAGCCCATATATTGTTTGTATAAAGTAGGGATACCAAAGATTTTAGTCAATTTTTTTTTTTTTTTTTGTTTTTTTGAGACAGGGTTTCTCTGTGTAGCCCTGGCTGTCCTGGAACTCACTCTGTAGACCAGGCTGGCCTCGAACTCAGAAATCTGCCTGCCTCTGCCTCCCGAGTGGTGGGATTAAAGGGGTGTGCCACCACACCCAGCTTTTTAGTCAATTTTTTATCCAGCCACTTTACTGAATGTATTATCTATTGTAGGAGTTCTCTGGTAGGATTTTTGTGGTCACTTATGTATATTCTCATATCATCTGTGAAAAGAGGAATTTTGACTTCTCTTACAATGTGTATCCCCTTGATCTGCTTTAGTTGTCTTAGTGCTCTAGCTAGAAATTCAAGTACTCTGTTGAATAGATAATGAAAGAGTGGACAACCTTGTCTTATCCCTGATTTTAGTAGAATTGCTTTAAATTTCTCCCCATTTAATGTTGCCTATTAGCTTGGTATATGTTGCTTCTATAATGTTTATGTATGCACCTTGTATCCCTGATCTTTTTAAGACTTTTAAAATGAAGGAGTGCTGGATTTTGTCAAAGGATTTTTCAGCACCTAGGAAGATGATCATGTGATTTTTTTTCTTTCAATTTGCTGATATGATGGATTATGTTGATGGATTTTCATATATCAAACCATCCCTGCATCCCTGGGACTAAGCATATTTGATCATGGTGGATAATGGTTTTGATGTGTTCATAATGGAAACTGGTCAGAAGTTCTTTTTCTTTATTGAGTCTATGTGGTTTAGATACCAGGGTGAATGTGGCCGCATAGAATGAGTTTGGTAAAGTTCCTTCTGTCTCTATATTGTAGAGAAGTTTGAAGAGGATTGATAATAGCTCTTATTTGAAAGCCTGGTAGAATTCTGTGCTAAAACCATCTGGACCTAAGATTTTTTGTTTTTTTTTAATTTATTAATCTATTTATTTATTTATTTATTTATTTATTTATTTATTTATCTGTCTATCTATCTATTTATTTATTTATTTTGCTTGGGATACTTTTAATGACTGCTTCTATTTTCTTAGTAGTTATAAGACAGTTTAAATAATTTGTCTGACCTTGATTTAATTTTCATAAGTGGTATCTATCTAGAAAAATCATCTACTTCCTTTAGAATTTTTAATTTTGATGAGTACACTCTTTCTTTTAAATTAAGGACTAATGATTATTTTGAATTTCCTTAGTGTCTGTTTTCATTTCCAATTTTTTTTTAATTTGGATATTGTATCTTTGCCTTTTAATTATTTTGGCTAAGGTTTTATCTATCCTGTTGACTTTCTCACAGAACTGTAGGATCCAAAAATCATTGAAGGAAAACCCCAGACTCAGATAGTATGCAAAATCAAAAAGTATTTATTCTGTAGAAACAACCAGCACACAGGTGTCAACCATTTTTTGAAATGGCAACCCCAGATAAAGGCATGAAGGCCTTCTCATAGGGAACTGTGTGAACTCTTTAGAAGGACTAAGTAATATAAAATTTCACTGGTTGGTGCTAGGGAGTTACAGGTGATCAGTGGTCTACAGTACTATGTCATGAACATTCAATCATGTGATGAAATAGGGCTGTTCAGTTCAGATGGCCTATTCTGAGATAAGATATTCCCCATCTTTTGTGGTTATTCCCAGGCTGTTCTTTTATGATCTTGTTCTGGATTTTATGATCTGTTCTTAGGTGTCTCGTGACCTGGTTTCTGGGATGTAAAGTCTCTTTGAGAAGCTGGTGCCTAATGGCCTTTTTTGAAATCAGGCCTGGTCCTCAAAATGGAAACAAATGGACTTCTTAAATGGAGACAAATAAGGTTTATATTGTTCTTTCCAAAAGAGCTCTTGATTTTATTGATTCTTTGTATTGTTTTCTTTGTTTCTAATTGATTGATTTCAGCCCTGAGTTTGATTATCTCTTGCAACCTACTCTACTTGAGTGTGTCTTTCCCTCCTCCCCTCTTCCTCCCCCTCACCTCCCCCTCCTCCTCATCCCACTCCTCTTCCTCCTCCTTCACTTTCACCTCTTCCTTCCCCTCTTCTTCTTCTGGAGCTTTCTGGTGTACTTTTAATTTGCTAGTGTGAGAACACTCTATTTTCCTGTTCATGTGATAGGAGTTTAGTTCAAAATCTTGCTCTTTAGGTGGGTTAGGGTAGCCAGGGCTTGCTGTATAGGAGAATTAGGTTCAGATGGTGCTGAATTACATTGGCTTCTGTTGCTTGTGTTCTTGTGCTTGCCTTTTGCCACCTGGTTATCTCTGGTGTTAACTGGNCTGGGTGTCTCTGACTAGAGTAGGCATTTTTGGAGGCAGTTAAGAGCTGTGTGACCTGGATTAGCAAGGCATCCTGGATGGAAGGCAGTACTGTCTCTGGTTACAGCAGGCCACCAGTGTCTATGTGTCCCTGGTTAGGGTAGACCTCATGGGAGAAAGGCTGGCTTTGGAGTCAGGGACAGGAATTTTGATCTGCCACATATTTCTGTGGAGGTGCAGATATAGAAAGATAATGGGGCTTAGGCAGAGAGAGATAGGTGGGAAGGGAAGTCAACCTGTATGGTTCAGGAGTATCTGGTCTGATGGAGGTGTGAGGACAGGCAGCTGGAGAATGGAGGTTCCTGTGGAATGGCAGGCTGCTCAGTGCTGCTTGGCTTGGCCCAGAGAGCTTAGCCAGCAGGAAAGAAAGGTGGAGGCAAGGAAGCTTACCTATATGTTTCAGGAGTCTGATGGAGGTGGCAGAGAGGCATAGGAATGATGGAGCTCTCCCTGGAATGACAGGCTGCTCAGGGCAGCTTGGCTGAGCCCTCTAGGCTCAGCCAGCAGGAAAGATGAGTAGGTGAAAGGAAGCTTACCTGTATGGTTCACAAGTCTGATGCAATTCTCTAATTTCTTTTAAATAAAAGCAGTTAGAGCTATGTACTTTTCCCTTGTACTATGTGTGTGTGTGTGTGTGTGTGTGTGTGTGTGTGTGTGCGCGCGTGCGCACGTGTGCGTGTTTTGTTAGTTTTGGGTATATTGTACCTTCATTCTCTTTTAATTCTAGAAAGGTTTTAATTTCTTTTTTCTTCCCTGACACAGTGATCATTGAACAGAGAGTTCAGTTTCTGTGATTTTATAAGCTTTCCATTGTTTCTGATGTTGTTAAAGTCCAGCTTTAATTTGTGGTGGTCTGGTAAGATATAAGGAGTTACTTCAATTTTCTTTTATCTGTTGAGACTTGCTTTGTGAATGAGTATATAGTCAATTTTTAAAGAAGGTCCCATGAGGTGCTGAGAAGAAGGTATAATCCCTTGCATTTGAGTGAAATATTCTGCAGATATCTGTTAGGTCCATTTGATTCATAACTGTGGTGGTTTGAGTATGCTTGACCCATGGGGAGACAAACTGTTGAAAAGTGTGGCCTTGTTGAAGGAAGTGTATCACTGTGGAGGTGGGCTTTGAGACCATCCTCATAGCCGTTTGCAAGACACTCTTATTTGCTTTCAGAACAAGATATAGAACTCTCAGCTTTTCCAGTGCCATGCCTGCCTGGATGCTGCTATGTGTCCATCCTTGACCATAATGGACTGAAACTTTGACATGCAAACTATCCCCAATTAAATGTTGTCCTTTATAAGAATTGCTTTGGTCATGGTGCCTCTTCACCGAAATGGAAACCCTAAGAGAGAAATTGTTGCCAGGAACTGGAGTATTTTTGTGATAGGCCTGACAATGTTTTTGTTTTGAGAAATGTGGTTTTGGGGACTGTGGATTTGAAAGCAATAGAATGATTTAAGTGGAGTTTAATGAACCATCCTAGAGGAAACATGGATGATATTGGTGCTAAGGCTGATTTAAACAGTGCAGACCTAGCCTAAGATGTCTCAGTGGAGAAGCATGTTAGTATGTTTCCTAGAGATTGTACTTGTGATATTTTGTTGAAGTCTGTGGCTGCTCTTTGCCCATATTCAAACAGTCTGCCTAAGGGTAATATGAAGAGATTAAGATTAATTGCATTGACAAAGGAAGTTTCAAAAAAGTCTAGCTTAGACTTTATCTTGTGGTTCAGTCTTAGGAGGAATGTTTTGATCAAGCATAGCAAGCTTAGAAAGGAAAGTCACAAGTAATAAAAGGTCACTAGAATGTACAATGGATCTGCATCCTCTGTTCAAGGAGATAAACAGATTAAGGGTGTGGTGACTTTGTGGCAAGATCCCACCCAGATAATCTTATTCTTTACTTGTTTTTTTTGTTTGTTTTTGTTTTTGTTTTTGTTTTCATCTGGATTTTTAATCTGGAATGGACAATAATCCAGAAATGTAAGGCAATTTTTGATCTGGATCTTGAGGAACCATAAACACTTAGGCCAGGGCATGGTTGTACACACCTTCAATCCTAAGAGACAGAAGCAAGAAGATCTCTGAGTTCATGACCAGCCTAGGACTGAGAAAATTCCATGTAGTGAAAAGTTTAGGTCCAGGTAAGTGTGGTGCTACAATCCTTTATTCCCAGAGCTAAGGAGATAGAGTTATGCAGATCTCTGAGCCCAAGTTCAGTTTACAGACAAGTTCCAAGACATCCAAGCCAATGATAATGTAGTACAACAAGAGGGGCATGTTCCAGATCCAGTAAATACCAGAACTCAGCAGCTTCAACCATGTAGCTCTGGTTTCATAGTCAAGAGGAGAAGGAAACTACTAAGACAATTGATACTGGTTTGCTGGAGCTAAGAAATTAGTGATGATTTAGAAGAGACCAGCATCACTGAGATGAAATATTCTGGGAAGTGTTTTCTGAGAACACAAAGAAACTGTGTTCCAGAAATAGCCAAGGTTGGACCTTGTGCTGTACACTTGGTAATATGTAAGATTTACCCAGGTGGTACTGTTTTTGAAGGCATGAAATGGGCTTGAAGAGAAGCTGAGGCTTGGCACTCAGTATAAGGCCAGGAAAAGCCTCTGGTGAAGGTGCAGCCTCAGTTGCATTTGACAGCTCAGGACTGAAGGGATCACACAAAGAAGTTGAGCCTTGGCACAGTGAAGAGGGCTTATGAGAGGCCGTGGTGAAGCCTTGTTCCAATTGACACACCCAGCAATTTAGAGATGCCAGTACCATTATCATCAAGAATAGCAACATCAGTGGAGTGGAGTCAGCCAGAGCCTAGAGTGCTACAGAAGGCAGAGCTGGAAAAGTGATCCAAGCATTTGAAGAAGCCCAAAAGATGTAACAATAATGTATAAAGTTGAAGTTGCCTTGGATAATCCAAGACGTTAGAGATGCCAGAGCTGTATGATACCTGGCAAGGAAAGCTGCTAACAGTGTGGAACTAGGCCAGGGAAAAGAATTTATTTGCAGTCATTAGGATGAAAAGGGCATTAGAGATCTGAAGATTGCTTGCCTTGGTCATTGTGTCTGGTTCTTGGAGCTAAGACTCTACATCTTCTATTTCTATTATTCTTGGGTTACGTCATTTCATAGTATCCCAGATTTCCTCCAGTATGTTTTGCATTAGGAAGTTTTTAGTTTTAACATTTTCTTTGCCTGATACATAAATTTCTTCTATCTTAATTTCTACTTCTGAGTTTCTCCCTTCAATTTCTTGTATTCTGTTGGTGATGATTGTTCCTTTGTTCCTGTTCTCTTCTCTGGGTTTTCAATTTTCAGAATTCCCTCATATTTTCTTTATTCCATTTCTATTTTCAGATCTTAAACAGTATTACTCATTTCCTTTATCTTTTTAATTGTATTTTACTGTATTTCTTTAAGGAATTCATTAATTTCCTCCTTAAAGTCATCCATCATCTTATAAGGTTGGATTTATAGTCATTTTCTTTTGCTTCAATTTTGTTAGGATTTCCAGGGCTTGCTCTAGTTGGCTATCTTTGTTCTGAAGATTCCTTGGTACCCCATCTCTTGTTTGTGTTCTTATAATGGCCTTTAGCCATCTGATAGTTCCTGGATGTTCCTAGTATAGCAGGGAATGGGAAGGTAGACCTAATCTGGGATCTGGTGTCTCTTCATAGCAATAGAGACCCTAACTAAGAGCGAAGTTGGTACCAGGGACTGGGGTATTGCTGTGGTAGGCCTGACAATGCTTTTGTTTGAAGAAATGTGGTTTTAAGGACTGTAGATTTGAAAGCAGTGCAATGCTTTAATGGACCATCCAAGTAGGAATATGGAAAACGTTGGTGCTAAGGATGATTTGAACAGTGCAGACTTGGCCCAATATATCTCGGTGGAGAAGAATGTTAGTATATTTTCTAGAGATTGTATCTGTGATATTTTGGTGAGGATTGTGTCTTCTTTTTGCCCTTATCCAAAGAGTCTGCCTGAGGATAAGGTGAAGAGATTCAGATTAATTTCATAGACAAGGGAAGTTTCAAATCTGAATCCCTGTACAGCAAGCCTCTGGTGGGCAGAATGGATGTTTGTGTGGTAGCAGGCTTGGTTTTTCCTTATTTCGTGGACCTGAATGTTCCTAGTTTGGCAGGCCTAATGGAGAACAGCAGAGCAGTCTCCAGACAATGAAACTCAGGGGAGAGCCACCAGCTTGCTCAGAGCAGCTGGGCATGCCCAACGGGATCTGTAGAGGAATGGTGGGGAAAAGGATCTAAGCTGGTTGTTCCTTTTTTGTCAGGCCTGGATGTTCCCTGTTTGGCAGACCTAACTGAGGCTGGCAAGTCTGTGGCCAGACAATGGAGCTAGGAGTGAACTTAATAATTTTGAGGGCAGGCATAAATGTGCTTTCTTAACACAAAAATGTTTGAGTAAAGCAATTATACAAATCAATAAATTCATATACTGCATGTAGTTTTACAAACATATAATTCACAAATTCTGAAATGTTAGCTATGTTCCAATAATTAGTTAGGGTTTCTATTCCTGCACAAACATGACCAAGAAGCAAGTTGGGGAGGAAAGGGTTTATTCTGCTTACATTTCCATACTGCTGTTGATCACCAAAGGATGCAGGACTGGAACTCCAGCAGGTCAGAAAGCAGGAGCTGATGCAGAAGCCTTGGAAGGATGTTCTTTACCGGCTTGCCTCCCTTGGCTTGCTCAGCCTACTCTCTTATAGAATCCAAGACTGAAGACCCAACTGAAGCTCCTTTCTCTGTGATAACTCCAGCTGTGTCAAGTTGACATAAAACTAACCAGTACAATCACTACCATACTCTTAGTAATTATTATAGTTGTAAATATTTCTAAATGTATTACCATAAATGAAAATAATTTTTGGTTATCATTAATTAGACATTATTTATTTCATGTTTATTAATTGTAGTGATGCACCAGCAAAATATATTTTAAGCAGTGATAGACTGTGCATATATGACCAGAGACCCATATGTTTATATTACCTGCTGTGGTTCTAGTAACATTATTTCTTCAATGATGAAATCTAATGATGCATATCTCAGAACATAAGTCCATTATTTATTGTCTACTCAAATAATTGAATAGTCATCTATATTTTTTATTTAGATTATTAAAAGATCTATTTATTCATTTTCTGTGTATGAGTACACTGTAGCTGTGTTCAGACATACCAGAAAAGGGCAGGGCATCGGATTCCATTATAGATGATTGTGAGACATCATGTGGTTGTTAGGAATTGAACTCAAGACCTCTAGAAGAACAGTCAGTGTTCTTAAACGCTGAGCCGTCACTCCAGCCCCATCCATTTGGACTTCTAAATTAAATCTCTTAATAGCAAAAGTGAATCATTGATGTAATATTTGTGTATTAAAATAAAAGCTTTGCTAATTATGCTAATAAAGTAAAATTGCTTAGAATAAAGTTATCATGATTCTGTACATTTTCAGAATAGTTTTCTGTCCACTGATTTCTGACTTATACATGTACCATGATTTTGTAGAAAAGGAGCAAAATATGGGGAAATGGAGATAAATTTCTATTATTACTAGAAACAGCTTGTCCCAGTTTTACTTCAGCAGTGATCCAATATCATGAATTTCTTATGTTACCTGTCACTTTAGTAATAAGGTATTTTTGTATACAATGTAAGGTAGCAGAATTGTTTAAGACAACTCAATGCTGGTGAGAATAGCTTGAATATCATGAGTCTCAAACTTTTGAAATCTTTGGTAATATCCATTATTCGTCAGAGAAACAAATTAATGACATTTCCTTGGACATTTTTAAACACCTTATCTAAATGTTGAAAAGAATATTAACCGTAAATAGAACACAAAGAAACTGGAGAGAAGATTAGCTCCATTTCTTTCTATCTATCAGGTAGTGTGAACATCCAAGCATCCATTTTTTGCATGTATGTTCATCAACTTAACAAGTGACAAAGTGCTGAAAGCATTCTTAAATATGAACTGTCTTCGAAAAATATTTTTGGGACTAAGTTTAAAACAAGTGTCTACCAACATTTCATACTCATGGCATGCAATTATATTTATAAGCAATAACAGTAAGACTGTTAAAATTTTGAAGCTTTATAGAAACAAGATCTAAGAAAAGAGTCATTCTGCATAAAATATAACCTAGTGTTCAAATGAGTCTACCTTGAATAATTCGTAGATGGATTTTCAGAGGTTTATAACAATAGGTTTAAGTTATTATGTTGTTATTTTGGCAGTAAAAACATAATTATGTAAAAATTTTACCAGATATTAGTGTAATATGTGAAAAACTCCCCTTTGTTAACCATGTCTGAATTTCAGGAAACAGTAAATAATATGAATATCTTATTAATCAGACTTACTGATTTCTTCACCTCGACTCATTCTAGATCATCTAAAACATATATTACTTGTATTTTCTATTTACTTGTTCCATATTGAAACTCTGCTTCTCTTGTCTCTTTTCTTTTGGATCCTCTAATTTTTGCACTATTGTAATGCCTAATCATATAACTCAAATATATATAATATATATGTATATATATATATATATACATATATACATATATATTTTATATATATATATATGTAATTCATGACTGATTTCCATAGAGATTCACCATGGAGCTATTCCATGTAAGCAGCACCATTTGTTGAAGATGCTTTCTTTTTTCTATTGTGTGCTGTTGGCCACTATCAAAATTTAGGTAGCTGCAGGGATGTGATTTTATATGTGGCTTCTCATTTTTTTTCCACCAATGAGCCTATGTTGAATTAAAAATTTCTTCTCCAGTTTATAAGAAATTATTTGAGAATATTAAAAGACAGTATGCAATTGTGCAATAGAATACAAATAAGCAGATTAAGAAATTAGAATTAAACTGTTGGAAAACAAAAGGTCTTGGTACTGGAAATATAGTTGAGTTGGCAGAGCACTTGCCTAGCACCTGCGAAGCACCTTGCTGGTTTTATTACTACATATCTATAGCATAACGTAAAATCTGTGATGGTATCACCTTCGGAAGTTATGTTTCTTTTTAATTGTTTGTGGTTGTTTGAGATAGTTTGGATATTTTCTATTTTCCTATGAAATTTAGTACTATGTTTCAATAACTTTGATGTATTTTACTGGAGTTTAGAGAGTGTGTTGAATTTGTACATTGCTTTAGGTAAAATGATCTGTTTCTCAATATATATTTAGTGACTCCTTGTCTGTCGTTTCTTTTCACTGTGCCTTTAGGACCACTATTAAGCAATAAAGCAATCCTGCCTTGAGTTTTATAAATAGTCCTGCATATTCTTCATGTAATTTGAGCAAAACTATCTCCAAAGCAACTACTGTCTACTCTATTCTAATGGCATAGATTTCCTTCCTTCCTTCAATCCTTCTCCTCCTCCTCCTCCTCCTCCTCCTCCTCCTCCTCCTCCTTCTCCTCCTCCTTTTTGAACTGTCTAGTGTCGCCAAGTCTTGAAAATGGTTGCTTGATTTCTATGATAATGCTTATCTTTGTGGTATACAAGTGATCTAAAACAAAAGTCCATCCTTTCATCTTAGCTCTAAATTTTGTCTCTGTACTTATATCCTTTCATGGGTCTTCTGTTCCTTATTCTAAGGAGGAATGAAGTATCCACACAATGGTTTTCCTTCTTGGTTTTCTTGTGTTTTGCAAAATGTATCTTGGGTATTCTAAGTTTCTGGGCTAATATCCGCTTACCAATGAGTGCATATCTAGTGACTTCTTTTGTGATTGGGTTGCCTCACTAAGGATGATATCCTCCAAATACATCCATTTGCCCAAGAATTTCATAAATTCATTGTTTTTAATAGCTGAGTAGTACTCCATTGTGTAAATGT
>NC_034613.1:31796155-31817961 GCF_900095145.1 Mus pahari | reverse complement strand
ATTCTCATTCTTCTACATGATAGCCGCCAGTTGTGCCAGCACCATTTGTTGAAAATGCTATCTTTTTTCCACTGGATGGTTTTAGCCCCCTTGTCAAAAATCAAGTGACCATAGGTGTGTGGATTAGTTTCTGGATCTTCAATTCTATTCCATTTATCTACATGTCTGTCACTGTACCAGTACCATGAAGTTTTTATCACAATTGCTTTGTAGTACAGCTTAAGGTCAGGCATGGTGATTCCACCAGAGGTTCTTTTATTGTTGAGAATGGTTTTTGCTATCCTAGGCTTTTTATTATTCCAGATGAATTTGCAAATCGCCTTTTCTAACTCTGTGAAGAATTGGGTTGGAATTTTGATGGGGATTGCATTGAATCCGTAGATTGCTTTTAGCAGGATGGCTATTTTGACTATGTTAGTCCTGCCAGAGCATGAGCATGGGATCTCTTTCCATCTTCCGAGATCTTCTTCAATTTCTTTCTTTAGCGATTTGAAGTTCTTATCATACAGATCTTTCACTTCCTTAGAGTCACACCAAGGTATTTTATTTTATTTGTGACTATTGTGAAGGGTGTTGTTTCCCTAATTTGTTTCTCACCCCTTCTGTCCTTCGTGTAGAGGAAGGCCACTGATTTGTTTGAGTTAATTTTCATATACTTTAGATTTATGTGCTTGCCTTGGAGTATTTCTAGTAGTCCAGAGACTAAATGACAGGAAATATTGTGCCACATTAGTTAAATGAGACTATAAAGGGTGGAATATTGGGAGTAGAAGGAATCAAATTAGAATTTAGAGAGGGGTGAGAATTCAAACTTGAATTTAGTGATCAGATAATTCAACTAAATCAAAAAGAGATTATGAAGGTTAATATCCCTCTAAATATTATATATCCTAGAATCAACGGGTCAATAATGAAAACCCCAGTGGCAAGTGGGGCACACGTACATATGCTAGTGGTCCAAGAGGCTCCACAAAGCTGAACTCCAAACAATGCAGGTTTTTGCTATTCAACTAGTTGTTAGAACTTCTTTGTAAGGCTCTATTGCTATAGATACCATATAGCTCATGTACAAGATGAAATCAAATTGGCCTAGATAATTGTTTTCTGCTTGCTTCATGGTGCCAGGTGGTACTATTCATGCTTCTTAGTGGTGAAGACATTTATGCTCAATTCTATGAACAACAATATCAACTTACCAGATAAGAAGTACTCATTGATGCAGTGGTAGCATGACACTTTTGAGGGTAACAGTCTCCTTAATTAGATTTTGGGGTTGTTCTCCAATAAGGACTGCATGGCTCTTATTATAAACCTGGTCCAAAATGCACTACTGAGGATATCTTATACTTAGGTTAAGGAGGGATCTAAACTATCTGGATTTATGTACTGATATGCAATAAATCTTTTCCCTAAGTATCTAGGTGGTTATTCATTAATACATAAAGTCTACTTTCAGATTTAAATATACATTCTTCTCCTTGCCACATTCAGAGATAAATGGAAAACTGAGCTTCTGAAAGTACTGACGATATGTGATGGTTGAGGTTTAGCTCTCAATGAGAGACAAAATATTTACAATATTACCTATAAGGCTCACATAACATTTTCAAAGTGGGGGGTCAAGCAAAATGTAAGAGCTACAATATAGGGAGACTATAAAACACCGTCTTCTAAGCAGTACATAGTATGGGAACCAGAAACTCACAGGAGCTGTACTTATAATAAATCCACAGAAATTAGTTCATTTTACTAGTCAGCTGTGAATTGGGAAGAGTCTTGGGGGTCTTACCACATACTTTTGATCTTTTGGCAACCAAATGTTTCTGGGAGGCATGGAACCAAAGGTATACACCCAGTGGTGAGTCCACCAGGGTCTGATGGTTAGTTACAAACTGGAGATTGCGTCGATAATCCCAATTATTGGGTAAGTAAATAAAACCCAATATGATAAATATGGAAATTAGATTTGTAAGGAAAATGGGAACTGGTATGTGTAGGAGAAATATGTTGGGAGGACCAAAATACACATTGTATATATATAGAAAGAAAACAATTACTAATCAAAGAAAGTTCAATATCTTAATGCTAGAAATTATATAGTTTACCCTAATCATCACATATTTCTTCTATTGACTATTGAAAACATTTTTAGTTATGTGGTAATAGACATGTACGTATGTAACATACCTAAACCTGCTTTCTTTATAGACTGTTTACTCAGATATATGTAAATGATAAAGTCATTTACTTTTATTAAGCCAATCAATTCTTATTGTCCACAGAATACATTTGAATTTCTTAAGCTTGGCAAAGAAAGTCTTTCATGAAATTTGTCTGCCTCCTTCACTAACCTTATCTCCATATATGTCATGCATGCTGTATTTATGCACTAATTGTTAGAAAAGCCTGCTTCAGACTTGCTCACTGTGACAAGCACTGCAGTTGCTGTAGATTGAACGGTAGTTGTAGAAACTCACCATATCAACTAATTCTTCATATTCTTTCCACTGAAGAACCACGTGTGGTTTCTTTGAACCCATAACAACAATGCTGTAATCTAGCCAAAAGTAAAAGACTTGTTGATTTGCTCCTCCTGACTGTGGATTTTAACTGACATGACTGTAAGTTTTTTTTATTATTTTTTTTTATTTTGAAATATATGTTTTTTTTCTCTTTCTCAGTGGGAATCAGTCAAGTTCTTTGTGTATGTCAGATAAGTGCTGTACCATTGAGGGCTACCCCAGCCACGTTATTGTTAACTATAGTTAACTATAGTCNCTCTATCATGTAATAGAANGGTGGGGAATTTTCCTGATATCCAGCACTTCTTGAACACCTTTTTCTTTTCTTTTTTTTTTTTTTAGTGTTTTTTTTTTAAATTTTTTTTATTATTATTTTCTTTATTTACATTTCAAATGCTATCCTGAAAGTTTCCTATACCCCACCCCCACCCCTGCTCCTCTACCCACCCACTCCCACTACTTGGCCCAGGCCTTCCCTTGTGCTGGGTCATATAAAGTTTGCAAGACCAAGGGGCCTCTCTTCCCAGTGATGGCCAATTAGGCCATCTTCTGCTACATATGCAGCTAGAGACACGAGCTCAGGGGGTACTGGTTAGTTCATATTGTTGTTCCACCTATAGGGTTGCAGCCCCCCTGCTTGTGGACGTTGTACATCGTGGTGCGCACTAGGCTCCGCACCACGATGTACAACGTCCACAAGCAGAGGCTCTGGCATAGCCTCACAAGAGGCCTCTATATCAGGGTCCCTTCAGCAGAATCTTGCTGGCATGTGCATTAGTATCTAGGTTTGGTGGCTGATGATGGGATGGATTCCTGGATGGGGTGGTACATTTACACAATGGAGTACTACTCAGCTATTAAATACAATGAATTTATGAAATTCTTGGGCAAATGGATGTATCTGGAGGATATCATCCTTAGTGAGGCAACCCAATCACAAAAGAAGTCACTAGATATGCACTCACTGATAAGCGGATATTAGCCCAGAAACTTAGAATACCCAAGATACATTATGCAAAACACAAGAAAACCAAGAAGGATGACCATCGTGTGGNTACTTCATTCCTCCTTAGAGTAAGGAGCAAAATACTCATGAAAGGATACAGGTACAGAGACAAAATTTAGAGCTAAGATGAAAGGATGGACGACTGTAAGTTTAAGCAGACATGTAAACATTCTGGGAGCATTAGATTACTCATCAAGATGATTTTTCAGCTACCAATCACATTTGCTGTTAACAAAACCCAGGTATTTTAGCCACCTATTAAGTGCTCTTCTGTTGGTGGCTTAGCTCTGGGAGCTCCAAGGCATCTAGGTCAGTTGTCACTGTTTGTTCATTTCATTGAAGGATTCTTTTGGAGGTGGGGTGTATGGTCAGTTGCCCATGTTGCTTTTAGATCCATATTGAAGCAACATGCTTATGACTAAGTATGCAGTAGAGAAAAATCTGGTTTAGTGGCAGACACAAAAGAAACAAGGAAAGGATATGACTAGAGTTCTTTTATCTTCTTCAAGGAGATAAAATAATATAATAATATTAAGATCTCCCACAATGTCTCAACATCTGAAATTGTTTGCAACTTTTAAGTAACACCAAGTTGTGAATGCCTTTGATACCTTAAACTCTGAGGGTTATTTCAGATCCAAATTATAACTCTAGACTTGCTCATTTCTTTTGCTACTTGACTACTTTGACTTTCAGTTTCCCATCATTAAAATGGAGAAAAAAATCATGTTAATAATAATTTAGTGGTAACCATAGAACATGATTATAAGAATATTTGAGATTATAAGTTACTTCACAGTAGTGCTTGGAATGTTATAGGTATATTTAATTTTTACTGACTTTTAGGATAGCATTTGAAATGTAAATGAAGAAAATATCTAATAAAAATTGCTTAAAATAAAAAAAAAACAAAAAAGAAAGAAAGTTTGAAGTATCATTTTAGAATGTTCGAGAGACACTTAACTCATTTTTAATTTTAGGAAATAAGGCACTTTAATAAATATTTTGGAGTGTTTTGTTTGTGAACTACCAACTAGTGAACATGTTTTTTATGTGTGGTTGGCACTGTGCCAGTAGGTGTATTTACATAAAAAGCCTGAATGGTTTCTACAAATTAGAAATCTCATTGGAAGTAATTTTAAAGCCTGAAGCAAGTGTCCCATGTCTCTTGCTGTAAGCTTACATAAAACATACATTCCAAGTTCCTAATTCAGCATTCCATACTCTCAACACTTTTCTCTATACTTGCTTCCAGAGTATAGTCAGTCAAAAGGGAAATGAAGTTTTTCAAGTTCTGATTATTTATTTACTATAGCAATAATGGTGAGGAAGGGTCTGGAAAGCTGGTCTAATTGACTCATGATGGCTGATAATTGATGGTTGTCTTTATAATGCACATGCTTTTGCTGAATAACACATGAATTTGAGGTAAACTGGGAATGTAAAACTGATGAGTTCACAAGGGTTCACATAAGGAAACTGAGAAAGAATGTCCATTCTCTGCTACATCTTCCAAACTCAAACAGTAAGAGCAGCACTGTTGCTTGAGTCCTAAAGTCAGTTTTCATTTGCTCCTAAACCTGACAGAAATGTCTCCATTCAGTTTTAATCATAAAATTTCAGCATTCAAGAGGAAGGAGTCAAGTATTTGGGGAAAAAAAAAAAAAAAACGGGGCCAGCTGATGAGGTTGTGATTGCCCTTAGCTTTATAGAACCTCAGGAGTTTGCATTTGACCCTTTGTTCCTTTAACCATCCCAGCTGCTCTCACCAGGATATTGTTCTGTCCTAGGAAACTGCCTGCGGTGTGTTCTATTTTAGAAGTACACTTATTATTGTGCCTGAAATGCCGTTTTGCCTTTGGAATCGCTTAAAGGAACTAGCATTCACAAGGTGAAAAGATTTGTGAAAGCCTGAAAATTTATCTGCAGGAACTCCAATTCTCAAAATTCTCAATGAGAACCACAGGCAGGGCCATCGTTGCATATGTAGCAGAAGATGGCCTAGTAGGCCATCAATAGGAGGAGAGGCCCTTGGTCTTGTGAAGATTATATGCCCCAGTACAGGGGAATGCCAGGGCCAGGAAGTAGGAGTGGGTGGATTGGGGAGCAGGGCAGGGGTGGGTATAGGGGACTTTGGGGAAAGCATTTGAAATGTAAATGAAGAAAATATCTAATAAAAAAGAGTCTGTAAATGCCATTCAAACCACAATGGTGTGGCAACTGCGATGCAACTGCAACTATGAGAAAACAATTATTATTAACATCAGCTGCATACATTGCTTCCTACCATGTGTTAAACATTTTAAACTAGGTATCTCTGTCATTGCCATAGATTCTGTACATGTACAGATAAAATTTCAGAGATTTTATGCAACGTTTTAATGATTACCCAGGCAATGTGTTATCTGAGACAGGATTTGAAACCATTTTAGCTGTTCTTCCTTATTTTTCTTGGAAATAAGTAAATTAAGTTGTACAATAGCATCATGAAAAGAACTTTCTTTTGGTAATTTTTGCATATGAAATATTTCATCCATTGAAACTTATTGCTTTCAGGATTTCAGGGCAGAATAGTGAGATGATGGACTTTTGAGGATACATTAATAATTGACCTATGCCTACTAGATATCATGTACTTTTCATTTGTTCTTATTTTAAGGACTGCCTGTCAGGTTACCTAGTATCACTGCCTTTTAGACGGTGAGTAAAGGAACGGTGGATGCTGATCACAGATGTGATTTCTTATGTTCCTAAGAATCTTCATGCATTCTTCAGTGTCTTAGCAACTTGTTACATTCTGATGCCGATGCCCTTATTAACCTAGCTTTCCTAATGAATTATGTTGACATAAATTAAGTCCAAGTTATATAGAATATAGAAAAATATAGATTACCATATAAGTTATTTAGAAAAATAGGCAATAATTAGTAAACATGTTTTAATATTAGTGTGAACATGTAACTTCTTACTATATTCACTGATTTAATCATTTTTAGTATGTAGTTGAAATGCAGACACATAATATATTAAAAATACAGGCTATGAATATTAATTTCCCATTGACATAAATTTCTTCCATATTTTGATACTTGCATTTACAGTAATTTGTTTTAGAAGCTACTTACTGACACAATGGTTCTTTATTACAAATGATCACAAAATCAGGGGCTTTAACATAGTTTATTTAATTTAGAAATCTAGAGGTTGGAAATAGAAACTGAACTCAGATGGGTGAATACAGACTTGGTTGTTCATTACACATTGATTGGTGATAGGTAAATATGACCGAGCTAAATGCCATTTATCACACAGCAGTCTACAGGAGTAATCACATTAGGTTGAAAGAAGAGTACCGAGTAAAGAAGCAAACCTCTAAGCCACATATTAAAGCATCTGCTTAGATTGTGTCTCCCCTTCTCCCATTAGTCAAAGAAAATGACAACTCCTAGGGATGAATGTAGAGAGTACAGAGATTATATAAAAAGGATTGGTACAGATCACCACAAATCTAATTACTATCCATCTATTCATCTATCTATTCCTCTCTCTCTCTCTCTCTCATATATCTACATATCTACCTACCTACCTACCTACTAATTCATATACTGTCTCATCGTGAGAATTCATATCATTCTATATACAAAATATCCTTTTCTCCAATAATGTGTCTGCAAAGTTTTATGTAATTCTTTTTATACTTCAGACCTCATGTGTTCTTTCAGAAATAAACAATATTGGAAACAGGTAGCAGTTCTGGTTTAATGGTCATATCCTATACCACAAAATGAGTGGTAGATGTTGCTAGACTAAATATCCAATTACACTTCTTAGTGTTGGGTCACTAGCCCACTGCTCTCTCTTGCTTTTACCCCAATTTTGGAAACAGTATTGTTTTTCCTTTGTTCTTGGTCAGTTCTGAAGAAAGCATTTAGAAACACCATTCCATAACAATTCTTAAGAAAATTCCAGAGTTTAAAAGGTCTAGTTGTTTTTTTCAGAATTCGTTTTTTAATTTTTATTTATTCATGTTATATCCTACTCACTGCCCATCCTCCCAGTCACCTGTCCCAACGTAGGTCCGCTGTCCCCTCTCTCCTTTTCTCAGAGGCTGGAACCACACCTAGATATCCCTCTACCCTGGCAGAGTAAGTCTCTGGGGAGATAGCCACATCTTCTTCCTCTGAAGCCAGACAAGGCAGCCCATCTAGAAGAACATATCCCACAGACAGTAATAGCCATACTCCAGTTGTTAGGGATCCACATGAAGATCAAGCTGCACATGTGATTCATATGTGAAGGCAGGCAGGGGCCTCAGTCCAGCTCATGGATGCTGTTTATTTGGTGGTTCAGGCTTTGAGAGCCCCAAGGGTCCAGCTTAGTTGAATTTGTTGGTCTTCCTGTGGAGTTCCTATCTATTTTGGGAACAAAATCCTTCAATCAACTCTTCCATAAGATTTCCCAAGCTCCATCCACTGTTTGACTGTGGGTGTCTGTATTTGTCTGAGTCAGCTGCTGGTTGGAGCCTCTCAGAAGACAGGTAAACTAGACTATGGCCTGTAAGCATAACAGAGTATCATTAATAGTGTCAGGGATTGGTGCTAGACCGTGAAATGTTTCTCAAGTTGGACCAGTTATTGGTTGGCCATTCCTTCAGCATCTGACCCTTCACCTTTCCCTGCATTTCTTATAAACAGGATAAATATTGCATCAGAACTTTTGTGGGAATTGCTGGAGCATCTCTCCTGTACATATACCCAGAAGATATTCCATCTTGTAATAAGGACACATGACAGCCTTATTTATAATATCCAGAAGCTGGAAAGAACCCAGATGTCCCTCAACAGAGGAATGGATACAGAAGATGTGGTATATTTACACAATGGAGTACTACTCAGTAATTAAAAACAATGAATTCATGAAATTCTTAGGCAAATGGATGCATCTGGAGGATAACTTCCTGAGTGAGGTAACCCAATCACAAAAGAACACACATGATATACACTCACTGGTAAGTGGATATTAGCCCAGAAACTTAGAATACCCAAGATACAATTTGCAAACCATATGAAACTCAAGAAGAAGGAAGACCCAAGTGTGGATACTTAGCTCCTTCTTAGAATGGGAAACAAAATACCCATGTAAGGAGTTACAGAGACAAAGTTCAGAACTGAGATGGGAAAAAAAAGACCATCCAGATACTGCCCCAACCAGGGATCCATCCCATATACAACCACTAAACCCAGACACTATTGCATATGCTAGAAAGATTTTGCTGACGGACCCTGACATAGCTCTCTTTTGTGAGGCTATGCCAATGCCTGGCAAATACAGAAGTGGATGCTCACAGTCATCTATTGGATGGAACACAGGGCCCCTAATGAAGGAGCTGGAGAAAGTACCCAAGGAGCTAAAGCAGTCTGCCACCCTATAGGAGGAACAACAATATGAACTAACCAGTAGCCCCCTGAGCTGTGTCTCTAGTTGCATATGTAGCAGAAGATGTCCTAGTAGGCCATCAATGGGAGGAGAGGTCCTTGGTATAGCGAAGATCATATGCCCCAGTACAGGGGAATGCCAGGCACAGTAATCGGGAGTGGGTGGGTTGGGGAGCAGGGAGGTGGGATGGTATAGGGGGCTTTGGAGATAGCATTTGAAATGTAAATGAAGAAAATAACTAATAAAAAATGCCTTAAAAAAAGAAAAACATACTTTCTAAAAAAAAAGTTTTATGGGTGGAATGGTGTTCATATGGCTTCACTGGGGTTCCTGACTGGCTATGAGGTGGCCTCCTCAGGTTCCATACCCTCAGTGATGTGAGTCACAGCTCTGGTAACCCACATTGAGACTTGTGACTCTTCCCTATCCCAGGTCTATGTCATGTCCTCAAGATTCCATGCCACCTTCCCAACCCTATGTTGCAGATTTCCATTCATTCTCATGGCCATCTTGCCATCTCTCCTGCCCCCTCCTGACCCTCCCCACACTTGATCCTGAACCCATCATTCCCCTCTCCATTCCCTCTCCAACCTAGTTCCCTACCACCATCTGCTTCCTATGATTATTTTATTTCCCCTTCGAAGTGAGATTTAAGCATACTCACTTGGGCCTTCCTTCTTCTTTAGCTTCTTTGGATATGAGGATTGTAGGATGGGTATCATGTATTTTATGGCTTATATCCACTTATCAGTGAGTATGTACCATGCATGTCCTTTTGAGACTGGGTTACCTCACTCAGGATGATATTCTCAATATCCATTCATTTGCATGCAAAATCATGGTATATTGGTTTGTAGTAGCTGAATAGTATTCCATTCTGTAGATGTACCACGTTTTCATTATCTATTCTTCAGATGTACCATGTTTTCATTATCTATTCTTCATCTAGGTTTTTTTCCAGTTTCTGGCTATTATGAATGAAGCTACTATGAACATAGTTTAAGCAACTATCCCTGTGGTATCATGGGGGCATCTTTTGGGTATATATGCCCAGGAATGGTATAGTTTTGTCTTGAGTTATAACTATTTCCACATTTCTGAGAAACCACCAAATTGATATCTAAAGTCCCTGTACATGTTTGTAATACCACAAGCAATGGAGGAGTGTTCCCCTCACTACACATCCAGCATGTGCTGTCACTTGAATTTTTTATCTTAGCCATTTTGATGGATGAAAATAGAATATCAGAGTTGTTTTGATTTGTATTTCCTTGTGACTTAAGAATTGTGAACATCTATTTAAATATTTCTTGGCCATTCGTAATTCCTCTTTGAGAATTCTGTTTAACTCTGTACCCCATTTTTTAATTGGGTTATTTGTATTGTTAGTGTCACCCTACTTGAGTTCTTTGTAGATTTTTGATATTGGCCCTCTGTCAGATGTAGAGTTGATGAAGATCCTTTCCCAGTCTGTAGGCTACCATTTTGTCCTATTGACAGTGTCTTTTGCCTTACAGAAGCTTTTTAGTTTCATGATGTCCTATTTATCAATTGTTGAACTTAGAATCTGAGTCATTGATGTTCTGTTCAGGAAGTTATCTTGAGAGACCAAATTTTTGGGTTCAGGCCAATACCTAGCATTAGTTTCCAAGTTACCACCCAACAAAAACCGAATTTAGCTCCAGTTTCTGGGCTAACAACAAGACCTGCATCTCGAGGTTAATCTCCCCCAATGAATCCAGCATTTTCAGGTTAATCCCCAACTTGCTACTTTCTATAGAAACCTTGCCCCATGAGTGTTCAGTTTTCTTCACAAGTGGGCTGAGCCTAATAAAGATCCTGGTGTGATTGCATCAGCTCAGCTCCTGACTAGTCTTTTGGGGTTCATGAACACTTTCTTGGTACTAAAGTCTACTTTACCAATGAGTTCAAAGCTCTTTCCAAATTTCTATTTTATTAGGTTTAGTCTATCTTGTTTTACATTGAGGTCTTTGACCCACCTGGACTTGAGTTTTGTGCAGGGTGATAGATATGGATCTATTTGCATTCTTCTACATGCTGACATCCAGTTAGACCAAAAGAGGCTTTCTTTTTTCCATTGTATGGTTTTGGTTTCTTTGTCAAAAATCAAATGTCTCTATGTGTGTGGGTTTATTTCAGGGTCTTAAATTCGATTCCACTGATCAACTTGTCTGTTCGTATACCAGAAGATATCAGAAGCTGGAAAGATCCCAAGTACTTTTCCAAGGAACTGGCTGTATTCTGTTTTCTTTCTTAATGTGTTCTAGTTATTTTTTTATGTTTTTCAAACTAATTTCTAGTGTTTCATTGGTCAAAATTACCTTCATGGTCAAGCCCAGAATGGATTCAGGAAGAAGAAAATAAGCAGAGACAGAATAATGGTTCAAGATGAGGACTTATAGAAGGGTATTTCAGTATCCAGAAAAAAGATAGTATAATAATCAATGAAACTAGTGAGCCTAGACAACAATAGATTGGCCTTGAAATTGACATACCTGCAAAGCACGTGCTTTTAAAAACACAGCAAAAATCAATTAAAAATAAATATAATATTAAAAAGACTCTTATTGTATACAATCACAAAAGAAATATGTCTACAACTTAAGTCTGGATCAGTCCTGTGGCTTGCCAGATTAATGTTTGTGTATAAATTTAGAAATTTATATGCAGATGATTTGGAAAGATTTTTGTATAGTTATGGGGATCAAAGCCAGGATCTTATGCTTACTTGGTAAATGTTTCTTTATTCAACGGTATTTATAGGCAAATAAATAGTTACTAATTTGAAATTCAACAAGTCACAAATTGTTCCAACTTGGCAATAAACCCTAGTAATTATCATATAATCAATTTCTTTTAAAACTTTTCAGTAGTATTATATATGTATTCAGACATTTCCTTAGTTTTAGGATGATTATACAAATAAATAGTATAAACTGGAAATTTGCTCAAAAATCTATTTCACAATACTGTAGGATTAATGAAAATCTCATAAATCTATCTGGCACCAAATATGAAGTGGCAAATAGCCTCTGATTGGGTGACACTCTTAGATTCCTTGTTCCTTGTAATGTAGGGAAATAAGGCATCTGAAAAGAGTACAGAATAGTAAAGTGAGATTAAACATATATAATCTTCACTACTTAGATTTTACAAGCCACTCCATGTTGCAATATATTAAATAAGAACAAATCTTTAGGTATTATTCCTTCTAGACCCAAAAATAGCAAGGTAATTTAGTCCTTCATTGCACAAAAGATACAAATAATATAACATTTGTCTCATGGTCAGTTATGATGTATCTCCCTCTGAGCATTGCATTGATAAAGGAAGTTCCATAGTAGAGTGCATTTGGGAAAGAGCAAACAGGGCAGTAATGTACATCGATTTACTGTCTCAGTTTTCTGGGAACAGAAGTGGTTCCTTAGAAGTGGGACTTTCAGTGTCAAAGTCAGTAGAAAAACTAAAAAAAGTTGGTCATTCTAGAAAGAATTTAAATCTACATCAAAGAATTAGAAAATGATGCCAATACCCATATCCCAAAGAATTTAGAGAAGTCATTTGGGTATGTTTAAAGTATGTTGCAATATTTATATGAGTATGGGTTTATAAGGACCATTAGGTAAACGTGTAGTTTGTTTTAATGTAAAAAGAAAAAAAAAAAGCGAAAATAAATGTCATTGTTACCTGAGCACTGAATTGAATAGATCAAGTAGTATTCTTAGGTGAGAATGTAATGGAACCACTTCATGATGATTATTTTGTAACTGTTAAGGCCTAGGTAAAATATTAAGGCCTAAGTAGAATGTTATGACCTAGGTTACTGTTACCTGCATTGCATGCCATTTTATAATGTTACTAATATTAGAAGGAAATTTTCTCCTATGTTGTTTCAGCTGTTATTAGGAAACTTTCTCATACCCAGGTTGATTACATATTCTGATATTTTCTGGATCCTTTGAAAACAATCACAATAGAAGTCAGTAGACCTGCTTTGGATCCACAATAAGCTTGGACCCGAATCAACTACTTAAGAGCAGTTCCTGCAACTCTGTATAACCTTTGATGGTATTTGTTTTAATGAACTGCCCCTGGAATGGACCACAATATAAGAGAAATCTGAATCAATATACGAAACTAATTGTAATAAGACTTCCATTTTGAGTAGGGATCCAGTAAAGTTTAAGTTCTCAAGACCTTCCTGGGAACTGATATTCTACTTTGTTGCAGTAAATCTCCAAGCCAAGTAAGCCTGGGCAATGAAAACACAACTCAATTGATAGGAATACATGCTGTTCACCTAGCTTGGGCAGATCTACTGCTACACTACCATCTTCCCCATCTATGAGATCCCTTAGAACTTGAGGTTTCTCCAAGCCAGGTGCTTCTTCTCTACTTTCCTTCTTCCCCATCCTCTTTCTCCTTTTCTCCCAAAACCTTCAGCTCCACCTTCCCCTCTTTCTCCACCCAATCACTGACTCTAGCCTTTATTTAATAAATTAAGGTGGGAAGAAAGTTTACAGGAAATCACCTGAGTGCTGACTCATGCCTGGTTCACAACCCCTCACAGGAGAATGGAATTAACATCAAATATAAGTAGGCCCAGGGCTATCTGCAACACTACTTGGCAGAAAGAGACACGTACTTGGGTAACTGACATCATGGTTGGCAAGTTAAGACATAAATGTTAGACAAGGCAAGTCCCCTGCCACAGTTGAGTACCCCAACCAATGGGAGCAGAATAAATGTACATCAGAGTTATATTCCTAAGGAAATCCCCTATACCTAAATCCTGCAAGGTAGAATAACTTGGCAGTTATTTGTGGATTTTATGCTTAAAAGTCCTGTAGGATCTTGATTCAATGTCATGCATTCAGCTCCTGAACCTGAACAGTTGCCTTGATAGATGAGTCCTGGGGTGTATGCTCAAAAATATTCCCCTTTCTGACTGAAATTGCTGTTCATGTGGTTTGTGAGACAACTCCTTGTCCCTATCCATATCACAAATATTGCTTCAGTAAATATTAATAAATATTATTCATGTAAACAAGACTTTTTATGTAGAAGAGTGAGTATTATGGGGTCTTTATTGTCAAGTTTGTTTATGCATGATTTAATTAAGAAATGAGGATAATTTGATTTTTCTAAGACAACAAATTTGTATTTATATATCTTATATTTTCTATCAGAAAGGAATAAAAAAAAATTCACAGAGAAATAGTGAATCTAATATTAATCTGGGGTTAGTGTAACAACTGATGTAGGCTGTCAAGCCACGTTTGAAGCAGCATTGGATAAGAGGCCAGCCATGGATGAAGAAAGACCATTTTAGAAGAGAATGAGAAACAGTCACAGAGGATAGTGAAATAATTCAAGCATTAAATTAATTCTTACATGTTTACCAAAGGGATGATGAGAAAAATGCCTCCTTTTCTAGGTCTCAAGACATGTTTAAGCCACTATACTGATTGAAATGTCAACTATCCAGATAGCATCAGTGCCCCATTTAAACCTGAATTTTGCCTGGACCAATTTCTATATCATTCCCAAGAAAAAAACCTTAAGCTTTATCCTTGACCTCTTGCATTTGGGTCATATAACACCAGAAACTGGCAAGATGGAAACCTTAGTCACATTTCAAAATACTTCCATCTGCTAGAAACTACCAGTTTCATTACCCACAGGACAAAACAGCCAGCCCTTCATGAGATTGAATGAAAAAGAATTGGCTACACACCATATCCCAAGGCAATAATGCAAACCTGGATTTTATTTTCAAAATCCCTGCTTACATAATATAGTCTACTTGAGTTTGCTAATTTACAACACTCCCCCTCTCTTATTTTCCTACTTGATGTAAGGATCTATTTGGTTTTCAGATAACTAATTGGATGAGAGTAAACTGCAAATAAGGTTGCAAAAGCAAACAGAAGTTATACTTATTGCATTATAAGTAAATTCACAGTTCTGAACATAACTCTCATGAGGCTACAAAGAAAGAATAGCTGTACATCCTGAGTTTCCTGAGCTTACACTTTTTGCAGAAAGACAAGACAAAAACACCCCAGTTGACAAACGCCAATATGACAGAAACCAAGGACTTAAAGACCTTAATAGACTCACCTTCGAGTGGATATGCATGAAGAAATGAAAAGTGCCTATGTGGTAATGTTTATTTATCTTTGTGCTCTGCATCTTCTTTAGCTATTTTAAATCACATCTTATTTTACTTCCCTAAGATCACCTGTTTTGATTATAAATTATGTGTTCATCCCAATTATTGATGCAATAGGTGTCAGATTTCCTATTTTGTCTGTTTTTTTGGCCATGAATTTAAACTGAGCATTATATAAAAAAATCTGAAAAAAATCGACTGCTGTCTTTTTGAAAGTCTTTTGTTAATATTGTCATATCCAGAACTTCATTCATCTTCACGCAAGCATGCTTATCTCTCTGTGCACCATGCTATCTCCTCTGTCATCCTTATCTGTTCTCTCTCACCCTTATCTCAGTCACTACCGAAAATTTCAACTGTGGACATTAGAAATTCAATATTTGCATTGTTGATTCAGCCATCAGCCTGTTTGCAAACTTCCCTTGACTCTGAACTAACAATTAAGTCACTTGGTATCCTCAATTTCATGGCTATTTATTAAATGAATATAAACCGATTATAAGGGTATTTTCACCTCTAAAAAACACTAAAACTCTAGCATGCTCACACACCAAAAAAAAACAAATTCCTTTTATTGCTGAAGTGAAATCATGATATAATTCCTGCATAACTAACTTGCTTTTAGCTTCTGGAAATGTTATATTTTTTTACTCCAATGTTTTCTGCCAAATAAACAACCTACACCTGGCCTTGCTTTCTTTTTTACCTGAAGTAGAAGTGAAAATATCTTTTTTCTATTATTGTTATTGTTTTATATATATTTTGACAACATAGAAACAAGGTAATACATTTGTACCATATGGTTTTCCATAAAACCTGAATCATAACACTTACTTAATAAATGTATTGTTCAAAACATGAAGTAATTATCACAGGGGGTATTTCTGGCTCTTTGACAAATTTTCTCCTTTCAATTCTCAGAGTTACAACTAGCACATCTGAAATACTTCCTGGTATAGCACTGTGAATGACTCAACTCCTCAGGTGAACCAGCAAAAAATGATCTTAATCTTGGCACAGCTTTGTTATTTACTATTATTTACTTTGTTATTTCATGTCTTGATTTGTAAGGTTCACACTTCTATAGGTGTTTAATGTTCCCTCTCCCCTCAATACTCAGCAGCTTATTTTAATTCCTAGCCAAAAGCTTCCAGTATTGCTTCACCTATTGTACTCCTCATGTATGCTGCATATGAGACTCTCAAATGTACTGATGGATGAGCGTGTTTTCTTCTTGAAAAATTGGGATTACATGAAATTCTTGCATATCAACTAGTCTCTTTCAAAACATGCACATGTTCATAGAATGACATTGCTTATATTTAAACATTTAAATATATTAATTATTCCACACTATAAGTAGGCTTTTATGAAGGACATATTTTTTTGTTTACCAGAAAATTGCTTTTCCAAGCCAGGTCATTCATGGCTTGACAACCTCTTACCTGTTTCACTTCATTACTCCTTGGTTAGAAGAGCTTCTGGCAATGTCAGATTCATTACTTTCAAAATAGTTTCTCTTTGTAGGACATACACAAATCTGAACAGAACAAGATATAACAAAGTATGTTTATACTAATAATAATATAATATAAATATATATATATATATATATATATATCTTTGTATTATAAGGACTATAAATAAGAGTTTACAGTTATAAAAGAGGAGGATTTCTGTTAGACACCTCAGATTTCCAGAAAAGAAGCAGAAGGGACTAAATTCCAGATTAAGAATGCAATTGAGTAGATAATTCTTTATAATATTACTTACTGTACTAAGAACATACAACCCCAGAAAAAAACAGAGCCTTCAAGGTTCTATTCATGTGTAGTAATGATTCAAAAAATTTAACAAAAATGGTACTAAACCCAAGAGAAGAGTTCAACAATAGAAATAGACTTGGTAATAATCAGCTCATTGATTTGGCTTTTTCTTTGTTTTGCTAATTTATGTCCTTAATTGTGGTTTGTTTTCCATTATGTAATAGCATCATTTGTTTCCTTTCTAGAGTTATTATAACTATACTGTAGGAAAAATGGAAACCACAGATCTGAAAAATATTTGTCAATAATTTTATAAAAGTACATTGCAAAATATAGATTAGAAAAGAATATATATGAATGTACATGTGATTGGCATGCAAATTTTTGGAAAACAAAGAAATTGATGACATTATCTGAAGGACATTTTTTTTAAAAGACCTGTTATATTTCAGAAAAATAACAGTAAGTGTGACAACTGTTTTCTTTCATGGACATGATGGAAGTAAGAATAAAACAGAAGTTTTATTATTATTATTATTATTATTATTATTATTATTATTATTATTATTATTAAATCTTTTTTTTGCAGTCCGGACTTTATCCCCCTCCTGTTCTACCCTCCAACTGTTCCACATCCCACACTTCCTCCCCTGTTTCCAAGAGGATGCCTCCACCCCCACCCCCACTCCAGCAGACCTCCTCTCTCCCTGGGGCCTCAAGTCTCTCCATGGTTAGGTGTCTCTTCTGTGAGTCCAGACCAGGAAGTCCTCTGCTGCATATGTGTTGGGAGCCTCATATCAACTGGACTATGCTGCCTGGTTGGTGGCTCAGTGTCTGAAAAGCAAGTAATTGTAAACCACCAATGAAAGGTATAAAATGAAAATACCTAAAATTCTAGCAGGGAAATGAAAGCATGTTGTGATAAACTAAACTGGAAAAAGTAAGTATCAGAAAATTCACATTAAAAATCATTTTGAAAAGGAAATGTGTATGATGAATTATGCAAAGTAGAAGTACCCTAATTCAGATCAACAAGAAAATCCTGAAAGGAAAAAACAAATATGTATGTTTGGTAATTAAACGATGATGATGGAATGCATGGGTTAATATATAAGTGGAATCAAAATCCTTTGCAACAACATGAAAATATTTGAAGAGGTTGAACAGAAGTATTAAATGGTCCCTGCATTATTTAAGAAGCAGTACACATATTTCACATTAACAAGCAACGAATTCATGTTATAATGTTTAGGGCAACCATTATACAACACCAAAACCATTTACTACTAAGGTTATAAAATAGAATAATAACACTTAATGTAAAATAACTTAAGAAAGTAGAATGAGGGGAGTGTGGACAAGACAGGCATATTAATAGATAATGACTAAATACGTTATTTGTCAAAATAAATAAAATAAAACCCAAAATATGTGCTGCCTACTAGAGATAAAATAACTATAAAGAAATATAAAACTTAAAAGATGGTGAGAAATACATCACTTGTATACCTAATCCAGAGCAAGTTCACTAAATTATTCAATATTGAAAAATAAAGTAAAATGATAATTTGATAAATTTCATCAGGGCATAATTACATGTCAACATTAACCAATAGATCTAAGTACACATGGCCTCTATTATATAGTTTTTATATTTAGGTTGTTCATTTTCAGAAAAGAAAAATATAATCATATTAAGGGTATCAATTCATTTTAAGGAAATAGTATATTAGAGACTTCTTAAAGAAAGACATCGTTAACTACTACAGTGTACTGCTGTAAGAATGAACATTATTTTTTGTGACCCATCTGTGAGAAGAAACTTTAAAATATTACAGCTCTTTAGGCATGGTAATGCATTACTTTAACTATACAACTGAAGAGGAGAGGGAGGTGGATTTATCTAAATGTAAGGCTAGTCTGGTCTACATAAGAATTTCTAGGACAGATAGGGCTGCATATGGAGACTTTGTTTCCAAAACAACAACAGAAAGATGAAAAAATCTGGACTAGCAAATCAGTTCCATGAATAAAGATACTTGCCACCAATCCTGGTGACCTAAGTCAGATATGCAGAATCCATGTGGTTTAAAGTTACAATCAACTCTAAGTTGATCTGATCTCCACATGTGTGCCAAAATGTGTACTAGTTCTCACAAGAACATGAAATAAAAGTAATAAAAAATCTCCTCAGTATTATGTCTATCCAAAGGATAAAGAAGAGTATACATAGAGCAGTTATGCATGTTCTTCCAAAGGGCATTAACTAAAGACTGGTTCTTAGGGGTATAAATTCACCAACCATCTTAGTCTGCAGTGTGTGTATGAGTAGCATGACCTTCAATCATTTTGCAAATGACATCAAATAAAAGATTACTTGAAATTTCCAATAAAACAGAACACATGATAGTATCCATATAGATGAAACCTTGATGGCATCTATTGTATCAGTTATGAAAAATACGTTAATTGATGTTTATAGAATATTGAACTGAATTCTTTGCACATACATTATTTCCAAGTGTACAAAGAATGTTTACCAAAGCAGACCATATGCTAGGCAACAAAACAAATCCCAACAAATTTCAAACAACAAAACTGATGATTAACATGTTCACTGACCATAGTGAAATTCAATTAGAATTTAGTAAGAAAATGATAGAGAAATCTACAAATGTTTTTGTTATGCTCCAAAATAATGAATGTTCTTCTTCTTAGAGAAATGTTTTCCCCCTGAGGTAGCAAAACATTTATAACATTAGAGAAGGAGATCTTCTGGTGCTTGGTACAAAGGATGTAGGTCCTTGTGTTTTCCATGACATTTCTATTCCCTGAAAACCACAGAGCTTCAATCCCAATTTGGAGTAGATGTATTCTGTAGTTATACTCATTTCCTATGAATGTCCTCTATTTCAATAACAACACCCCACTCCAAGGTACCACACATGATTGCATCTTCACAGAAATTATCGAGATTATTTTTATTTATAATATGTAGTTACAAAAATTAGACACATTTTACACACTAGAAAATTTCAATTAAAAACAATGCCTAGAATCCTCTGTTCGGTGACCCTCTTTACTTTCCATTTCCTTCCAGGCAACAATTTCTTTCACACATTATATTTCCTTAAGATTGGAACATACTTACAGGATGAGGCAGCATAACCATTTAGATCAGTGATTCTCACACTTTAATATGCATGATAATTACTTAGAGGTGTTCTTAACCTTCAGACTTAAAAAAGAGCTGGAAGAGAGTTTGAGAATATGTTTTTTTTTTTCACTAAACTTCTAAGTAATGCTGATCCATAAAAATATTAACACCTTACATACAAGGCTATGCACAAAATGGGAGAAATAAGTGAAGCTGTGTACAAAATAAATGAAGAGGGACTCTGTAATTTTATTCATTAGTTTCAAACATGGTATTAAATTTTTACATGAGATCAATTTCAAACCCCACCAAACAATAAGAAACTATGTTAAGGCTCATTAGAATAGCAAATTATATAGGATTAATGGAACATAGGGTCACTTTTTCTGAGATATATTCATATAATGTTTAGATTAATAGCCAATATATAAATTTATTTTAGAAAATGGATCAAAAGAAGTACTTTTCATGACAAGGCAAGCTATTTTTATCCAACAGATATTCATATATGTTTATGTGTTTACTAAATAAAATGAGTTGGTTAACTGTTGGTCAGCTATGGTATGCTGCCACTGAGTGCTCAGTAATGCATTGAACATGACAAGAACAAAGATTCAATACTATATTTAGCAATTTTATTGCTGATAAAATATTTATTACTAGCAAATATTTAGTACTAATAAATGGCACTGTATTTAGTAGTCGTTTCATTTTGATAACAAATATTTAGTTCTTTTATTGATAGAGGAAATACAGGCAAATGCATCTCAAGTAATCAGGTTTATCTATGGGGAGTTCTACAATTGAAAGTTAGATTCAGCTACAAAACTAAAAATCATCTTCCTATTCTCTGACCACATCCCAAATTAAAATAACTGGCCTTTAGTAAATGGTAGCCATGCTGTAATAACTCAGATGAAAATATGAAAAGGAAGAATAAAGCAGTAGCTGAAGCTACAGAAGGGCACTGCATGGACTTATTTGTTTATTCACAGATTGCAAATGTATATGAAAGTCTACATGGCCAAAAATAGAACATCCAAGACAGAAATAAACTGTGAAAGAGCAAAAAGAGAAAGAAGAATAGAGCTTAATATGAACCTATTTTTCTTTTCAATACATTTATTTTATATTCTTGTGAAAATATGATCTTTGTGTTGGAATAGGAAGGAATGATGAGACAAACAAAAATATTCTCTTCCAAACTCCTCTTTCCAGCAAAGAAACACTCGACAGAATGCAGAGATAACCTGGAGATTAGATCTCTCCATATTACAAATGACATGGTGTTGATTCCAAGGATAGACAGAAACTCAACTATTTAACTATAAAACCTGTAGAGGAATTTTATTTCAGCAGCATATCTCCTCTGGAAAGGGATCTCATCCAAAGACCTTATAGAACTATGTGATCAGACTGGAATGCAGATATTCTGTGGATTACAGTATGATCTGGTTGGAGTACAGAGAAACTTTAATCTCATACAATGAAGATAAGGTTAGTTTATAGACACCAGTAAGCAGCCATGTTTGCAATGTAATTGAGGTGCAGACAAAAATGCAGAGAAAGATTTGAAAGAGTGAGTCAGAGACAGCATACACTCAGAAGCCACAGCAGAAGAAGAAGAAAAGGAAGAAGAAGAAGAAGAAGAAGAAGAAGAAGAAGAAGAAGAAGAAGAAGAAGAAGAAGAAGAAGAAGAAGAAGAAGAAGAAGAGGAGGAGGA
>NC_034613.1:31793073-31794854 GCF_900095145.1 Mus pahari | reverse complement strand
CATATATATATATATATATATATATATATATATATATATATATATAAAATTAGAATTACTCTACATGGCAAAATTCAATTTTCTACACAGAACCTTTAGAGTCTCAAACAAAAATCCCAGTCACAGGTGTAAGGTACTTCCTCTTGAGTTCTTTGTAGGGGGGGGCGATTCTGAAACCCCCCAAACCATGTGACTATTCCCACTTAATTTGGTTGTTCATAATAACTACATAGTAAGACTTTGTTGATAAAAATACAACACGTTTTGAACAATGGCCTTGGGAAACACAATGACTAAACTAGAAATTATCTTCCTAAAGGACAGTTTTCATAGTGCCTCAAGTTTCTTGTCAAGCTAACTGATGATAAAAGACACCAACAATATAACCCAGCAGTAAACTCTGTGAACTGCAAAAAAGTGAATGCATATCAAACTCTGCCCATTGGTGCAATAGTGACATGAACGTATTGGGATGTAAGCAACAGCTGTCTGATTAGATTAAAGGGTAGCTCAATAGAAAGGAACTCATGACTAGTACTGCAAACCAGGTCAACATAGACCATAGGAGAAAATCTACTGCTAAAACTTATGAATTTTTAAATTTTTTCACCTGTCTTCTAAATAATTATCATTTTACCCATTATTTATTCCAACTCTTTCCCCTCCCCAGAGAAAATTATTTTTTCAGTGGACATAAGGTAATAAAGAAAACCTTAAATAATCAAAACACAGGGGATAACTGATTGAATAGCAATCATTCCTAAATATGACATAAATATTATACCTCTTTCCCACAGGGCTCAGGATATATCTTGGAAGATAATACAGAAAGATTATAAGATCTAGATATTGGGGAACACTGCTACAGAATTGTCTTCAGGTACTTTGTCTCATGAATTCTCATATTTTTGGTTTTAAGCCTAGCTTTTAAGGGCTAAGCCATCTCTCCAGCCCCAGTCATGAATTCTCAATAGCTTCATTTAACTACATAATACATACATACAATCAATACAGTCCATATTCCAGTATGTATCTAAGAGTGGCTTCAAAAGGTACCACTCTTACATCAGAAATTATAGACAGCCAATGTGTGCTGAGAAATAGAAAGTCAAAATGCATACATTTATTTACATAAATATGTGAAGTCGGGGAGCAGGAAGAGTAGAAGTGTAAAGTGTGAATCTGATAAAAATAAAATACTATCATGTATGAAGGTAAGGTGAACTATATTACTATTAAGAATTATTCATAGGCCAGGCAGTAGTGGCACATGCCTTCAATCCCAGCACTTGGAAAGCAGAGGCATGCAGATTTCTGACTTCGAGGCCAATCTAGTCTACAGAGTGAGTTCCAGGACAGCCAAGGCTACACAGAGAAACCCTGTCTCAAAAAAAACAAATCCAAAAAAAAGAATTATTAATAGATTTATAGAGACATGTCTTGAATAAATATATATGAATGGCTGAGAGATTTATAAAAACAAAAACAAAAACAAAATCAACATAACCACTCATCAGAGAAGTGCAATTCAAGAGAGTAATGGGATACCTCACTCTATTAAGAATGGCATTATTAAATGATAAAATATAACAAATACTATTGGGAACATGGGGAAAGAGTATTCACTATGTACTGTTGGTGAGAATACTAATTCTTGTGACTAATCATATTCAATATAGTTGGGCGATCCTCAAACTAATTAGAATTACTATGCAGTTACATATTCTGATATATATATATATATATATATATATATATATATATATATATATATATATATA
>NC_034613.1:31778007-31793058 GCF_900095145.1 Mus pahari | reverse complement strand
TATATATATATATATATATATATATATATATATATATATATATATATATGAAATAAAGTCAGTATTCAAAGACACATATGCATTAATATGTTCATGGTAGCATTATTTACAATAAGAAAATGGAAACAATTTCTTTCTAATGATGATGAATGGATCAAGAAATTAGAGTATATATAAAAAGTGGATTATCATTTAACCTTAAGGAAAAGAATGCCCTGTCATTTGTAACAAGTGTAATAAGCATAAAATTACAAAATACTGCATAATCTTATGCACATGAAAAATATAAAAAAATTCATCTCACAAAAGTTAAAGATAGAGTGGTTGTTATCAAGAGATACAGAATGTTGCTTAAGGTACCTTTCAGTTGATCACTGAAAACTAAGCTACAGTTAGATATAGGAAGAATGAAAATGATGTTGCACTTGAAGATTACTGCAATTTATACAGTCTTGACTATTTAATATTTGTTTCCTAGATGGTGCCACTGTTTGTGCAGGCTTAGGTCATGTTGAGCTAGATTGGCCTTGCTGGAGAAGGTCTCATTACTGCGGGTTGGCTTTTTCCAACTTCTTTTGTCATGATGTTTCATCACATAAATATCAAAGTCACTAATAAAAAACTGAAGATAAATATCATTTTATGGTAATAATTTTCCTTCCTTTCAAAATGTAGAAGAAATAATATTGAATGGCTCATCACAAAAATGGTAAACATTCAAGGAAACATATTTAATATTTAAGCACTACATAATATATATACATATCAAAGTATCACATTCCTACACATATTTTATGCCATATATATGTGTGAATAAATATATAGAGTTATATAACTATTACATTTTCCTACTTATAATGGGTATTATCAAATCAAAATAGAGAAAATAGAGAAAATTAATTAATTTTATATTACTGGTAGAACTACAAATGTTTTAATGAGATATTCCTCATAAGTTTTGGGCATTTGAATACTGGGTCCCCAGTTGTTGACAGTTTAGGAAGGATTAGGTGTGGCTTTGTTGGAAGAAATGTGTAATTAGGGAAGGACTTAAGTTTTCAAAAGACTCAGGATATTCCTGTGTGCTCTCTTTCTGCCTCTTGTTTTCAGATCCAGATGTAAGCTCCTAACTATTGTTCTAGTTCCATGTCTACCTGCCTCCTGCCATTCTCCCTAACATGACGAACATGAATTCCTACTCTTCAATAACTGGACACACAAAGCACAAAATAAATGCTTCTTTGTATAAGTTGACTGTGCTGTCTAGTTTTAGTCATCTGTGAAGAGAGAACATTGATTCATAAGTTCCTACATTAGTTCAGGCTGTAGGGATGCCTATAGAGCATTTTTTAAACTAGTGTACTGTTGGGGAAAATCCTAGTCCATTGTGGATGGTGCCATCTCTGGGCTGGTGGTCCTGGGTTCTATAAGAAAGCAGGTTGAGTATATCATGAGAACAAAACCAGTAAGCAGCACCCTTCCATGGCCTCTGCAACAGCACCTGCCTCCAGATTCCTGCCCTGCTTGAGTTTCTGTCCTGACTGACTTCAATGATGAACAGTGATATGCAAGTGTAAGCCAAATAAACACTTTCCTTTCCAGTTTGCTTTATTGGTCATAGTGTTTCGTCACAAAAGTAGCCTTAAGATATGGTTTTGGTCATGTTGTTTTATCACAGCAATAGAAAAGTAACAAAGACAATATACCTTAGGAAAAACTGCATGATAGAAATATCTCAAGGAACACTTTCTTCTTTGTAATTAAAGTGATCAGATGTTCTAGCAACACCAATTCTAGATCTATATACAAAAGCAATGCATTTGATGTCTCAAAAAAGAAAGTAAGAATATGAATATTTAGAGAGAAGAATAAGGTATCAGGAATGAAATAACTTCAATGTAAAAGTATTCTTGAAACAGTAATAAAAGCTGTAATTTTATTCTGAATAAATTAGAGAAGTCCTCTATATAGGTGTAACCTAGCTACTAAATTGCATATACATTAAAATTATTATATATTCAAGCAAGTAATATCAAATTATTTTGTTAGATGCATGAGAACATACTTCTTTCTTCTAATATCACTTCTTCCTTCCATGAGTCACTCTTTGTATTACTCTCATTCTATCCACTTTATTAAAATTTAATGTTTATGTTTCTTTTTATTTACATATTCCTCCTGCCTTTTGCCTTGGGTAGGGAGAACAGAACGAATAGCAGCTCAGGAGGTAAGATGTGGGAGGACCCTCCAGAATGTACCAGAGACCTGGGAGGTGAGAGACTCTCAGGACCCAAATGGAAGGACCTTAGACAAAATGTCTGAAACTGGGGAGAGGGAACTTGTAGAGACGACCCGCAGCAGAAAGACAGGATATCAAATGAGGAATGGAGTATCTATCCCACAGGCAAAATCCATAATTGCTCCTGTAAGCAGGGACAGAAATGTAGAGGAGCCTAAGGAAAAGGAGGTCCAGTGACAGGCCCAAAGTGGGATCCAGCTCAAGTCAAGGCCCCAAGGCCTGACACTATTACTGAGGCTATGGCGTGCTTACAAAAAGTGACCTATCATGACTGCCCTCCAAAAGATCCAACAAGCAGCTGAAAGAGTCAGATGCAGATATTTGCCCCCAACCAATAGACAGAAGTTGCTGACCTCTGTGTTTGAATTTGAGAAAAGTGGAAGAAACTGAGGAGAACCAGCAGTCTCAACTAACCTGGACCCCTAAGATTTCTCAGACACTGATCCACCAAACAAGAAGCATAGACCAGCCGATATGAGGTCCCCATCACATATACAGCAGAGGACTGCTGGGTTTGGACTGAGTCAGAGAATATGCACTTCACCCTCAAGAGACTGGAGGCCTCAGGGAGTGGTGAGATCTGGTGATATGGGGGTGGGAGGGCATAGAGATGCAGATCAGTCAGAGAGTAGACCAGGATGGGGATAAAATCTAGACTGTAAAAAAAATATTAAATAAATATAATGAAAAAAAAAGGTCTACCTAACAGAGAAATCAAAGTATATTATTTTTATGGTACATTTAACTATATTCCCCTGTAGTTAATATTCACTGTAAACTGACAACTAGGTCTGAGGTTCATAATGGGTTAAAGAAAAAGTTGAAAATATTTTTGGTCCAGCTATGTGATATACTGTTCTTTACCTATGAGAAAATTATGTCTGTAACAGTGAATTCAGGGCTATTCTTTTATTTTCTTTTCTATCAAATTCTTTTGTATCAAATTTTGTAACATATATGACTATATGTTGAGGTTGTTAATCTATTTGGAGTTGGCTTTTTGTAGGGCAGAAATTATGGATCTATTTGGATTTCTCTACATGTAGCTATCCAGTATGATAGTATATTTGTTTAAGATGCTTTTTTCCATTGTACATTTCTGGCTTCTTTATCAAAAATCAAGTATCTCTGTGTGTGAAATTATGTCTGTGTCTTTAGTCAATTCCATTGATCAATATGCCTGTTTTTATGCTAATACCATACTGTATTATTTTACCTCTATGATGCCACTTGAATAATTGAATGGTGATACCTCCAGCAGTTCTTTTATTATTCAGGGTTACTTTATGTTTCCATGTCAGGGTAGTATTGAACCATCTTTTAGTTGGATTTAAGAACAATTCAATGAGATGAATCTTGTACCTAACTGTAGGTTTAGATTTTTCAAAACCTACTTTATTAAGGGTTCTTAAGTGCCTCAACTTCACTTCTAGCCCACCTACATGAAATTTAGGGATAGAGAAACACAATAAAATATACCACATGCAAAATTTCTTTTAATAATAAAGGAGAAGAAAATTATCTATTTGAAGGCAAAAATCTAAGGACTTTGTCTATAGCAGAGTATTTTTATTTGAAAAATATTTATTGGATATTTTATTTATTTACATTTTAAATGTTATCCCCTTTCCTGATTCCCCCAGAAACCCTTTATCCCATCCCTCCTCCTCCTGCTTCTCTGAGGGTGTTCCCTCACCCACCCACCCATTCCCACCTCCCTGTCCTATAATTCCCCTACACTGGGGCATCAATCCTTCAAAGGATCAAGGAAGAGCCTCTCCTCCCATTGATGTCCAACAAGGCCATGCTCTGCTACATATGCAGCTGGAACCATGAGTCCTACCATGTGTACTCTTTGGTTGGTGGTTTAGTCCCTGGGAGCTCTGAGGGGTCTGGTTGATTGATATGGTTGTTCTTCCTATGGGGTTGCAAACCACTTTAGCTCCTTTAGTCCTTTCTCTTACTCCTCCATTGGGGTACCTTTGCTCAGTCCAATGGTTGGCTACAAGCATCCACCTCTGTATTTGTCAGGCTCTGACAGAGCCTTTCAGGAGACAGCTATATCAGGCTCCTGTCACCAAGCTGAATCTTAACAAACTGATTTTATGCTATGTAGCCACCCCTCCAGTGAATTTTGTGGCCTGCATTTTTCACAATAAAAATATTAAGTACAAATCCTGTAAAGGGAGAAATTAATTCATAAAATTTTAAGGGCAGCATTATGGATTGCGTCAATTAGTAAGAATTAAGTGAAGGTTCTGGAGGTGGATGGCTTAGTGGAACATATTTTCCTATAATACAGGTGGTAATATCTTTGATCTTGAGTACCACAATAAAAGAAAATACAGAGAATGTGTGACAATAAAGAACACACAGCATTTTGACATTTATTATTATGGTACATGTTGTTCATTGTCTCTTAAAAAAGATTTCAATGTACATATTTTGCTCTAAATTTAACCATATGTGTTACCTCATTATTATGCAAAGTATATAGGTAATACAGTCACTAGTTCCCAAAGGAATATGCCTAGATTTTACCCAAAATATAGATATTAAGATTTTGGTTTCACAATAATTCTGTAGAGTTGGAAAACAAATACTCTTAAAGTTAAGTGCCAGTTGGCAAGTGCTTCATAATTTATGACTATAAAATTTTGCATAAATAAATATTTCTTGTTAAATCAAGTTTATCAAAGCAACTAGAATTATTTCAGCTAAGATACTTAGGAAAATTAACCTCTTTGTGCTTATTCCTCTGTGAAATGAGTATTAGTCTCTATTTTATAAGATTATACTATAGATTATAATAGTTAATCTTTGCAAATTTACTGTGGAATGTCTGAATCCCAAAGATCTCACTATTATTAATGAAAGTCTAACTTTTTCCATCAGAACTTCATCAAGGCCTGGGCATACATGAATCTGTCAGTAAAAATTTTTACTGTAGCTCACAGAGTTTGAGAAAGAGAAAGAATAAAACACATGCACTTGGGTTATTTTAATTATATTGCTTAATTTATTTCATTGTGCCTATATATTCAAAGGTACCTTAAAAACCTATTCATCCCCGATGAAGCTCTTAATTAACTATGTGGCTTGGTAATTTATTGGCATATCTTTTACTTAGCCACAGGGGTCCTGACATGTGCAGTGTGGTTTCTTCTAGATGCAACTCAGATGTTAGTAAGTCCAATAACACAAAATTGAGAGAATGGACGTTTTAAAAATGAGGCTGTGTGAACAGTCCCTTAAGTGTCACTTGCTGTTTGAAGTATGACTTATAACAATTGCAATGGCTTTTCCCTCCTTTGTGGTCCCTCAGGTGAAATAGGTAACTCTCTCACAATAATTAATTATGGTTAAAATGAAAAGTTCTTGCTTCCTATCTTGAACTCTTACAGACTGTGAGTATGAGGGCAGTGTCCTCTGTAGACGAATTTACTTTTCAAATTGCTTATCCCTAAAGAAAAGTAATTGAATTGGTTGGCAGTGGACTGGAGAGTCATGTAGACATTCTATTTGGGAAAACAAAGGATAAAGGGTGTTTATATACATAAATACCTGTACTGGTTAGTTTTGTGTCAACTTGACACAGCTGGAGTTACCACAGAGAAAGGAGCTCCAGTTGGGGAAATGCCTCCATGAGATCCAGCTGTAAGGTATTTCCTCAATTAGTGATGAGTGGGGGAGGTCCCTTGTGGGTGGTGCCATCTCTGGGCTGGTAATCTAGGTTCTATAAGAGAGCAGGCTGAGCAAACCAGGGGAAGTAAGCCAGTAAAGAACATCCCTCCATGGTTTCTGCATCAGCTCCTGCTTTCTGACCTGCTTGAGTTCCAGTCCGGAATCCTTTGGTGATCAACAGCAGTATGGAAATGTAAGCCCAATAAACTCTTTCCTCCCCAACTTGCTTCTTGGTCATGATGTTGTGCAGGAATAGAAACCCTGACTAAGACAAATTGGTACCAGAAGTGGGGTATTCCTGTGACAACCTGACCATGTTTTGGGGAGGACTNTGGAAGGACTTTGGAACTTTGGGCCAGAAGATCCATTTGGTGTTAAGAGCTCTGTTGAATGTTGTGTAGGAGCTTGGAAGATAATGTTGAGAACAGTGCAAAAGATGGAGGACTGGCTTGTGTAATTTCAGAGGGAAAATTAAAGACTCTTTTCAGGGCCATTGCTATTTTGGATTGTGAAAAATCTGTGGTTCTGGTTAGCTGGGGCTGAAGAATCAGCTGTGATTAACAAGATACCAGAACTACTAAAGTGAAAGCTTTGTATTACTGGGACTATTGATGCTGGTTAGCTGGAGCTAAGGAATTAGCAGTGATTAAGAAGAGACCAGCATCATTGAGGTGACGTCTTCTAGGAAATGTTTTCTGAGAGCACAGAGGCTGTGTTCCAGAGATAGCCAAGGTTGAACCTTGTGCTGTGGCTGGACTTGGTAATGTGTAAGAGTTACCCATGTGGTACTGGTTTGAAGGCATGAAGGGGTCATGCAGAGCAGCTGAGGCCATGGAAGCACTGTGAGAGGCCATGGAAGGCCATTAGTGAAGGTGCAGCCTCATTTGCAATTGATGGCCCAGTACTGAAGGGGTCACAGCAGCATTTTGGAGATGCCAGTACCATTAGATAACCACCAAGGACAGCAGCAGCAGTGAAGTACAGAAAGCTGGAGCTGGAGCCAAGAAGACAAGGTGTGTGTTACAAAGGGCATGGCTGGAGAAGTGACCCAAGCCCTTGGAGGAGCCCAGAAGATCGTGAGTTGGATCCCAGACATTGGATGGTTGGAGACTGATTTTTACTTTTGATTGTGACTGTGCCCTGATACTTTTCTCGCTTGAAGGAATTTTTTTAGTGAAGCCCACAGTTAAGAGACTTTGAATTCTAAAGTACTTTGTGTTTTAAAAGATACTGGATATTTTAAAGGGATTGAACTTTTAATATGCAAAGTCTATGGGACTTTTAAAGTTATTTAAGACCTTGGGGATGAATGCAAAACTAAGGGTTGGGGCTTACTAGTGATGTTTTCCTGTGTCAAGTTGACAAGTGGTCAATTGTACTGGTTTGTTTTGTGTCAACTTGACACAGCTGGAGTTACCACAGAGAAAGGAGCTTCAGTTGGGGAAATGCCTGCATGAGATCCAGTTTTAAGGTATTTTCTCAATTAGTGATCAAGTGGGGAGGTCCCTTGTGGGTGGTGCAATCTCTGGGCTGGTAGTCTTGGTTCTATAAGAGAGCAGGCTGAGCAAACCAGGGGAAGCAAGCCAGTAAAGAACATCCCTCCATGGTTTCTGCATCAGCTCCTGCTTTCTGACCTGCTGGAGTTTCAGTTCTGCATCCTTTGGTGATCAACAGCAGTATGGAAATGTAAGCCCAATAAACCCTTTCCTCCCCTACTTGCTTCTTGGTCATGATGTTGTCCAGGAATAGAAACACTGACTAAGACAATACCTAAGTTTCATTTCCAGTGCAATATCAGAAAGCTATGCCATTATCTGCTTTAATGGCTATCTAGCACTCTGTATGCTCTTGCCCTACAAAGTAATGCTCCAGGGTTTCAATATGTGATTGGGAAAATAGTTCCTACTCACAGATCTCAAGTAATAATAATAATAATAATAATAATAATAATAATAATAATAATAATGACGATTCTGATCAAGTATTCTACACCACTAAGTTTGTACTTTTGACTAAGTCACTTTCTTTTTTTCCTATAACTCTAATTTATCTTTTTATTTCTTTATCTCTTTTTAATGGATATTTTATTTACATTTCAAATGTTGTTCCCTTTCCTGCCCCCCCCCCCGAAATCTCCTATCCCATCACCCCTCCAACAAAAGAATGGAAAGAATTTTACACATATTCTGGATTCTGACAGGATTTGGGAAAAAGCAATAAGTGAACATGTTCTGTGTTACTAAAGGGGAGAATAAAATTGGAGTTTTGAGAATAGTTGATGGTGCATCATAAAGAACATGTAAAGGGTAAAATGATGCAATGCCAACTGAAGAATGGATTTGTTCTCTCTTCCACAGACTGAATATGTTCCTTTCCTAGAGAAGGTCTCACTTGTATCATAAATATTCCAAGAGCTTCACTTGGCATAATTGCTCATTCATGGAATAGCTGCACTCAGGATGCTGTGGCAAAAGGATCCTCATGGTTAGAGGATAGCTTCTACTACATAGTGAGTTCAAAGATAGCCCAGACTACAGAGTCTTTAAACTAAGCAAACAAAAAAGAATCTCAGTATGTGCTATTATTACCTCTCCCTTAACTCATACTAGTTATTATGGACTGTAGGCAGAATGGCTTAGTAAAAAGTACATTTGATATATCTCAAACGATTCTTTATACAAAGGCATGTCAATCAATATCTCTTCCATTTTCCTTCTATCCTTTTTTCCCTTCTTCCTTTGTTCATTATCTGACCTCCTGCTATGCACCAAATGCTTCTGACTATTATCTATGAGAAACACAGTTCTCCTGTTCACGAAGAGTTCATAGGCTGGTGTCCACATATATACTCAGACCTTCTGTTAACTGACTGTTAAACAATCTACTACTGCAGCATCAATACTTTGGTAAAAATATCCATGAAGTGATATAAAACAGGAACTAAAAATAGATGTGTAGAAGCACAAAAATACTTTGATAGTATTTTGTAATCTCATACACTAGCATTCATAACTAAAATATGATTTCAGTTCAACATAGTCAAAAAATTCACCTTGTTCAGTTTTCTGAAACAAGCAGCAATTAAGTTGTATAATTATGCTTTTGTATTACAGTCAGTAATCAGACATGAAGTTTTGCCTTTACTAACTCTAAACATACGAAATTACATTATATTACGGTATAAGGTCCCTTCAATTTCTGTGTGACAATACTCATATAATTAAGGATAGACACATGCATATGTATGTAAAAATGATTAATGGAAAAATAATAAATTTGAAAAAAAGCAAGCAGAGGTTTGAAGGGACAATAGAGAAAGGGGAAATCATGTGAAAATATCCTCTCAAAATTTTAAAGAAATAATTCAAAAAATAACATAACACACCAATACTTGTATTTTAAAATATAGTCTTCAGTTCCAGACGTGCACATTACTATGACTCAGAGACGAGTGAGTGTCAAGTAGCATCTTCCTCTATGTCAATAAGTCTGCCTGCTGCAAGGTTGCTTCATCCTCCGTGTGTTCAGTCCCAAAGTAATTACTTGTGAGTAAAATGGGGTTCGTGTTCCTTGTACATTTGAATTGAATATTGTATCTAGTAAGGATCTTAGAGATTTGCTGTAGAATTAATATACAGTGAAAACAAATATGTATGAAGCAAAATTACTGCAGTATATATTGTTATTTGATCTTGATAAGAACTATTTAGGAAAATCAAAATGATTTGTGTAAGTTCGGGCCCACTACATTTGTTTCCTTTGTGATACAGGACATATTTCAGCAGAATAAAAACGAAGTATGTTTCTGCTATTTCAAGGACACAGTTTACATGCTGTTTGTTTGATTGTTTATTTTACTTTCTGTGGCTTGTTATTGTTTACTTGGGTATGTGTTTATTTTGCTTGCTTCATTCATTAGAACATCGAGTTGAAGGAATGCTTTGTAGAGCTTATATTTTTATTTCTTGTAAAATAAGAAAAGAGGAACATAAATGAGACTAGATTCACCATGAAGAGAGAAATACCACTTTATACCTACAAATACTGAAGGATATTATGCCCCCTCACACACAAACAGATACAAAGATATTTAACAGTCACATTTAAACTGTATATATTGCTCCAAAACTTTAGTATTCGTTGCATTACCATTGCATTTGTACAGTTATCTTTAGCAATCTCATCTACTTTTTTTGTATTTATTTATTTATATTAGATATTTTCTTTATTTACATTTCAAATGCTATCCCAAAAGTTCCCTATACCCTCTCCCTGCCCCTGCTCCCCTACCCACCCACTCCCACTTCTTGGCCCTGGCATTCCCCTGTACTGGGGCATATAAAGTTTGCAAAACCAAGGGGCCTCTCTTCCCAATAATGGCCAAATAGGCCATATTCTGCTATATATGCAGTTAGAGACACAAGCTCTGGGGGTTACTGGTTAGTTCATATTGTTGTTTAACCTATAGGGGAACCTCATCTACTTTTATCATTAGAAGTATTGTTTTATATTCCTATTACCAAATGCCATCCGTATCTCTCCACTTTAATATTTCCATAATATTGTAAATACCAATTTAATTGAATGGTTCCCTCCTTTCCTCCAGGGATATCCAATTCTTATTATTAAGAAGAAAAATAACTTGCATAGTGCTTTAAGCTATAAATCTCTTTTACTTGCCCTATCCATGATTTTCAGCCTCTCACACATAACCAGTCATGCCAATCCATTGACTGTTCCTTCATGGATTTTGACCACTATTTTAGAGACTTCTCATTTTCAATCATAAAAATTCTTTCACTATTTCAGATGAGTTCACTCTCTTTCAATCTATTCCACATAACTACCAAACGAAATGTTCTACATTGTCATTTGTACACCTCATATATACTCACAGCTCTTTGATGGCCTTCCAAATGACTTTTAGGGACAATGTTTGAAATCAGTAGGGCACCATTCATGTCACTGATATCCAACATTGGCTATACTTCTTTTAAATTATTTTATGCCAATCAAATAAATAAACTGTTTAGTGTCTTTTATTCTACCATGAAAGAACATAGGAATAAGAGAAAAGCCGTAGGACACAATGAGCAAAAGCACAGTTTGATCGTTTTCTTTGCTGAGGCCTCTCTTTCCACCAGCAAATCTTTTTTCAATCCTTTATTTGTCCAAGATATGCCTACTCATTCTCAATAAGTGATCATATCTACTGTCACATCCCTGTTTAATCTTTTCAAGCTATATTATGTGTCACTTGGCATTTGGCACATCTTCATGTACTCCAAAGAGATATGTATATGTTTGCATGTATATCTGTTCACTTCTCATTAGATTGTCAGCTAAGGACAGTACATGCCCTACTAATCATGAAAAATAATTAACTGCTTAACATTTACTGGTGTTTGATTACAGAATATATACTCAAAGTTTATAGTTTGCCTTTGCCCACTGACATGTAAAAACATTTGATTAGATTCAAGTATTTATTGTATTTATGTCATTTTAAATGTCTGTATGTAGACCTTGCTGGAATTAGCCTGATATATAACATGCAGAGCTATACACCTTTCATTTCTGCAGATGGAGTTTCAAACTGTGACTATTTCTTTTAAGCACATCAGTCAAAATTCTGGTTCAGAGTTATTTAAAGTGGTTTGTATTTTATGGTCCTATGAAGGCTTCACATTACAACTGCTGAGCTTTAAAAACACAGAAACCAGAAAGAGGGTAAAAGGAACTGCCATCTGTCCCTATAAACAATTATCGGCCAGCCATCTGCCCATAGACTCGGTAATGATTTCAACACTGGTAATATCTGACTGAAATACTTTCTCTCCATGGAACCAAAGAGAGGGAACCCATTAAAAAATTGCTGATCTTTCTATTTGTTTTTTGTAAATGTGCGTGTGTGTGTGTGTGTGTGTGTGTTTCTCCTCCTTATACAGGAACTCATCATTTAATTGGGGTTCTCTGTCTTTCACTGTGAGAAAATTTAGTCTTTCTTACCTATATGCAAACACCCACCCCTTTAAATAAATTGTAATCTACAAATTATGAAAAGGAATCACTACTTCTGTAAACTATTATTTACACCTACCCAAGTGAACTAAATTATCCAATACATTACAAACAGGAGCTATTGCAAAGGGATTGAAAATGAATCTCAGGTTTGCACTAAACAGAATAAATAAAACTACAGCCAAATGAAAAGAACAATTCGTCTGCCTTCAAAATCAGCTCAACAACCAGGTTGAAATTTAGCCTAATGGGCTTATTGTTTTGTGAGTTTACCTGAGATCTACATATTTAAGTGAATCAGCAATTAATTATTATTTATTTTTCAATTTTGGCCCGACCCAATCTATTAATTTTAGGGTAGGAAATGGATACTTGACAATCTATATATTTTCACAGATGCAGTAAACTACAAAATGAAATTACACCTTTTCAGCATAATCTTTAGCAATGGCTCATTCGCAAAATCAGTAGCTTATTGCCTTCATAGATGAAATGTATACCAAAAGTGAAAAACAGTAACAAAATAAGCAATATACAATTTTCAGGAAATGGCATATTTTGGGAGATAAGGTTGTAATAATTATTTATCCTAAAATTAGTTGATTTTAAAATGAATCCCATTTAAAATAGTTTGAACTAAATTAAACATTTTATATATTTTGTTATAAAATGAAAACTTTTGTCAGCATGAAACTAGTTGGAATAATGGAATGAACTTAGATATGTTAATCAAACATTTTCTTGCCTTGTCCAAAGTTATCTAGAAACTGCGAGTTCCCACCAGAGGAGAGGTGCCCGCCCGGGAGGATTCTCAGTGACTGACCTGGGAAGAGAGCCATCTTTGCCATCTTTGCTCTGGTGCATTGCTGGGGAGAGGGCAACCTGCAGAAGCAACACGGCTTCTGGGAAAGATCCCGTTTCTGGCTACAGTCATCCAGAACCTTTCCAGCCTGAGGAGGGGTATCCGCCCGGGAGGGGTCTCAAAGGCTGAGCTAGTAGGAGAGCCATCTTTGCTCCAGTGCATTGCCAGGGAAAGGGCAGCCTGCAGAAGCACCACAGCATCTGGGAAAGACTCCTTTTCTGGTTCCAGACATCCAGCACCTTTCCCATCAGAGGAGAGGTGTCCACTCAGGAGGGTTCTTACTGCCTGAGCTGGTAAGAGAGCCATCTTTGCCATCTTTGCTCCAGTGAGTTGCCAGGAGAGGGAGGCCTGCAGAAGCAACACAGCTTCTGGGAAAGATCCCCTTTCTGTCTCTAGACATATGAGCAACTTCCCTGCCAGAGGAGAGGTGTCTGCCCAAGAGGGCTCTCACTGCTAGAGCTGGTTGGAGAGCCATCTTCTCTCCAGTTCTCCTAGGCTCCACTCTGCATTGGTGAGAGTGTGGACTGCAGAAGCTAAACAGATTTGAGACAGACAGAAGCAATCTAGCTTCTGGGACAGACCCTGTTTCAGGCTCCAGAAATTTGGGCACCTTCCTTGCCAGAGGAAAGGTGGCCACCTATGTTGTCTCTGTCTGCCAGAGCAGGTGAGAGAGTTATATTGTGTGCAGGGTCCCTCGGTGGCTAGTTTGTGCAGGTGAGTGAATAAACTACAGAGGCAACACATCTTCAGGGACAGGCCCAGTTTTGGGCCTACATCTTCAGCCAGGAGGCAGATCTGAACGCCAGGCTTCTGTGCACCTTCCCTGCTAGAGGAGAGATTGCATGCAGAGAGTAATCTGACCACTGAGACTCAGGAGAGAGCTGGACTCCCAGGACTGCTGACAGAGGCTAACAAAATCACAGGAGGAACAAGCTCGAACCGGAGACAACCGTAAAAACTAACTCCAGAGATCACCAGATGGTGAAAGGCAAACGTAGGAATCTTACTAACAGAAACCAAGACCACTCACCATTATCAGAACATATCACTCCCACCTCAGTCAGTCCTAAATACCCTAAAACACCCGAAAAGCAAGAATCGGATTTAAAAGAATACCTAATGATGCTGGTAGAGGACTTTAAGAAGAGCATTATTTAAAAAATACAGGAGAACGCTGCTAAAGAGGTACAAGTCCTTAAAGAAAAACAGGAGAATACTTCTAAAGAGGTAGAAGTCCTTAAAGAAAGAGAGGAGAACAGAAACAAACAGGTGATGGAGCTGAACAAAACCATCCAAGATCTAAAAAGGGAAACAGAAGCAATTAAGAAAACACAAAATGTGACAACTCTGGAGATAGAAACCCTAGGAAGGAAATCAGGAACCATAGATGTGAGCATCAGCAATAGAATACAGGAGATAGAAGAGAGAATCTCAGCTGCAGAAGATTCCAGAGAACATGGCACAACAATCAAAGAAAATGCAAAATGCAAAAAGACCCTAACTCAAAACATCCAGGAAATCCAGGACAGAATGAGAAGACCAAACCTTCGGATAATAGGAGTAGATGAGAATGAATTGAAGGGCCAACAAATATCTTCAACAAAATTATAGAGAAAACTTCCTGAACCTAAAAAAAGAGATGCCCATGAACATAAAAGAAGCCNACAGAACTCCAAATAGACTGGAACAGAAAAGAAATTCCTTCCGACACATAATAATCAGAACAACAAATGTACTACATAAAGATAGAATATTAAAAGCAGCAAGGGAAAAGGGCCAAGTAACATAGAAAGGCAGGCCTATTAGAATTACACCAGGCTTCTCACCAGAGACTATGAAAGTCAGAAGATCCTGGACAGATGTGATACAGACCCTAAGAGAACACAAATGCCAGCCCAGGATACTATACCCAGCAAATCTCTCAATTACCATAGATGGAGAAACCAAAGTATTCCATGACAAAACCAAATTCACACATATCCATCCACGAATCCAGCCCTTCAAAGGATAATAAAGGGAAAGCATAAACACAAGGATGGAAACTCCATCCTAGAAAAAGCAAGAAAGTTATACAAACCTATAAGAAGACAGCCACAAGAACAAAATTGCAACTTTAACAACAAAAATAACAGGAAGCAATTACTTTTCTTTAATTTCTCTTAAAATCAATGGACTCAATTTTCCA
>NC_034613.1:31738938-31777996 GCF_900095145.1 Mus pahari | reverse complement strand
GGGAACTTTCGGGATAGCATTTCAAATGTAAATAAAGAAAATATGTAATAAAAAAAGAAATTGTTAGTTATTATTTTTTTATCCCTAAACATCATAGTATCTCAGGGGTAAATGGCTCTTTAAGTATTGACTAGATCATAAAATATATTAAAAATTTTAGTAATATGGTAACATTTATTAAATTTAATTCTCAAAAAATGTACAAAATGAGATTTAGTTATTCTAGGAGGCCAAATTTTATTCCATGTAACTTGGTTCTATAAGTAAGCACCAGTCCACATACATTTCTGATGCTTAAATTTTTAATAGTTATGAAAATCACAAGTAGAGCAATTAGTGGTATCACAAACCTGCATATCCATCCCATGTGAGGATTAAAGAGAATTCCAAGTCTACCAGCCTGAGCGAGTTATTGAGACCTTGTCTCAAAAAGTTAAGAGCCACAAGAAAACAACATAATACTCCCAAGTTCCAAGAAAAAACCATGAGCTCCTACAAACAAGCTTCTTTGACTTAGCAAATGATGATAACAATTTGCTAAATTACAATTCACCACTTTGACTAACAACTATTAGTGATACAACATTTTACTTGTAATTTAAGCACACAAATTACAAAGCAAAAACTCAACCACAATTCTACTCACAAAACACATTGAGAGACAATTGTATTTTTATCATTTGAAAATACATGTGTTTCCTTTTCCTCTTGACAATTTTGAGTATATGGATATGGGTATTTCCATTTGCACCCTAATAACAGTTTTATTTGTTGTCTAATAGTAAAAGGAAAACAAATTTTCACGTCATTCTGATTTTTCTCTTGAAATTTTGCTTCCATTCTAAGTCTTCTCTGGTATTGTGATGATTCTGTCAATTCAGGTGTGAAGAAATTAATACACCAAATATTACAGTCACACCTCACTATGGGTGTGAAAAGATAATGAACAAATCTACTAAGAAGGAAAGACTGGCAGGGTGGATCTATAAGCAGCAATTACTTTGTTCACCAATGGCAATTGATTACTCATTTCTGCTATCTAATTTTGTATGCTGCAAAGGAACCCCCCAGGAGAGCCATCTGGGTTGAGTTCTTTACTGCAGTGAGGTTTTGTTTGCCGCTGTCAAATTTTTGAAGCTATTGGACTTTCATGTAGAGGGCCAGTCTCTGTGAAAGCTGAGGTGGCATTGCACTGGATTTCTGTTTGTATTAGACAGGAAGAAAAATCTTAGTAAAGAAATCAAACTGCATGAAGTTCCTGGTCAGCAAGAAAAAACTGTCCTACCTTCCCATATCAAGAACTAATTTTCTTTTATTTTTGTTTTTTGTATTTTTTAATTTGGTAGTATGGTGGATATATTTTTACTTTTACCTCCATACTGATTCTCTTTTTTATTGATTATTTTATTTATTTACATTTCAAATGTTGTCACCCTTCTTGGTTTCCCCTCCACAAAATCCCTATGCCATTCCCCCTCCCCCTTTTTAAAGAGGCTACACCCTCAGCCACTCACCCATTTCCACTTCACCCCTCTAGGATCACTCTTCAGTGAAGCAACAAGCCTCCAGAGGACCAACTGCCCCACCTCCTATTTTTGCCAGTTAAGGCAATCCTCAGCTACATATGTAGCTTGATCCATGGACACACCCACGTGTATTCTTTGGTTGGTGATTTAGTTCCTGAGAGATCTGAGTTGTCCTGTAGTTGGTATTATTGTTATTTCTATGGGGTTGTAATTCCCTTCAGTTCCTTCAGTTCTTCCCTATCTCATCCACTGGGGTTCCTGGGCTCAGTCCAATGGTTGGCTGAGAGTGTCTTCTTCTATCTTAGTCAGGTGCTGCCAGAGACTCTCAGAGGACAGGCCTACTAGGCTTCAGTCTGCAAACAGTTCTTGGGCTCAGCAATAGTGTCAGGGTTTGGTGTCAACAGATGGAATAGAGCCCAGGGTGGGGCAGACTCTGGATGGCCTTTCCTTCAGTCTCTGCTCAATTTTTTTGGTCCCTACATTTCCATGTATGTACTTTTGGGTCTGTATCACCTCACCCACGATGATATTTTCTAGTTCCAGCCATTTGCTTGCAAAATTTGTGAAGTCATCATTTTTAATAGCTGAGTAGTATTCCATTATGTAAATGTACCACATTTTCTGTATACATTCTTAAGTTGATGGGCAGCTGGGTTGTTTCTAGATTATGACTATTATAAATAAGGCTGCTATAAACACAGTGGAGCATGTATCTAGCATATCACAAGAGTATATGCCAGGAGTGGTATAGCAGGGGCTTCAGGTAGTACTATTTTCAATTTTTTGAGAAAGTGCCAGATTGATTTCCAAAGTGGTTGTACCAGCTGGCAATCCCACCAGCAATTCTGGTGTGTTTTCCATACATGATATTAGTATGTGGTAATTTGATAGAATAAACAAGATTATTTTAATCTTCTCTATCTTTAAATGCTTGTTTTGTGACCAGTTTTATGGTCAGTTTTGGAGAAGGTACCATGGAGTGCTGAGAAGATATATTCTTTTAGGGTGAAATGTTCTGTATATATCTGTAACTTTCGTTTGGTTCATAACTTCTAATACCTTCACTGTGTCTCTGTTTAGCTACTGTCCATTGTTTACAATAGGTTGTTGAAGTCTTCCACTATTATTGTATGATGTTCAGTGTAACTTTTAAGCTGTACTAAAGTTTCTTTTATGAATGTGGGTGCACTTTTATATGTGCATCTTTTTTATAGATGTTCAAAACTGAGATTTCATCTTGGTAGGTTTTTTTCCTTTGAGTAATATGAAGTATCGTTCCCCATCTCATTTGATGACTTTTAATTGGATTCTACTTTATTAGATATTAGAATGGCAACTACCACTTGTTTTTTGGAACCATTTGCTTAGAAATCTTTTTTCCAGCCCTTTATTCTAAGGTAGTATCTGTTTTTGTTGTTGAGGTATGTTTCTTGATCCAGCAAAATGCTGTCTTCTGCTTGCATATCCAATCATAGCTTATGTCTTTTTATTGGGAAATTGAGTGCACTGATGTTGAGAGATATTAAAGACATATGATTCGTAGTTCCTGTTTGAGAAGTCTGGTGTTATTGTAATAAGTCTTCTTTTATATGTTACTTGCTTTTTTCCCCTTATAACTTTTAATATTCTTTCTTTGCTCTGTGCATTTAATGTTTTGATTATTTCTTTCCATTTTTATTAGATATTTTCTTCATTTACATTTCAAATGCTATCCTGACAGTCCCCTATACCCTCACCCTGCCATACTCCTCTACCCCCACACTCCCACTTCTTGGCCCTGGTGTTTCCCTGTACTGGGGCATATAAAGTTTGCAAGAACAAGGAGCCTCTCTTCCCAGTGATGACCGACTAGGCCATTTTCTGCTATATATGCTGCTAGAGACACAAGCCCTGGGGGTACTGGGTAGTTCGAAATTGTTGTTCCACCTATAGGGTTACAGACCCCTTCAGCTCCTTGGGTACTTTCTCTAGCTCCTCCATTGGGGGCCATGTGTTCCATCCAATAGATGACTGTGAGCATCCACTTCTGTATTTGCCAGACACTGGCATAGCCTCACAAAATACAGCTATATCAGGGTCCTTTCAGCAAAATTTTGCTGTCATGTGCAATAGTGTCTGTGTTTGATGGTTGATGATGGGATGGATCCCCAGGTAGGGTAGTCTCTGGATGGTCCATTCTTTTGTCTTAGCTCCAAAGTTTGTCTCTACGTGGCAGGAGGATTTATTTTTCTGGTCCAATCTATTTGGTGTTTTATTAGCTTTTTTTACATATATGGCCATCTCTTTCTTTAGATGGGGAAGTTTTCTTCTATGATTTTGTTGAAGACATTTTCTGGCCATTTGAGCTGGGAATCTTCACTCTCTTCTATTCCTATTATTCTTAGGTTTAGTTTTTTCAGTGTGTTCTGGATTTCCTGGATGGGTTTTGGTTAGGAAGTTTTATGCTTTTCATTTTCTTTGACCATTGTAACAATATCTTCCATGATATCTTCTACTCTTAAGATTTTCTTTGCTATCTTTTGTATTCTGTTAGTGATGCATGCATCTGTAGCTTCTGACCTCTTTCCTAGGTTTTCCATTTCCAGGGTTGACTCTATTTGCTATTTTTTTTCTACTTCTATCTTTAGGTCTTAAACCACTTTGTTCAATTCTTGCACTTGTTTGATTGTGTTTTCCTGCATTTCTTTGAGGAATTTATTTGTTTCTTTTTTAAGGGCTTCTAACTGTTTAACTGTGTTTTCTAATATTTCTTTAAGTGAATTATTTATAACTGTATATTAGCCCAGAAACTTAGAGTACCCAAGATAAAATTTGAAAAACACATGAAACTCAAGAAGAATGAAGACCAAAGTGTAGACACTTCGCTCCTTCTTAGAATTGGGAACAAAACACCAATGGAAGGAGTTATAGAGCCAACGTTTGGAGCTGAGACGAAAGAATGGACCATCCAGAGACGGCCACACCCAGAGATACAGCCCATAATGGACCATCCAGAGACTGCCACACCCAGAGATACAGCCCACCCAGATATGCCAGCAAGATTCTGCTGAAGGGACCCAGATATAGCTGTCTCTTGTGAGGCTATGCCAGTGCCTGGCAAACACAGAAGTGGATGCTCACAGTCATCTATTGGATGGAACACAAGGACCCTAATGGAGGAGCTAGAGAAAGTACCCAAGGAGCTGAAGGGGTCTGCAACCCTATAGGTGGAACAAAAATATGAACTAACCAGTACCCCCACGGATCATGTCTCTAGCTGCATATGTAGCAGAAGATGGCCTAGTAGGCCATCCTTGGGAAGAGAGGCCCCTTTTCTTACAAACTTTATATGCCCCAGTACAGGGGAACACCAGGGCCAAGAAGTGGGAGTGGGTGGGTAGGGGATCAAGGGGGAGAGGGTATAGCGGACTTTCGGGATAGAATTTGAAATGTAAATTAAGAAAATACCTGATAAAAATTGAGAAAAAATGGGGGGGAGTTCTTTATTATCTTCATGAGATGGGATTGTAGGTCAGCATCATTCTTTTTCAGTGCACTGGGTTATTTGTGTCTTTCTGTGTTAGGAGAGTTGGGTTAGGAGAGATGGTGTCAAAGTATATTGGATTCTTTTGCTTATAATCTTTTGCTTGTCTCTCACCATCTGGTTATCTCTGGTGTTAGCTTGCCTGGGTGACAGAAGTCAGCTTTCTGTATCCCTGGATCGTAGCAGATCTTCTGACAGCACTGCAGATAGTTTGGTGTTGAGAGAGAGATGGAAACCAGCTGATCTGCCCCCATGCAGGTACAGATCATAAGTAAGATGGCTTTAGTGTGTTGGGGAACAGTCCTGCATCTACTGGGCACCTGGAGGGACACAGATGCTGCACTTATTTGGGGTGCTATCTTACCTGTTTCACTGACTGCAGCAGATCTCCTGCAAGCCCTGCAGATGGTGTTAAGAGAGAGGGAGAGACAGGCTGATCTGCCCCCAAGCAGTTCCAGACCAGAAGGGCCAAAACTAGTTATTTTTTAAAAGCAAGGTTTAATTATATGTATCAGTGTCTTGGGTATATCACTGTATATTTTCAGTGTTATAGAAATATTTATGCAACTTATTAAAATGACTAGGTATTTGGGGGTTCTGAAGATTTAATCATAGAGATACAGCTTGAAATTATTTCTTACTATTTCATGTTTTATTTTCAGAAATAAAAATGCATTCTGTCCTTGGATAAAAATATTTATATAATACAGTGTCAAGTCTCCCAAATCACATCTCATCCATTTATCTGTTTGGTTCATGAGAGGTAAGAAAATGTGGGTGACAGGCAAGGGAATCACAGGTAAAGCATTATATTTTCCCCAGATTAGACATCCTCAGAAATAAAATCTAGAGTGCTAACTGAATAAGACTCACATGGCTTCACAGTATGACCCTTTATCTAACTCTTCTTTTATCCAAATCTCAAATCTTATCAGTTCCAAAGTTCAGTTTTGCATACTATATTGGGTGAGTACTCTGCTAGATGCTAGTTGTGTTATTAAACAAAAAATTGGTTTCTAAAACACTTCTTGCCATGAAGTTTATAATCATCATTTCTTTCCTGCCATAATTTCTACCATTATTCTAGTCTATACAATAATAAGCTTTGCATGAACTGTCTTACTTAACCAATACATTCAGAAGATAGGTATAGTAGTTCTTTGTTGCATAAATTTAGAAAACAATAAATATGCATATGGTAGAATTGAATATTCTAAAAAACAAATTTGACAATAATCTATGTATTATTTTTTAAATTTATATAATGAACTTATAAATAAGTATTTTACCTACCATGTGTGTATTTTTAGCACATGCATACTTGTAGCTCGTCCTGAATATTCATATGGGTGCTGAGATTTGAACTCAGATACTCTGAAGGAAGATAAAGTATTTTTAACTACTGAAACATCTCTCCAATCCCTTGACAAAAACTTTCGATGACACTGTGGAGTCCATCCTAAATCTTATCCACATAGTTCTACAACATGCACAGCAACCATAAAGCTCCTTGAACATAAATATTCAAAAGAGGTAGACTACACCTTACCTAATTTTACACATCCAAATGCACTTATTTTAAAAAGTATTTTATAAATATCCTTGCACGAGACTTCATGTGCTATTTGTTATTCTGAAATATTGTTGTAAATCTTTATGATGTCTTAAATTCTGCTTTTTATTCCAATTTTTTATTAGGTATACACTGCATTTACATTTCAAATGCTATCCCCAAGGTCCCCTATACCCCATCCCTGCTCCCCTACCCACCAACTCCGACTTCTTGGCCCTGGTATTCCCTTGTACTGGGGCATATAAAGTTTGCAAGACTAAGAGGCCTCTCTTTCCAATGATGGCTGACTAGGCCATCTTCTGCTACATATGCAGCTAGAGACATGAGCCCTGGGGGTACTGGTTAGTTCATATTGTTGTTCTGCCTATAGGGTTGCAGACCCCTTCAGCTCCTTGGGTACCTTCTCCAACTCCTATATTGGGGGCATTGTGTTTCATTTGATAGCTGATTGTGAGCATCCACTTCTGTGTTTGCCAGGCAACGGTGTAGCCTCATAAGAGACAGCTATATCAGGGTCCTTTCAGCAAAATCTTGCTGCTATATGCAATAGTATCTGCATTTGGTGGCTGATTATGGGATGGACCCCTGAGTAGGGCAGTCTCTGGATGGTCCATCTGTTCATCTCAGTCCAAACTTTGTCTCTGTAACTCCTTCCATGGGTGTATAGTTCCCAATTCTAAGAAGGGGTGAAATGTCCATATTTTGGTCTTCGTTCTTCTTGAGTTTCATGAGTTTAACAAATTGTATCTTGGGTATTCTAAGTTTCGTGGCTAATATCTACTTATCAGTGAGTGCATATCATGTGAGTTCTTCTGTGATTGGGTTACCTCACACAGGATCCAGATCCATCCATTTGCTGAAGAATTTCATAAATTCATTGTTTTTAATAGCTGAGTAGTACTCCATTGTGTAAATGTACCACATTTTCTGTATCCATTCCTCTGTTGAGGGGCATATGATGCCCTAAATTCTAACTCAAATGGATTTACCCAGAGAATTGCATTATACTGATACTACGGTATTATTTAAATACAGCTAAACTAGAATTTCAAGTATATGGTAGCCTTAATGTTAATCCCTTAATCATGAAAAGTTTAAAATATTGGGACTCAAAACTTATTTATCATAGTAGTTAAAAGTAACTGGGAAGGGAATTGTGCAAGTATTAAGACAGAAGGTACCTCTCTAAAAACTGAAAGCAGGGCCCCATTGCTGAGGACAACATACACACAGCTCATTGCATATAGAGATCAAACACAGATAGGGCTGGTGCCCACATGGAGTCTTGAGCCCTGTGTTTTAGCCTCTATGGCATAAGAAGATATTCTGAAGACTACAGAAAGAGAAACTTAGATAACAACGCATCCAAAATATCCTCTATCTATAATATATCCTGCCTGCAAAATGTGCTGGGGAAATGGTGGCTCAAAATGTGTGATAGTGGCCAACCAATGTTTGGTTTAGCTTGATGGAGCCAGGGAATCTATGCCTGGGTGACCTAGCTTGTCCAGAGACCTAAGGTAGACCCAAACATATCTGGCAAAAAAAAAATCAATAAAATGATTTTTAAGAAAATCTACTATACTCATAGGTCAATGTTATGTCCAATCATTATCGGAGAGATTTCCTCCAGCAGAGGATGGGAACAGCAAGTTAGGGACCCACAACAAGAAATTATAGGGAGAAAGTGTTGAAATTAGATGTCTCCATCATCAAGTCCCTCCCCTTAGAGTTGGGGAAGTATTTGAAAGAGGGGGAAGAAAGACTGTAGGAGTCAGGGGATTAGAAATCACCAAAAGAACATGACCTACCCAATCAATGTAGGAGTGTGTATAGGTAAGCATGGGGCCTGCATGGGTACTTTGCATATATGTTAGGGCTGTTAGCTTAGTGTTTGTGAAACTCCTAACAGTAGAATCAGGTGTATCTCTGACTCTTTTGCCTGCTCTTGGGGCTCCTTTCCTCCTACTGGGTTGCCTTGTCCAGATTTTACAGGAGTACTTTTCCTGTCTTATTCTATTGTGTTTTGTCTGGTTTGACTGTTGTTTCTTGCAAACCTGTTCTCTAAAGAAAACTTGGAGGGGGTGTATCTGAGGCAGAGGAGAGGTCGGAGCAAGCTGCAAGGAGGGGAGGAAGGAGAAATTCTTGTTAGGATGCACTGTATGAGAAAAGAATCAATTTTCAACAAAAAGGTAAAGAAAATTAGTCTCTCTTTAAAATGATTTCATCCTTCTTGCCCTTTTACCAATTTCAGAATGATTAATATGCATTTTCTTTAAGTCATTTTTCTTATTTTCCTATTTACAGTTTCCTTAGATTCTAGCTCAGAAGAAGGATGAGTTCAGGACAAATTAATGTAATTTTTGATTTGAATATAATACAAAATGTTTAATTTCTGAGTTTTGAAAAAAATTATAAAACTTAATATATTAATTTGAAATGCAGCTCTTTTGATTCATACTTGACTAAAACAGTTTTAGAGAAATTTGAGGAGATTTCTTCTATCATAGTTTTCATCCTTCTTTCCAAGTTTTCGAAGAGAGTTAAGTAAATCTCATTATGTGTTTCATAGGTATTTAAATTTTCACTTTCTTTAGATGGTCACGTTAATCAGATATATGTAGAAAAAATGTACTTCTACCAATGGAAATTGTATATATATATATATATATATATATATATATATATATATATATATATATCCTATTTAGCTACACTGCTAACCCATTTCTTTTATGCCCATTCAGAGATTTTTGTTTGTTTGTTTTCCATGGTTTAATTATTTTCCTGTTTTTCCATTTTCTAAGTGTTTTTTTTATACCTTTATTTACTCTGAGACATTGTCTTGCTGGGTTGTGAAAGTAGGCCTTCATAAAATCCATGGTTGAACAATCAATCCTTCTCTCACAGTCTCTGGTAGATCTGTAACTCTAAGTCACTATGATTGTGCTTTGAACTCATAGATCAATGTCAAAACAGAATGATTGATAATGCTGTTTGAAGCTGAAAGATGCCTCTTACCATTGTGCAATTGTAATGGAGAAACTGATTGAGCATATTGTTCAGTAGTAGGTTGCTTCTTAGCATATCTGAGGTTCTCTGATACTTTTCTAGCACTCCTGACAATGAGATGAGGATGATTTGTACTATAGATTTCCTTTAGAGAACTAGACCTAAAGGTTCTTCCTGACCTTCTGAAAGCTGAAATCCATGGAAATGTTCAGTATCAAGTATAACTCTATCTGAATGTTTAAATATAAACTTAAGTGCGAATAAGAAATCATCTTAGTCATCTCTATTTTTTAACTCATTAGAAAGACATGAAAAATTTACATCTTGGTTTTCCTTGATATAATCAGCAGCTCCTTGAATACTGAGGGGTCTTATGTAGAAACTGTCTTTATCTCTAGCACAGATGCTTTACTTGGACTCTCTTGAATTTTTCCCAGCAAGAGTTTGCAGCTCCTCTGCAGTGAATAACTAGTCCTTCCATTCTCACTCCTTCCCCACCAACAATTCTAATAAGCACCAGGAAGCATTTATGTAAATAGCTTTTCATCATATTTCATTTGAAGCAGAAATTGTGTGATTCCAAATCCATTTCCCTGCCCACCTCCTAACATATGTCTTTAAATTCACTTATCTGAGAAGAGCATGAGTAAGCATGCTGTTTGGCAGATAAACTTGTGTAAGAGGATTAGTAAATCTTCACAATTTGTCTCAGAGCAGTTAAAAGTGACAGGGAAAATTGGCCTCAAATTTTCAAATGGAGCCTCTTCTTTGGTGTTTTCCAACTCAACAATAATTAAACAATATATCTGTTATTTGCATCATTTATTTTCAACTCTTTGTCGTACTAATGAGTTTCTCACTATCTGTCTCAGAATATGAAAAACTCACTGAGTTCTATATTATATATTCAGGTATAGTCTTATTTGTAATGTCCAATTTACTCTTAAACTAAGAACTTTCATTAAATTCAGAGACAGAATTCAGTCTGTTTCATGACACATTCCTGTTAATTTCCAAAAGTAAAACAATCCCCCCATATTTTTATTCTATATGGATGATGGAAAAGAACTAAGAAATAGGTGACATAATCTGCCCATGTTCTATGAAAATTTACAAGAAAAGTACAATGACAGATAGATAACAGCTGAAACTGTGGAGAAATACATAAATAAAAAATAAATTTTATGTTTTAAATTTGTCTTGTAACCCTAATCATGGAATTAAATCATTCTAATGTGAATCATAAGAAATGAGAGTGAATTATTCACTTGTGTAACAAGAATATAGCATGTACATAAATCTAGGCAGAAACTTTTAAACATGAATATTTATAGTGGTACATGGATCACCATATGATGGAAACTATCAAATGCCATCTTATCCTAGAGTCACATTACTGAAATGTAATTAGAATATTGATACTGAGTAATAAAATATGCTTTTTGAGAAATTTACATAATTGTAAATTTCAGTTTTATTATGAAAAGTTTTAAAGAACATTTCATTAACATATTCTTTAACAGAGTAGCATTGTGCTTTCATTATAATTTAATGGATCAAATTCAAATCAACAAGAATATATTAAATATTGTATAAATATGTACTAAATACTGAGGGTAACTGGAAGAAAATACACACATATAGATAAATGATAAATAGATAGATAGATAGATAGATAGATAGATAGATAGATAGATAGTAGATAGATGATAGATAGATAGATAGATAGATAGATAGATAGATAGAAAAAATAGATATAGCTTTGCCCTACAGAAAATCATAGTATATTAAATATGAAAAGAAGTCAACTCATTGTGATAAAAAAGGAAAATGAAACAAAATATGGAATTTATTTGCAATTTGCTGTAGTCATTTGTGTACATGTTAATCACTTATACAACACTAGAATCTACCTCTTATATGGGTAAAATATGGGTATTGTATTTATTGAATTTAGACTTCTAACAGTGTCTTTTATAGAGGAAGAGTTAAGAGAAAAAAAAAGACTCATTAAATTGGAGACTGCAGTCATATATCTTTATTCCTGAATGAAGATCATAGAAAGATGTATTCGTTTCAGTAACACTACAATTTACTTAGTTTAAAGTTTTACTTAATTTATTTGAAATGTGCAAAAACTTAATATATTGTCTTTAAAATCTGAAGAAGAAAATAAACAGTCAATAACTGTTTTAACTACTACCATATCACCATCTGATTTTTATGAAACTGCTCATTCATCATATCTAGTCTTCTGTTTTTTCAACTTAGAACTATCTGGTTCTAAAATCCTTTGGTCCGTACCATAGATGGAGAAGCCAAGATATTTCATGACAAAACAAAATTTACACAATATCTTTCCACTAATCCAGCCCTACAAAGGAAAATAGATGGAAGACTCCAATACAAGTAGGGAAACTGCACACTATAAAAACCAAGAAAGTGTTCTTTCACAAACCCCTAAAGAAGATAGCCACACAGAATTCTACTTCTAACAACAAAAATAATAGGAAGCAACAATTACTATTCTTTAATATCTCTTAACATCAAACCTGTAGCCAACATCAAACTAAATAGAAAGAAAAATTGAAGCAATTCCACTAAAGTCAGGGACTAGACAAGGCTGCCCACTCTCTCCCTACCTATTCAATATAGTACTCAAAGTCCTAGCCAGATCAATTAGAAAACAAAAGGAGGTCAAAGGGATACAAATTGGAAAGGAAGGAGTCAAAATATTACTATTTGCCAATGATATGATAGTATACTTAAGTGACCCCCAAAATATCACTAGAGAACTCCTAAATCTGATAAACAGTTTCAACAAAGTGGCCAATATAAAATTAACTCAAACAAATCAGTAACCTTCCTGTACTCAAAGGATAAACAGGCTGAGAAGGAAATTAAAAAATGACACCCTTCTCAATAGTAATGAATAATAAAATTACCTTGTGATTCTAACCATGCAAGTGAGATATCTGTATGAAAAGAACTTCAAGTCTGTAAAGAAAGAAATTGAAAATCTGAGAAGACAGAAAGATTTCCCATACTCATACATTGGCAGGATTAATAAAGTAAAATTGGCCACCTTGCCAAAAACAATCTACAGATTTAATGCAATCACCATCAATATTCCAACTCAGTTCTTGACAGAGTTAAAAAGGGCAATTTGCAAATTCATTTGGAATAAAACAAAACAAAACAAAACAGGATAGTGAAAACTATTCTTGACAATAAAAATAACTTCCAGTGGAATAACCATCCCTAACCTCAAGCTATATTACAGAGCAGTAGTGATAAAAATTGTATTGTATTAGTACAGAGACAGTCAAGAAGATCAATGGAATAGAGTTGAAGACCCAGAAATGAAACCATACGCTTATGGTCACTTGATCTTTGACAAGGGAGATAAAACCATCCAGTGGAAAAAAGACAGCATTTTCAACAAATGGTGTTGGTTCAACTTGTGGTTAGCATGTATAGGAATGCAAATTGAACCATTCTTATCTTCTTGTACAAAGCTCTAGTCTTGGTAGATGGAGAACCTCCACATAAAACCAGAGATATTGAAACTAACAGAAAATGTGCAGAAGAGCCTTGAACACATGGGCACAAGGAAAATTTTCCTCAACAGAACACCAATGGCTTATGCTCTGAGATCAAGAATCAACAAATGGGACCTCATAAAACTGAAAAGCTTCTTTGTGGCAAAGGACACTGTCAATGGGACAAAATGGCAATCAAAAGATTGGGAAAAGATCTTTACCAACCCTACATCAAATCGAGGGCTAATATCCAATATATACAAAGAACTCAAGAAGTTAGACTCCAAAAAATAATAACCCCATCAAAAATGGGGTACATAGCTAAGCAAAGAATTCTCAACTGTGGAGCACATGGCTATACCACTCCTGGGTAGGTGCTCCAGTAGATTCTCCAACATGTAATAAGGACACATGCACTACTATGTTCATAGCAGTCTTATTTATAATAGCCTCATTTATAGTACCCCAGTTGGCTGAGAAGCACCTAAAGAAATGTTCAACATCCTTAGTTATCATGGAAATGCAAAGCAAAACAATTCCTGATATTCTACCTAACAAAAGGCAGAATGCCTAAGATCAAGAAATCAGGTGACAGCAGATGCTGGTATGGATGAGGAGAAAGGAACACTCCTCCATTGTTGGTGGAATTGCAAGCTAGTGCAACCATTCTGGAAATCAGTCTGGTGGTTCCTTAGAAAATTGGACATAGTACTACTGGAAGATCCAGCAATACATCTCCTGGGCATATACACAGAAGATGCTCCAACTTGAAATAAGGATACATGCTCCACAAAGTTCATAGCAACCTGATTTAATATAGCCAGGAGCTGGAAAGAATCCAGTTGTCCCTCAACAGAGGAATGAATATGGAAAATGTGGCACATTTACACAATGGAATACTACTCAGCTATTAAAAATGAGTTTATGAAATTCCTAGACAAATTGATAAAACTAGTAGTTAAATGATTCCTAATGATGTTCTGATATACTCATAAGTCACTCTCTTACTCAACCATCAGCAGACATCCTTCTTCCTACAGTATTTTGGAAACAAATATAGAGAACCACAGATGGACACTGCAGAGAGTTAGAGATCTTGGAACACTCAATTCAAAATGGAATGACTCCATCAATTCCCTCCCCTCACAGCTCAAACTATGAAAGAGGAAGCAGGACAACTGCATGAGTCAGAGGAAATGGAAGACATCAGGATGCATTGTCTTCTAGAGAGAACAGGGCAAATTCTCATAGAAACTCATAGAGACTATGGCAGCACACAGGCCTACACAGGTCTAAGCAAGATGGGATCCCAGTGCATTAAGTGGAAGTGGACACAAGCCCCTCCTTACTTTGAAGCTATCTCTAATTGGAAAAAAGTAGTTTGAAAATTGCTTCTTGACATAGAGCATCTTTATAAACTCCTTAACAAGTAAAACATTACATAAGTAGGTACTTATCAGTTCTAAACATTCTTTTCTACAGTATTAAAATGGCCTGTAATTTAAAGGAAGGAACACTGTGCCTATCTTTGCCCTTGTTATGCATTGAGGCAATTCAATTGACTTTCCACAAGCACACACTGATCATTAGGCTAGCAGTCAAGCAAGAACAAAGTGAACTGAATTTAACAAGTAGCTGGGCACTTGAAAAATTCAAGACATCTAATACAAGTGTATCATAGAAATTGCATCAGCAAATGTTTTCCACTGCCTAATAGATGAATATGACATCTATGTAAATTTAAGAGGGCTTGAGAACTTGATAGTCCTGACATCTTTGACCCAAGGTTTATATCTAGAAATAGACTGTTTATATTGCCTGTATGATTCCATCAATCTATTTCCCCACACCTCTTATATTGCCTGTATGATTCCATCAATCTATTTCCCCTCACCTCTAATTGGTATAAACTACTCCAGAAATCCTACTGGATATTTTGTTTATTTTTTGTTTGTCTGTTTTTATAAGCTAATGAGTTAATGTAGTAATGAACACAATTTTAAGTATACACATAATTTGTCATCCAAATAAAGACACAATAAGCAAAACAATAGAGAATTATTAACAAATGTGGTTGGAAAAGAGAAATAAACTACAATCTTCTTTGGTAAACTAGGAAGCCTATTTTGTCTTTAGGAATGCAAGATGATGTAGTATCTGTTGTCAATTCAACTAAATCCATTTGACATATTCAGTGCAGACTAATGTTCTTTAATTGTAGATTCAATTCAATTCAATCTAATGATAGTCATAACCATAATGGTAACTTAAACATAATGTAAAAATATACAGAAAAAGAAGGAGCTACTCATGCAGTGGTAGTACATCCCCATGATTTCAGCAATCACCAGGTTAAGATAAGAGGATCATTATGAATAGAAGGCAGATTGGGATTCCGAGAGAATTACATGACAGTCTGGGCTAAATGAACTTCTCAAAACAGCCAAAATCACAAACATCAAAATTAAATAATGAATATATGAGTAAATAAATACTCAGTTACCATTGTAGGGAGAGGTTCAAAATCTTATTTTTTGATAGAAATTTATCATTTTACTTTTGAAATTATTACATATACCATTTCTTCTTTCCCTTTCTGCCCTAAAACTCTACACATTTACCCTTCTGAGCTCTCTTTCAGTTTTTAAATAATATTCATCCTGATTGAAATGAACGACTTTAAATTTCTTCTCTTGAGAAGTTCGTCAAGAAAGGGAATAAGAATACTTTTATCATTTTAAAGCATTATCTTTTCTTGTATAAGCTTTTGGACTAAAACTCTTACTTTATGTGATAAAAGTGATTTTCCCTCTTCTATTTTAATTATTATTCATATGGACCATCTTTTGGGTCTTTCTGCTTTAAGTCTCTATCTCCATGAATCTAAATTGAGTTGCATTATTTATACAAACTATGTCTCAAATGAGGAGTTTAATATTTGTTTAATACTTTTACATTTAATTAGTTACCAATGAAGAGCTTGTTCTGTTTTATTTTTATTAGTGTTTTCATCTTGTTATAGTGTTTTTAATTTTTTTATTCTCTATTTGTGTTCCCCTTTGGTCTTGACATATTTTTTTTGAAATTCTTTTTAGTAATGGACATTTTAGTTAGTTTTATTCTTATTATGTAAATATGTATGTTTCTGTAAGTGGGTTTGTGCTTATGAGTGTACAGTCTACAGAGGCCAGAAGATGATATGGAACACCTTGAAGTGGAGTACTGGGTAGACTGACATGGAATCTAAGAACTGAGGAATAGAGGTTCTTAAGCAATGTGCATATCCCTATCCCTCAAAATGACTTTTTTTTCTAGAGAAGACATTTAATTTTATGCTGATAACAGTTGTTCTGAGGTGATATTGACAGTGGCTCTCTGATAGTGGAGGGTGAGTCATTTATAATTAGGGGGATAGCCTTGGGAGTTTGACCATGCTTCAGGGCATGGCTCCACACTTGTGTACATAGAAGCTGTTCTATGTAGATTCAGAAAATTTATAAGTAAAGAAAATAAGTGAAAAGGGAAGAGGATAGAACAAGAAAAAAAGAGAAGGGGAGAGAAGAGAGGAAAAGGAAAGAAAAGACAAGACAAGACTAGACCAGAGAACACTAAATAGTAAGGGGCCTTGATAGGAATCTTTCTCCATACTGAAGTGTTTAGTGAATTAATTCTGTGTACATGATTTGTGATTGTCATAGCTACTGTGAGTTCATGAGTGCAGTATCTTTTTCATGTCCAGGATACACTGCTTCATAATGCTGTTGAGTGACTGATGGTGTGAACAGCCAAGGGAAGAGGGAAAATTCTTTTAGAGGTAAAGTAAACCCAGGCTGGCCCTGAGTTCGTAATAGTGGTCCCTGGCTACCAGCTCTTTTAGCCTTTCCACCATGACATCCATGATGCTTCCAGAGCATTGCAAGGAGAGTCATGGTGCCCCATTTATGGTTGAGCACTCTCTGTGCTATGTGCTGTGAGTTCCTGCATTAACCACCATGCACAGCACAAAGAATCTTTTATGATGAAGACTGGCAGTTATACTAATCTAAGGCTATAGAGACACATATTTAGAAGTTATCCTGATCCCATGTCCACTTAGCAAATTAATAGTAATATGATATCCAATATAATCTGTGATTCTCCAGCCCATGGGCTTATAATCAGATGTAGAATAACTGGCATATGTTTCTTCCTGTAAAGAGGACCTTAAATCTAATCAGAAAGCAGTTGGTTACCTTTATAATATTAATGCTGCATATGTTCCAGTGGGCATATCTTACCAGGCTCATTATTATTGTTGCTTATAGATTCATAGCTGGGTAAATGTCAATGTCCTTTCCCCTCAGCAGCCTGAATAGCACCTTCTATACTATGAAAGAAAGGGAGGAATCTTCCGGACTAGTACCAACTTTATTTCTGCATATTCTCTTATCAAAGGATCAAGTGTGTGTTCAACAATAAGGCCCTATCATAAAGTTTTGGAGGAAAACCAAGGCAATAACAAGAGCCATATTGTTTAGAGGGATCTCTGTGACAGCTGCCTGATTAGAAACTTGATGAACTTCATGCTTTACTATATTTTCAGCTATCTCTTATACTATTTTTATTTCAACATGAAGTTTAGCATTTCTTTTATGGCAGTCTGTGTGATTGTGATTTATTTCCAAGTTGGTTTGCTTGGGGATGTCTCTTTATTTTGAAAGAAGTTTTGCTAGTTATCATATTCTTGAATGACAGTCCTTATATTAATCACCTCAAATAAGTCATCCCATACCCCTCTTGCATTTTAAAGGTTTTTACAGAAAAAGTCATTCCTAGCTACTGTAGATATTTGCATATAACAAATTTCTTGATTTCTATGGGACTCTTTGTTTTTAAATTTTGACAATTTGTTTACAAAATATCTTGCTGTAGAAATTTTGGTGTTGTTTTATTTCATGTTCTAAAATAATTAATTTCTTCTTAATATTTTGAAAATTTTTAAGTCACTGGAATTTTTTAAAGGTGGTGTCATGAGTGCAGGTATTCATGACTACTCATCATTTAAGCAGTCCTGGGGATCCAATCAAGGGATTTGTGGAAGTTAGGCAATCATTGTATGCAATGATCTATTTTCATTCACCAGATACTGCTTCTTTTCTTTTTCTTTTTTTCTTTTTTTTTTTAAATTATTGATTGGTTGATTGATTGATTGCACTCCAGATTTTATTCCCCTCCTGGTTGACCCTCTAACTGCTCCACATCCCATACCTCCTCCTCCCCACCTCTATCTGCACTAGGATGTCCCCAACACCTAACCTCTATACTACCTGACCTCTAAACTCCCTGGGACCTCTAGTCTCTGAAGGTTAGGTACATCTTCTCTGATTGAATCCAGACCCAGCCGTCTTCTGCTGTATATGTGTTGGGGACCTCATATCAGCTGGAGTATGCTGGCTGGTTGGTGGCCCAGTGTCTGAGATATGTCAAGGGTCCAGGTTGATTGAGACTGCTGGTCCTCCTACAGTGTCGCCCTCCTCCTCAGCTTCTTCCAGCTATTCCTTAATTCAACCAAAAGGATTAACAGCTTCTAGCCATTGATTGGGTGCAAATATCTGCATCTGGCTCTTTCAGTTGTCTATTGGGTCCTTTGGAAGACAGTCATGATAGGCCCCTTTTTGTGAATGTTCCATAGCCTCAGTAATAGTGTCAGGACTTGGGACTTCCCTTTGACCTGGACCCCACTTTAGGCCTTTTTGTCATTGGACTTTCTTTTTCTCAGGCTCCTCTCCATTTCCAACCCTGTAGTTCTTTCAGACAGGAACAATTATGGGTCAGAGTTTTGACTGTGGAATGACAAGTCCATACCTGACTTGATGCCCTGTCTTTCTGCTTGAGGTGAGCTCTATAAGTTCCTTCTCCCTACTGTCAGTCATTTCATCTAAGGTCCCTCCCTCTGAGTCCTGAAAGTCTCTCCCCACCTCCCCACCAGGTCTCTGGTGTGTTCAGGAAGATCGCTCCAACCTCCTACTTCCCAAGGTTGCTATTTCCATTCTTTCTGCTGACCATCAAGGATTCAGTATTTTTCTCTCACCCAGTACCAGATCTGGTTCCCCTCTTTGACCCCCACCCCCTGTCCAGTTTCTCTCCCAGGTCCCTCTCTCCTGTCTTATGATTGATTTTTTTCTCCCTCCCAAGTGGGACTGAGGCATCCTCACTTGGGCCGTTCAGCTTGTTGACTGTTTAGGGTTCTGTGTACTGTATCTTGGCTATTCTGTACTTTTTGGGGGGGGGGTAATATCCACTTATTAGTGAGTACATACCGTGCGTGTCCTTTTGGGTCTGAGTTACCTCACTNAGGATGACATTTTTTAGTTCCATCCATTTGCCTGCAAAACTCAGGATGTCCTTGTTCCTAATAGCTGAGTAGGATTCTATTGTGTAAATGAACCACATTTTCTGTATCCATTCTTCTCTTGTGGGACATCTAGGTTGTTTCCAGCTTCTGGCTATCACATATAAGGACGCTATGGACATAATTGAACATGTGTCCTTGTGGCATGGTAGGGCATATTTTGGGTATATTCCCAAGAGTGGTACTGCTGAATCTTTAGGTAGATATATTTCTAGTTTTCTGAGGAACCTCCAGATTGATTTCACCTGAGGTTTTAATATAAGCCATTGTGTTGTCACCTGAGGTTTTAATATAAGCCATTCTAATTGGTACAAAGTAAAATCTCGGAGTTGTTTGGATTTGCACTTCTCTGATCACTAAGGACTTTGAAAAATTGGCAAAGAAGAAATAAAGGTATCATTATTTGCAGACAATATGATAATATACATAAGCAACCACAGACATTCTACAGAGAACTTCTCTAGCTGTTAAACAACTTCAGCAAAGTGGCCAGATATAAAATTAATTCAAGTATATCAGTAGCCTTTCTTTATACAAATGATAAACAGGCTCAGAAAGAAATCAGGGAAACAACTCCCTTTACAATAGCCGCAAATAATACAAAATATCTTGGGTAACTCCAACCAAACAAGAGAAAGACCAGTATGACAATAACTTCTTGATTCTCAAGAAAAAAATTGAAAAAGATCTCTGAAAATGGAGAGATCTCCAATGCTCATGAATTGGAAGAATTAAAATAGTAAAGCTGGCCAGTGTACTAAAGTCAATCTACAGTTTCAATGCAATCCCCATCAAAATCCCAATACAAATTTTTAAAGACATGGAAAGAGCAATTCTTAAATTATCTGGAAAGGCAAAGAAACCAGAATAGTAAAAACAATTCTTAACAATAAAAGAATTGCTGGGGGAATCACCATACCTTACTTCAAGATTTACTACACAGCAATATTGATATCAACTGCTTGGTATTGGAACAGAAACAGACAGCAAGATCAATGGAACAGAATTGAAGACCCAGAAATAAAACCACACACTTATGGACACTTGATCTTTGACAAAGAATTAAAAAATATACCATAGAAAAAAATGAAAGCATCTTCAAAAATGGTGCTAATTTAAGCAGCTGTCTGTATGTAGAAAAATGAAAATAGACCCATATTTGTCACCTTGCCCAAAGCTCAAATCCAAGTAGATCAAGAACTTCAATATAAAACACTGAATCTAATAGAAAAGAAAGTGGGAAAGAGCCTTGAACTCATTGGCACAAGGGGAAATTTCCTAAAGAGAACTCCAATGGCTCATGCTCTAAGTTCAAGAATTGATAAATGTGACCTCATGAAACTGAAAATCTTCTGTAAGGCAAAGGACATAGTGAATAAAACAAATTGGCAACCTATAGATTGGGAAAAAAAACTTCACTGTACTGGATAGCTTGTGTCAACTTGACACAGCTGGAGTTATCACAGAGAAAGGAGCTTCAGTTGGGGAAATGCCTCCATGAGATCCAGCTCTAAGGCATTTTCTCAATTAGTGATCAAGGGGGGAGGGCCTCTTGTGGGTGGTGCCATCTCTGGGCTGGTAGTCTTGGTTCTATAAGAGAGCAGGCTGAGCAAGCCATGGGAGGCAAGCCAGTAAAGAACATCCCTCCATGGCTTCTGCATCAGCTCCTGCTTTCTGACCTGCTTGAGTTCCAGTCCTGCATCCTTTGGTGATCAACAGCAGTTTGGAAATGTAAGCCAAATAAACCCTTTCCTCCCCAACTTGCTTCTTGGTCATGATGTTGTACAGGAATAGAAACCCTGACTAAGACATTCACTAACCCCACATCTGATAGAGGGCTAATATCTAAAATATATAAAGAACTCAAGAAGCTAACCCCTAAAAAGAAAAACAACCTAATAAAAAATGGGGTACAGAATTAAACAGAGAATTAACAACAGAGAAATCAATGTCTGAGAAGCACCTAAAGAGTTACTGCATCTTTGAATAAGCTTTTTATCCTTAGTCATACTTTCATTTTGATATCCACTGTTTTATTCTACCTTATAATTCCTTTCCATTTTTCACACTTTTAAACTGATCTAATTTTATTATTATCTCACTGAAGTTATTTCAAATGTCTTGCCTTTAGAGTTAGGAATCATTTCTTCTAATATATTCGCTCTCCTAATCTGCCTCTCTAGCAAGATTTCTTATTCAATAATTGTGTTCTAATCTATAATATTTCTTTTGGCTACTTTGAAAACCCATTTTCTATATTTGTTGAAGTTCTCACTTTATGTTTGTTCTCTTCTCAAAGATTCATTATGAATTATTTTTACATGCTATGTGAACTTAGATATGCAGTGTGGTTTCATTAAGTATGAAGATTTCCCTTATTTTTTCAAAATATATTAATCCAGTTCTTATTTTCATTTCAGCTCTGTTATCTTCTACATTTTATAAATAAGACAATTTTCCAGGTCTACCTTAATATTTCCCATACAGGGAAGACCTCTTCGATCAATCTACTGGTGCATTAGTGGTTTCTCTACCTTCTCTTTTTATTCCAAACTAACTTAAGAAGTTGTCATTTTATCCAGTGTCTGTTTGCTGCACTTGGGTGAAGAACTGAATATTTTTCTTCAATGATTATAAGAAAGATAATGTGTTCTTTGCCTAATCAAGTAAGCAATATGCAAGGGAGTGCCATAATGAAGAACTATCAACAAAATCATAGGGTGGAAAGGAAAATCTAAACTTGTTCTATGGCTACAATATTCTGCTTAATAGAGAATCTCACAGAATTGAAAACAACAACAACAAAACACTACTATATATAGTATTTTCATTGAATATGACATAATGCCAAAGGAATATATTATATTTATATGTAGTCTACTAATGGTTAATCTCACATCTAGTTTTTAAATGTGTAAATTATTCCAGGTCACGGTATACACTTTTGCAACCCGAGTATAGAAAGCTGAGATTATTTTGAACTCAAGAAAAAACCAGCCTATATAATGAAATTCTAATTGGAAAGTATAAACTATAATACATAAAACACAACATAGCTAGACATTAAATGCATAAAACATAAATCATTGATTAAGCATTCAGAGAAACTTTAAAAATGTGGTATATCCCATTATTTCAGTATTCAATATTGTTAAAATAGACATTCCACTCAAATGTATCTATACATGAAATACAATCTGAAACAATCCAATAGGGGTTATCCCATGGATGAGACATTTGGCATGTGACTGGTCCCAAAATGAGGCTTAAGTGTGATACTGTTTTATTCTGAAAAAACACTCAATTTGTATATTGGAAACTAGGTTGGATATAGATTGTCACTCATATTGAAACAATTCCTACAAACCAACCATAATAGTCCTGAAAACTGAGACATGGGTACCACTTTAGTGTAGAAAGAATGTAAGAGATCATAGATTCAAAGAAAATAAGCAGCCTGGTTGACTTTCTGTTACAAACACATCCAATCAAGTCTGCGAAGAATAAGATAAATACAAATGTTGGACAATAAAGAATAAAATAGTCACCTATCAGTTTCCAGGTGTAAAGTTTTTGTGTTCAAATCCAAGACATTGTGTGTTACCAAACTCATTTTTTTCAGTAAACATTGACCTTCTAAATAAGTATCAGAACCTGATCAGATTGTAATAAGTATTAAATACCTATGGAATAGAGAATTCAAATTACTTGTTTTGACGAATGTTGAAAGAGTCTAACCGAAATCCATGAATTAGGTAAAAAATAATAAGCCAGTGACTGAGTGAGGTATTTTTCAATCATCTACCCATACAGAGGCACAGCAACTTAAATAGCTATCACTATAGCAAATTTTCAAACAATAAAAGAGCTAAGTTGAGAGCTTATAGGGCATACTTTTAGTGTAACAACACAAAAGAGACACCAAAAATACAGAAAATTTTCCCAAATCACAGGCCTTTTACATCTTCAAGTAGTCTAATGAGAGAAAAATGCCTCCTGTTTGGGAGTGAGAGAGAGAATTAACACCAGGACTCAGACATGAAATCTAGTAACAGACTTAACAGACTTGCCAAAATAGTTTCCAGTGTCTGGACAAGCTCCAATACTCTCACCACCAGGCCAATCCCTGTAGACTGAAATGCTGCAACTGCTTTAGAATAGGTATCAAGAAGACCAACTTTATCAGCATTTCTGTATCCTGATCCCTAGTGCAGAACGCAGAACTTTCACATGCTGTAGAGCTGGTAAGGACACCAGATAGAGGGGTTGTCTCATAGCCCAGTGTCAGGATGCCTTAGTGAAACCAGGCACCCAGTAGAAACTAAGGGCCAGAGCTTGCAAACAGAACTTTTATAGCATATCTGGCATTAGGTAAAAGACTTATGTATTTGTAGATTTAACCTGATATTTATATGTGTCAGTTTGAATTGGGGAATAGGTCTGTTTTCCAGACCCCACTCTTTTGATGACTGTTAAGGTCCCAGGCCTTTTAATTCCCAGTAACACCAAGTTTACCAGAAACTTCACCATTAAAGGACGAACTTGAACCTATATTCTCAAACTCCACCTGACATAATGGTGATTAATTATGGGGCTTTAGAATTATTTTGACATAAAGTTGAAGAATATGAACCAGTTGTAGTATCTTTGGTTAACCAACATCTTTTTTACATGCAAATGTGGGCCTCTGTGTACCTTGAAAATTTTGTGGGTACTGTGTCTATAAACATACGGCAAGGATAATCCTAAAGTTATTCCAAGTAGTCAGAGCTCTCCTTTCAGAAATCTTAAGGATCACAGCATTGTATATGACCTCATTAGCTTGGGGTAGTATAAAGTAGTGAACACACAGTTTTTTTTTTTTGTAGATGTTAATGAGAAGCTGGTAAAGTTCAACCCTCAATACTTCACTGGGCTTGTCTATGGATACACTGTCTGAAGTGCCAAAGGACAAGTGGTCCCATTATATTAGACTTCTATTTCAGTTAGCATCACCTATAGCTAGTTCTGAGTCAATGGCCATCTCCATAATAGGAAACACAAAGATTGTGTGTCTTGCTCTTTATTCAATGTTGTGCATATCTTCAATGATCTAGGGGTTCAGTTAGTGTCTGATAGATCTTAGCCACAGATGTGGCATAGAAGCCTGGGTCTAGTCTATCCATATTGACTCTGCTCAAATCGGCACAAATCATACAGGTGCAAGTGCAATTGACCAATAACTTCAGAAGATACATGTGGGTCTACCCTGTCTGCAGAGAATGACTTGTAGGACGAAGCTACCTTTTATTTGCATTTCTGTGTATCTTTCTGGAGAATAGAATATTTAGAATAAAAGTGGGGTTAGTTTGTCCTCTGGTATTGAAACAGAAATGGCACACAAAAAGACATTTGAAATATAGATTTATATGCAATTTAGTACAAATAGTATAAATAATTGTTGGCTCAGAATATGTACATTCTAGTAAGAGTTTAAGAAAACATAAATACAAATAGATTTAGATTGTGAAGACTATAACAAATCATATTGTTTAAAGTTCGGATGGCATCATGATCCAACAAGTTTACCTTACTATCAAAAAATTTAAGGAAACAAAGGTCTCACCTATTACTCAAAATACATGGTCATACTTGACCTGTAAGTAATCTGTAGGAGAGAATGCTGTAAGGATTTAAAACAGTTTACTTAAGTACACTTAATGATCTTGAAGAAATAAAAGAAACCATTTTTTAAAGAATACTAACAAAAATCAAAATAATTACTAGTTCTTTGAGAATTTCCTGTGGCATGCTTTGATCATACTCACCATGCCTCCCCTACTTCCTCCAGCTCTTTACAGATCCAAACACCCTTCCTTTCCTACCCAATTTTATGGTCTTTGATTTCCTATCAAGACAAATTTGTGTTGCCCAAATATCCTTTTGTGTTCCTTTTTCCCAGAACGTGGAGCGATTAAATTAAAATGAATGAGTTGAATAATTCATTCAAAAGAGGTAAAAACACAATGGAAGGTGTTAATAGCGGATAGAACAAGGACAATAGAAAACATCCATTTATTCAAATGCAGGCTATTTTAAATTACTCAAAACCCAAAGAGAAAGTTTCTCATTTGGAGGAGAAAAGGCTACAACTGAGGATGCAGCCTAAGCATGATGCAATACACCTTTTATTCTAGCACGTGGGAGTCAAAGAAATTGGATTTCCATGAGTATTTTTTTTTATTAAATTTATTTATTTACTTATACCCCATATTTTATTCCCCCCGCCCCCATCCACCCTCCTTCTGCTCCACATCCCATATCTCCTTCCCACACCCCTGTCTCCACATGGATGTCCCCACACCTCCCCCATGCCACTTGACCTCTAAACTCCCTGGGGCCTCTAGTTTCTTGATGGTTAAGTGCATCATCTCTGAAAAAAACACAGACCTGGCAGTTCTCTGCTGTATGTGTGTTGGTGGCCTCATATCAGCTTGTGCATGCTGCCTGCTTGGTGATCCAGTGTCTAAGAGATTTCAGGGGTTTAGATTAATTGAGACTGCTGGTCCTCCTACAGGATTGCCCTCCTCCTCAGCTTCTTTCAGTCTTTCCCTAATTCAACAACAGGGGTTAGCTGCTTCTATCCATTGTTTGGATGCAAATGTCTGCATCTGACTCTTTCAGCTGCTTGTTGGGTCTTTCAGAGGGCAGTCATGATAGGTCCCTTTTTGTGAGCATTCTATATGATAGTGTCAGGCCTTGGGATCTCCCTTTGAGCTGGATCCCACTTTGGACCTGTCACTGGACCTTCCCCCCCCCCCCAGGCTCCTCTCCATTTCCATCCCTGAAATTTCAGATAGAAACAATTATGGGCCAGAGGTGTGACTGTGGGATGCCCCCTCCCTCATTTGATGCCCTATCTTCCTGCTGGAGGTGGGCTCTATAAGTTCCCTCTCCCTATAGTTGGGCATTTCATCAAAGGTCCCTTCCTCTGAGTCCTGAGAGTCTCCCACCTCCCAGGTCTCTGGTGCATTATAGAGGGTACCCGCAATGTCCTAACTCCCTAGGTTATCTATTTCCATTCTTTCAGCTGGCCTTCTGGGTTTCTGTCCTTTTTCCTCACCCAATATCAGATCAGGTTCCCCTCTTCTCCTGCCCCCACTACCCCCATCCACTTTCCCTCCTAGGTCCCTCCCTCTCTCCCCACTTGTGACTGAGTCAGTGTAGTCTACATAGTAAATTAAAGACAGACAGAGATTCACAGTGAAACTGTGTTTCACAAAATAAAATAATAAGATTAAAAAGGATGATTAAACCTTATAAAACTCTGGGACACCATGATGATGAATTCTCAGGTTACTGTGGGTCAAGTCACCCTTGAAATGAACAAAGAACTCAATTTACCTGGAGCCCTGAAATCACTCAGACACTAAGCCACCAACAAGGCAGCTTAAATGAGCTGGTCTGAGGCCCTGGACACATATACAGCAGAGTACTGCCTGGTCTGGGCTCAGTGAGAGAAGGAGCACCTAACCCTTGAGAGACTTGAGGCTCCAGGGATTGAGGAGGTCTGGTGGGAAAGGGGTGGAGGGTTGGGAACATTCTCTCAGAGATGGGAGGGGAGGAAATGGACAAGGAACCCACTGAGGGTGGACCAGGAAGAGGATAATGAGTGAACTGTAAAAAAATAAAATAAAATAAAGAAAGTACCAAAGTGATAGAAAGTTTACTAAAGAAAAAAATAAAAGAAACATTCATAACCTAAAAAGAAAGAAAGAAAGAAAGAAAGAAAGAAAGAAAGAAAGAAAGAAAGAAAGAAAGAAAGAAAGAAAGAAAGAAAGGAGAAAGAAAAGAAAGAAAGATACAAATAAGGGGAAGCTTCAAGCCACTACTCTAAACTATCTCAGAAGAATAGGCAATGTTTTTTGAGAAGATAGAGGGAATGAATACAATAGGTCACAGCACAGGAAATGGCAACAATAATAGGAAAATGGGAGTATGTAAAACTTCTGAATAATGGAAGAAAGAGTGATCATAATGAAGAGAGTAAAGAGGCAATATGTAGAGTAGAGAGAACTATGTAAAGTGTATGTCTGCTAACAGCTTCAAATCACAATTACTGGATGAAATGCATTAATAGTACAAATATTCGTAACAAAAAAATAAAGAACTCAACTGAAATGGTAAACATATAAATATCTATTTCTCCAAAGAATATAAACAAATATCCTGGAAGTACATGAAAAAAATTCCCAAGGTCACTAATCATTATGGAATGCAAATCAAAGCTACAATAAGATATTCACTCGACTATCAAAAAGAGTGTATATGACAAGTACTGGAGCAGATACAGAGAAAAGAAGTCATTGCTTCCTGTTGACATGAATACAAATTAGCAAGTGCATATGAGAAAACAGTCTGAAAGCTCCTATAAATAAAAATTAGGTCTAACACATGATCCAGAAATCTCAATCTTGAGTACAAATGCAAACAAAATGAAGGCAGTATGTTTAAGAGACAATTGCACTTCAATGTTTCTTGTAGCACTAACTTCATTGACCAATGTATGGAAGTAACATTTTCAACAACTATGAAATACATAAAGACCGTATCACATATATGCACTGAATATACAGACAAACATGTGGAAAACTAGTCATCTACAAAGATGAATAAAAGACTGTTATTTGTGACAATGCAGCTAGAGAGGAAGGTAAGTATATAAATACAATTATATAGGCACAGAAATAAATGATTCTACCTATATATAGAGAATAGAACAATGTGGAAAATAAATTGTCCAGGTCACTTTCAGGTCACAGGTATTAAAGCAAAGTTCTGATAGAATATGATTAGTAAGACAAATAATTAAAGCTTTTATTATAAAAATCATTAATAAAAGCAATAAGTATGTTTGAAACTTATACAATATAAATAAATATAAAAGTTAATATAATTCCATTAATACATACAAATGCACAATATTATATACTAGTGAAATTCTATTTTATTTTAAACTAAGTTAGTTCAAATAAGCTGAATTAAATCAGAGATTAAATGCAAATATATGAAACATACATATATGAGATATTATTCACTCTTAAAAAAAAAAAAGAAGTCTTCAAAAGTATCACAGCTTTGTAAAAATGGAGAGAATTAAACTAGCTGAAATTAGCCAGTGACTGACTTAAAGCACACCAAAACATTCCCTTTGTATAAATATCTATAATATTCTAATTCATTAAAATAGATAATACAGTAATGTCTGCGGTGAAATTTTACATAAAATTGATGGTCATGGCTACAATTTTTCAGTTATAACAGGAATATAAGATATATAGACCTAATTTACAACATAGTGATTATAATTAAGAATGAATTTTATACTTGAAATCTGATCAGAAACATTTTAAGTTTTTTCATCTCATACTTATACACAAACAAAAATGCTAACTATATGAGGTGATAAGCATGCTAACTAACTTCTGGTAAAAATTTATATATTGCAAATGTTAATCAGATAACCACTTTGCACATGGAAATGCATATATTTATTTTTAACTATAATTCAATGACTCCATAGGAAAAATCTCCCTCTTAAAATACTTATACCATTGTTTTTAGAACATTATCTATGAATCAGCAGTATGCTCTGTAGTAAAATGAGACTTTACTTGTAATTTTCGCACATATTAGATATTCTAGCTTGGCCTTTGTGGGCATAAGAAAGAAAAGAAGATGTTAGTAGGCATAATTCAATTAGAGTACCCTGACATGCATTGGGGTATAGGTATATAAGTATAGGCATATAAGTATAGGGAATACATAAATGTTAAGCCAGTCTCAGAACTGGAGTGTCACTCAGAACACAGTTGAGCCAGTAAAACATTGGTAAACATGGAAACAATTATATTAAGTGAAATAAGCAAATGACATACCTACAAGATGCAAAATGGCCCCTTACTTTTCCAAATCATAAAAGAAGACAGTACAACCATACTTGTGAAGAGCTAGAGATAAAAGAAATAGATGATCAGTGGTGCAACTTTTCAGTTGAAAGATGATCAAGTCTTTCATTGATGTCCTCAGCAGAAGAGATGCGTTACCTTCAATTGCGTGCCAATACATTTTTAAATTTTTTTGGATATTTTATTTATTTACATTTCAAATGTTGTCCCCCTTCCAGGTTTCACTTCCAAAAACTCCCTATCCTACTCTCCCTTTCGCTGCTCCTATGATTGTGATCAACTACCCACCTACCCACTCCTGCCTCACTGCCCTAACATTCCCCTACACTGGGGCATAGAAACTCCACAGGACCAAGGGCCTCTCCTCTAGTTGATGTCAGATATGTGCCAATACATTTTGCTTCAATTGTTTTATCTTTGCTGATGCTATATTCTTTTGTTCCTGTTTTCAAGTGCTCCAAACTTTATACGAACATGTTTTCATACTCTGCCTAAAGTTTTCTCTGCCATCCTGCTTCCCTTATATTTTCTATACTTACTCTTATAGTTGTCATTTATAAATTTTAATTCAGTTAAAATTATATGCTGCCTATAGTAGCTCAACAAATTTTCCCCTGCAGTTTTCATGGAGTGGAAGTGGTTCATAAGTGCAATGTCATTTCCAGCAAATGTCTTTTTTACAAAAAAAATCTTCAGTTTTTCCATTTTCCACACCTCCTCCCCCTCCCCTTCTCTCTCTCTCTCTCTCTCTCTCTCTCTCTCTCTCTCTCTCTCTCTCTCTCTTTCTCTCACACACACAGACACACACACACACAGACACAAGGCAAGAACAGTTTTAAAGAGATGCTCTGAAAGAGATGATTTAGTTGGAAAAAGTGAGGGAATAGAGAACTAATTGTGGAATGGAAATGATTAATATTCACTGTAAATAAGTATTATGTAAGTGTACGTATGTGCGTACATATACAAGTATTCAATATTAAAAATACTTTTAAATAATTAATATCTGTAAATACAGACTCCAAATTGTCATTAAAAATAGCTGTGAATGCACTCATTTTGGTCTATACTCAGAGAGATGAATTATTCTCCAACTCGAACCTTCAAGTCCCTTCATTATTCCTGCAAATGGAATTAATTCTCAGCATACAGATTCATTCAGCAGCTACTCAAATCCCTTCACTGAAAAAAGTCAGGAGCTACACATTTTCAATGTACACATTTGATCTCAAATTTCTCTAAAAACTAGAAATAGTTCTACCATATGATCCTGCTCTACATTTCTAGGGAATTCATCCAATAGACTCTATAACCTACAAAAGACACACATCTATGTCTTTTCTGCTTTGTCAACAATAGCCAGAAAATGGAAACCTCTCAAATGTCCACAAAATAATAAATAGAAAACAAAGCTATGGTAAAATTGCAAAATGGGATATTATCCAGCTAACAAGTAAAACTAAATTATAAAAATTGACTGGTAAATCGATGAAGCTAGAAAAATATTCTGAATGAGGTAACTCAGATTTAGAAAGACAAATATTGAACGTTTTTCTCATTTGTGGATATTAGTTTGAAGCTTTGGTTTTATGTACTGTACTTGGAATATTTGCAGGGGCCAGAAAATTATTAAGGAGCCAAGGAAAAGGGTGCATATTTCAAAGGAAGTGGGTAAACAGAGTATATAAAGGACTAAAATGGAATAATGGATCAGAAAATGTCATATAAGTTTGGGTATAGAGAAGACAATAAGGGGAAGGATAGCTAACAGTAAAGTGTAATTTCATTCCATCAACATGGACACTTTGGCAACAGATCACTTCCAAAGATCTTCTACGCTCTTGTGATCCAATCATGATATAGACATGCCCTGGATTACAGCATGCTCTGACTAGAAAAGACCTTAGTATATGCTTTTAATCACAGACAATTTTGTCTAATTGATGAGTAGACAAAGTGAAGAAACACAAAGATTTGACAGAATGAGTCAGAGATAGGATACACCCAACTTTCAAGAGAACAGATAGGATAGAGAGGCAACTTTAGAGAGCAATGGAGGTGGGTGGAGACAGAGAGACAGAGACGGAGACAGACAGTGACAGAGACAGAAGACAAGGTGACAGAGATAGAGACAGAGACAAAGACAGAGACAGAGACTAGGCAGTTTTACTGGTCTAGTTTCACAGAGGCTTTGTTGCAGATGAAAACAGAAGAAGCCAGAAGATTAGAAAGGGTGAGCTTAGTCAACAGTCCTCCAAGAGGGCAATTACATATGGCAAGTAATAGTTACATTTACATAAAATATTTTCAAAAAAGTTCCATGAAAACCTACTGATATAGAACATACTTTAATATATACATCCATATTTAAAAACTATAAATATTTTACAATGGAGAAATAATATTCCTATAATACCCATTAGGATAATAAAAACAAAATTTCTGTGCCACAAATTGGATACCTCCCAAGGAGCTGTTAGTCAGTGAGGTCCAATAGTAGCTCTTAACCTGGCTAACTCATCCATGCTAGTGAAGTCATGATTACTGAGGACAATTTACAACCACTAATTTTCTAAACTGAAATAATCCCTAACAACAATTTATAAACAATTGTACCCATACACAGAGATAAGTACTTCATCCCTTATCAAGTAAACTTCACTTTATAGCAATTGGAGACCAGTAGAGATCCACCAACCAATTAAAATATAGGAATTGTAGGTCTTAGTCCAAATGGGTAACAATCTTTATAGGATATTACCAATGTTCTTGGATATTCTTCAGATTATAATGGTAAGCCCTTATTGCTTGGGGCACCACTTGAGTCACAGAATCTGGATGCATACCCCTGGTACTGACATGGGAGTTTCATCTCTGCTGATTAGTTGTCATAGTGATCATAGGCTCTATGCACACTATTTTTGGAGAATAATATTCACAAGTTTTACTTATCTGGGAAAAATGAGAACTACAATTACAACTCTCCTGACAAGATACTTCCATTGGTGAAATAGTTCCATGAAAGTTATGGGAATATATAACCACTTTCTGATTGGATTTAAGACTCCATGAAGCAGGGTGGTGGTGGCGCACGCCTTTAATCCCAGCACTCGGAAGGCAGAGGCAGGCGGATTTCTGAGTTCGAGGCCAGCCTGGTCTACAGAGTGAGTTCCAGAACTGCCAGGATTATACAGAGAAACCCTGTCTCGAAAAACAAAACAAAACAAAAAACAAACAAACAAACAAAAAATAATCCATGAATTGAAACTTAGAACTGACACTGCTGCTGGGGCCAAGTAATACTTGTAAATAGGCAGAATATTGATGTTGTAGGAGAAAAACCATATAGGTATTGTAGGAAAAAATCTATTGATTATAAAAAGAAGACTTACAATTTGTGCAAATTAAATATATTGAATTAGATTTAATTAGGTGCATTTTTGAGTAGCTGTATGATTTGCACAAGTAATTTTCTGAATCCAAATCTTTGTTCCCTCAACTGTGAAAAAAGGGGCATAGATATCATGTCTCCTAATTCCTTTATACATCTTTTTATACTCCAAGAAGATAAAGAGTTCATGTACTCTTAGTGTGTTCTCTAATAAAATAAAGTATCCGATAGCAATTAAAGACTGATTTGATTTTTAAAACAATTTTTGAAACAGAAAACAAAAAACTCCTTTATATTAATAAACAATTGCTTCCTGCTGCTACTGAAGGAACACACCTCACAATAAACAAGAAAAAGCATTGAAACTTGTATTATGATTGCCACACAGATCAAATAATGCAGAAGTTCTTGATGGAAAAATAACCCTATTGCTTAACACTTTATTCTTCATCTTTGCTCAGTATAACCAAAATCTTCTCTCAGATTCTTTAGGAACAACAAATGTATTAGTAGTAATTTAGAAAAATCAACTCATACTTAATCATCACAAAATTTATGAAGATTCCATTCCGTGCATATTCATCACATCATGCCTTATTTTAAGGAGGAAAAACAGGTTTGGGTGTTTTCAAATAACTCTCATAATTTTACGTTTTAGAGTTTATGCTGGCTTTTTATTCATTTGGCCTAGCTGAAACCCTAGTTATTCTCATCATCTGGAGAACTTTGAATAAGTGGTTATTGTTATTTACATTTATTTTTTCAAAAATCATGACTTTTTCTTTTTTTATTGTTTAATACTTGAACATAAATAAACACATGTATACATAAATTCGACCTGTTAAGTATATTTTATGGTATATTTATGTGGTGTGTATATGTGTGTGTGAGAGAGAGGGGGGAGAGAGAAAGAGAGGGAGAGAGAGAATGTGTGTGTGTGTGTGTGTGTGTGTGTGTGTGTGTGTGTGTGTGTGTGTGTGTGTTTAGGAATAACAACTTGTGACTAGATAATCTATCATAGGACATACCCTGGAGTAAACTGATTCTCCCTCCCTAGCACCTATTTATAATAGGGGCAATTAATAATTATCTCTGTGGACTGAATTAATTTCATGTGTGGTAGAATAAAACATGCCAGCTTTCTGTGTTTTGTGATGTCATGAACCTTAGAAAATAAATTACTTTTGTCCAAGTATGATTTTTAAATTTAATGCTTGACAAGCCTTAGCAATGCGAAAGGTGTCAATTATTCTGATCAATTTATAGATAACATTTTAACCCGCGTTCAGTGTATAATTTTGATGAAATTGGGAAAGGAAATGGTTACATTACTACTTTAAGCAGCACTAACAGTATAGCATTCTGCTTAATAGAACAACAAATATTCCCTGATCCAAACAAACTGTAGTACATTGTACATAGGGAAGGGAATATTTCTGAATAGTAATTCTGTTTCCAACAAAGATGTTAAAAATACTGTTCAATTGAATTATATATAAGCTGTAAGGAAAACAAAGTATTATGTATTATTTCTATAAGGTCACCTAGCAATTGAAGACACAAAAGAGTGGAAATGAATACTGTTATCTTATTTAAAATACTTGTTCACTGTGGAAACCTATAACCTATTCATTTGATGCTGGCAGCAGGAAAAATAAGACTATTGTTTTAGAATTTAAGAAATGGCAGAAAGCTTCATAGTTATCTCCAGGGAGAAAATGAAAAAAAAAAAAAGAAGTGCATTATTTTTCTATCAACAATTTTCTTTGAGGATACTGGAAATGTTCATTCCTTAGAAACATTATTTATTTATATTTATTTATTTATTTATTTATTTATTTATTTATTTATTATTAATGTGGAGTGCAGGTGTGGAGGTCAAAGAACAATTTTTAAGCATCTCTACTCTTCTTCTAGTGTGGAATCCAGGGACTTAACTGAGGTCATCAGACTTGTATATAAGGGTTTTTATTCACAAACCCATTTCATGGCCCTTGGGAAACTTCATTTATAATAAATGAACCATTATCTACTATACAAATATTTAATAATGGATTAATTTCCAAATTTTCTATTTGATTATAAACATGATTCATTGCAGTTAACAAAATATTTTAGGTTTTTTAAAATTAGTATTTTGAGTATCTTGAATTATGGCCTATGTAGCTCCTGACTTTTTTCAGTGAAGGGATTTGAGTAGCTGCTGAATGAATTTGAATGCTGAGAATTAATTCCATTTGCAGGAATAATGAAGGGACTTGAAGGTTAGAGTTGGAGAATAATACATCTCTCTGAGTATAGACCAAAATGAGTGCATTCACAGCTATTTTTAATGACAATTTGGAGTCTGTATTTATAAATTTTAATTATTTAAATGTATTTTAATATTAAGTACTTGTATATGTATGTGCATACATACACTTAAATAATACTTATTTACAGTGAATATTAATCATTTCCATTCCACAATTAGTTCTCTGTTCCCTCACCCTTTCCAACTAAATCATCTCTTTCAGAGCATCTCTTTAAAACTGCCCTTGTGACAACAAATTCCATAATAGCCCCCAATCAGGTGTGTGCCAAGCCAGACACCCCCTTGCCTGTTTGCTTACCTCTATAAATGCTGGCTTGAGACTGCCTGGGGGCTTCACCCCCCTGCCCTGCTGCTTCAGTGACTATGGTGTGGCCCAAGCTCGAGCTTGGATAAAAACCCTGGTGCATAACACATCCACAATGAAGGGATGGATTGCCCTGTACACACACTCAGCAAGAACGATTTAGGCACACAGGATATTCCCACATGGCAGTAGGCTCTAAGGGTATCCCAGGAACAGCTATTTAGGAGATCCTTTGGAAGAACTGTGGTTCAGCGAGGCTCGTGCTGCCAGGATCCTCCAGCATCTTTTTAAATCAGAGTTTTGCTCAGTGTCTGTCAATGGGGAAGAAAGAAGCCAAGGCAGCCAGAGAAACCACCTTGTACCTAGAGTGAAGGAGCAGTACAACTTAGGAGCCTTTCCTAAGGAGTGGGGGATCAGGGACAGGGGGGTGCTTAGGCCACTGTAGGAGGTCGTGATCCAATAAACTGAGACCTGGCCTGAAAAAAAAAAAAAAACTGCCCTTGCTGTGTGTGTGTGTGTGTGTGTGTGTGTGTGTGTGGGTGAGAGAGAGAGAGAGAGAGAGAGAGAGAGAGAGAGAGAGAGAGAGAGAGAGAGAGAGAGAGAGAGAGAGAGAGAGAGAGAGAGAGAGAAGGGGAGTGTGTGGAAAATGGAAAAACTGAAGATTTTTTTGTAAAAAGGGCATTTGCTGGAAATGACATTGCAATTATGAACTCACTTCCACTCCATGAGAACTGCAGGGGAAAATTTGCTGAGCTACTATAGACAGCTTATAATTTTAACTGAATTAAATTTTATAAATAAAGGGGTAGGTTGCACTAACTGAAGATATTGGAGCTCTATACTGAGAAAATAATCATATTTGTCCAAATTTAAATTTTCTTATTTATTCTCAGGATATAATAGGATGAGTAGTCCAGAAAATTTGTATTCTTCAAATAGAATGAACAGAGCAGTAATACTAGGCATTGGCAGTGATTTATTCTACCCAATAGTTCTTAACTTTCCTGAATTTAAAAAAAAATAAGTGATAACAATGGTGTCTGCAATGATAAGTAATAAAATATATGCAAAATAATTAGTAGAGAGCAATAACAAGGCTGAGCGTGATATCACACCTTTAATATCATAACTCAAGAGGTAGAGAAAGACAGATCTTGGTGAGTTTCATTGCCCTCTGTTCTAAATAGTAAGTTCTAGGACAGCCAGGGTTGTCTTAAAATCAATAACAAAAATAGACATGCTGAAAGGACAGGAGGAAAGCTCATGAAGTTTCAGCCCTAAACAAAAAGCTACTGGCAACTAAGAAGTGCTCAGGGAGATTCAATCTTCTCTAGGTAACAACTCACATGTTGGCTATCCAATACCAAATTCTCAGCCCTGACAAGTAACATTCTACAGATGGAGAACGTTGTATTTATATGTTTAGAAATACAAATATATATTAAAGAGAACATGAATTAGAACAAGAACAAGGAGGGGTAAATGGAAGGCTTTGGAGGGAGGAAAGGGAAGGAGAAATGTAATTATAATCTCAAAAATAAAAGAATAAGTAAAAGCAGAAGCAAAACTAATGAAGAAGAAAGAAAAATAAAGAAGAGTAAAGAAGTTATAGAAGATGGAGATGTTTTTGAAAGGCACACCCCATCCTATATATGCAAATTAAAATTTATAGCTAATTTAAATTTCATGAAGAATCTTGACAAATGGGAACTTGTAGTGAACTGTGATATAATTCTGTTACCTTAACACTTCCTCCAATATGCAACTAAAATCTGGTTTGAAAGTACCTGAAACATATCCATCTATACCTCTTTCGTGGCACCAATTTCCATGTGTTCAGGCCACTGAGGTAGAAGTCACAGAGGATTTTGATTACTGTCTGGGGTGGTCAGTTCTCTCTGAGACCTCAGCAATTGTAAAGGCAGTCAGGGACTAGTGAATTAAAGCCATTCATCAGGCTTGTTTTACCACACTGAGCAACTGCTTCTGCTGACAACAGTGAAAATTGAGGTTTCACAAGAGAAACAGAAATGCAAGGATTGGAGATTCAAAATTAAGGACCATTTCAGGAAACATACTGGCAAAGTGGAGAGCCATTGTTCTATCAGATTTTGAAGCCAGATTCAGGCTTTTGTCTAGAGACATGGCCTCATTTGTCAGAGAAAGTACTGATAGTTATGATATTACTGGGGGAAAACTTGAGAGCCTTTAATGTACTAAGCAGGCCAGCTTTAATTATCAGAAGTAGCTATGTTGTCTACATACTTGCTGTGCTGTATAATCTGCAATCCCAGGTGTCTCAGCCTTTATATATGTCAGCCAATTCTACTTTTATAGAGAGGCAAAATATTTCACTATGACCAAGCTTGTGATCTCTCCATTTACCAGCTTATTCAGTCTCTGTACATTTGTTTCATTACAAAGAGAAGAAAAAGAAAAAAAAGAGAAAATAACCCTGGGAAATTAATTAACATAAAGCAAAGTGGGTGCTTATCTACAAGGCGTTGCCTTCCAAGCATTGCTTCTGCCTCTACCAGTAAGTTGCATCCTGTGCATTTTAATATACATCAGTGAAAAAATTGACTAGGTTTTGTCTTCCAAATATCAAATTAGCCTAATTTCTCCACTTTTGCATTTAATTTTCATACTGCCATGAAAGACTCCATTCTACTGCATTATATTTATGACTATCAGAAAATATATTGCACCTGATGTACTGGTACCACACACACTCAATTCTGAAACTCAGCACAGCAAATACATGTAGGGATAAGAAATTTTTCTTTAAAAGGGGATTGAGAAGTAGAATTAACATATAACTTTAATTCGAAATGCTTTTTGCCATGCCCTGATGATGTCAAACCTAGGGTACTTTTATGCTGTCTCCTTAAGATACACATTAACAAGAATTCATTAAGAAGTTTCCTTGTAGCCATCTCTCTTTGTAACCCCAGTTGAGGCCTCTAAGTGCTCCTTAGGACTCTCCACGCTGCAGGTCCTAGGGATCACAGGTGAGTGGAATGCAACATCAACTCCAGAGAATCCAGGAAGGGCTTGTGCCAGCAGGAACAAGGACAAAGGAACACCGCCTGCCCAGAGGCTGGGTTCCGGTCTGGTCTGGGCCACCCCCATTATCTCTCTTCTGAACCCCAGTGGAGGCCACTGAGCTCTGGAGGAATCTCAACACCTTAGGTCCTCCGGTTCACCTCAGAATCTCAGGACCTCGGGATCACCTCGGGATCAAGAGAGGCAGAGCAGAGACCCAGACCACTGGGCACCTTCCCTTGCCAGAGGAGAGTCATCCTACAGGGAGGGCTTTGACCCCAGTACTAAGAAGGAGGATCAGAGCTCCAGACTTCTGGTGAGAGTTGGATTCCCAGGAGTTCTGACAGAGGATAACAGATTCACAGGAGGATCAAACTCTAGCCAGAGATAACTTGAACATTACCACCATAGATTTCCAGATGGCGAAAAGCAAACATAAGAATCTTACTAACAGAAACCAAGAACACTGGGCACCATCAGAACCCAGTAC
>NC_034613.1:31693489-31738927 GCF_900095145.1 Mus pahari | reverse complement strand
TTGAAGTCCTAGCCAGAGCAATTCAACAACAAAAGGAGATCAAGAGGATACAAATTGGAAAGGAAGAAGTCAAAATATCACTATTTGCAGATGATATAATAGTATATATAAGTGACCCTAAAAATTCTACCAGAGAACTCCTAAACTTGATTAACAGCTTTAATGCATTAGCTGGATACAACATTTACTCAAACAAATCAGTGTCCTTTCTATACTCAAAGGATAAACAGGATGGGAAAGAAATTAGGGAAATATCACCCTTCACAACAGTCACAAATAATACAAAATACCTTGGTGTGACTCTAACTAAGGAATTAAAAGATCTGTATGACAAGAACTTCAAGTCTCTGAAGAAAGAAATTGAAGAAGGTCTCTGAAGAGGGAAAGATCTCCCATGATCATGGATTGGCATGACTAATATAGTCAAAATGGCCATCCTGCCGAAAGCAATCTACAGATTCAATGCAATCCACATCAAAATTACAACCCAATTCTTCACTGAGTTAGAAAGGGCAATTTGTATATTCATCTGGAATAATAAAAAAAACTAAGATAGCAAAAACTATTCTCAACAATAAATGAACCTCTGGGGGAATCACCATGCCTGACCTCAAGCTGTACGACAGAGCAATTGTGATAAAAACTGCACAGAACTAGTACAGGGAGAGACTGGTAGATGGATGGAATAGAATTGAAGACACAGAAATGAACCCACACATATATGGTCACTTGATATTTGACAAGAGAGCTCAAACTATCCAGTAGAAAAAAGACTGTATTTTCAACAAATGTTGCTGGCACAACTGGCAGTTTTCATGTAGATGAATGGGAATTGATCCATTCCATCTCCTTGTACAAAGCTCAAGTCTAAGTGGATCACAGACCTTCACATAAAACCAGAGACACTGAAATTGATAGAGGAGAAAGTGGAGGAAAGCCTTGAAGATATGCACAGAGTGGAAAAATTCCTGAACAGAACAGCAAAGGCTTGTGCTGTAAGATCAACAATCAACAAATGTGACCTCATAAAATTGCAAAGCTTCTCTTAGGCAAAAGACTGTCAATAAGACAAAAAGGCCACCAACAGATTGGGAAAGAATTTTTACCAATCCTAAATCTGATAGGGGACTAATATCCAATATATAAAAAGAGCTCAAGAAGCTGNACTCCAGAAATTCAAATAACCCCATTAAAATATTGGGTACAAAGCTAAACAAAGAATTCTCAACTGAGGAATACTGAAGGGCTGAGAAGCAACTGAAAAAATGTTCAACATCCTTAAATATCAGGGAAGTGCAAATCAAAACAACCTTGAAATTCTACCTCACACCAATCAGAATGACTAAGAAAAAAATTCAGGTGACAGCAGATGCTGGCAAGGATGTGGAGAAAGTGAGCACTCCTCCATGGCTGGTGGGATTGCAAGCTTGTACAACCACTGTGGAAATCAGTCTGGCAGTTCCTCAGAAAATTGGACATAGTACTACAGGAAGATCCAGCAATACCTCTCCTGGGCATATACCCAGAGATGTTCAAACTTGTAATAAGGTCACATGCTCCACTATGTTCGTAGCAGCCTTATTTGTAAGAGTCAGAAGCTGGAAAGAACCCAGATGTCCCTCAACAGAATAATGGATACAGAAATGTGGTACATTTACACAATGGAGTACTACTCAGCTATTAAAACAATGAAATTATGAAATTGTTGGGCAAATGGATGGATCTGGGGGATATCATCCTGAGTGAGGTAACCCAGTCACAAAAGAAGTCACTTCATATGCATTCACTGATAAGTGGATATTAGCCCAGAAACTTAGAATACCCAAGATACAATTTGCAAAACACAAGAAAATCAAGAAGAAAGACCAACCTGTGGACACATCATTCCTCCTTAGAATAGGGAACAAATTACCCATGGAAAGAGATAGAGACAAAGTTTGAAGCTAAGGCGAAAGGATAGCCCATCCAGAGATTACCCCACCCGGGGATCCATCTCATCATCAGCCACCAAACNCAGACACTATTGCTCATGACAGCAAGATTTTGCTGAAAGGACCCTGATATCGCTCTCTCCTGTGAGGCTAGGCCAGTGCCTGGCAAATACAGAAGTGGATGCTCACAGTCATCTATTGGATGGAAGACATGGTCCCCAATGCAGGAGCTAGAGAAAGTACCCAAGGAGCTGAAGGGGTCTGCAACCCTATAGATGGAACAACAATATGAACTAACCAGTACCCCCTGAGTTCATGTCTCTACCTACATATGTAGCAGAAGATGGCCTAATTGGCCATCATTGGGAAGAAAGGCCCCTTGGTCTTGCAAACTTTATATGCCCCAGTACAGGTGAACACCAGGGACAGGAAGTGGGAGTGAGTGGTTAGGGGAGCAGGGCGGGGGGAGGGTATAGGGAACTTTTGAGATAGCATTTGAAATGTAAATGAAGAAAATATCTAATAATAAATTTAAAAAAAATCACCAATGAGCCTCAATGCCAGTAGAAAACAACTTATCCATAACCACTGATTTAGACAGCTATGATTCTGAATATGTTTTTATTCTTACACAATAGTTTTCCAATAAAATTGTCTTAAATAATGTAAATATCTATATTTAATGAACAATTACCCTATTGAACAACATAGGCAAAAATATGTGTGTTAAAATAACACGATAAAGGCATTCTGTGGTAGATCACACATGTAATTCTAAGTACTTGAGAGGGTGAGGCATGAAGATTGCCATAGTTTTGCCATTATCCTTACCTACAGAGTGCCCTGCCACACGGGGCTACAGACTGAGATCTTCCCTCAAAAACTAAAGGAGCAAGACAAAGATGATAAATCACATGGTAAATAGATCCAAAATAGGATCCAACTGAAGAGAGTAAAGTATGATCTAAGTTTTGATTCCTCTTTTTTATTTTTAATAAAATATATAAAAGGGAAGGCCACTGTCTTCCAACTTTTTCATTTACATTAGTAGATATAACAGTCAGACAAATACTACATGTGACATGAAGATTTCTTGAGTGAATAAACCATTAACTTTCAGAAACAGGAGAATAAATATATTGCATCTTTTTCACACAATTTTTCATAGTAACTTGATCTTAATATTTTTATAACATACAACTAAGATTTCATGTGCTTCTACTTGGATTTCAGTCTTCTAATTTTAATCAAAAGAAACTTGATCTCTCAGGTTGATTTCACTTTTAACATAAGGAAAGGCCATACAAAGACTGCCCCATCTGGGAATCTGTCCCATATACAGTCACCAAAGGTAGACACTATTGCTGATGCCAAGAAGTGCATGATGACAGGAGCCTGATATAGCTGTCTCCTGAGAGGCTCTGCCAGAGCCTGACCAATACAAATGTGGAGGCTCTCAGCCAACCATTGTACTGAGCACTGGTTCTTCAATGGAGGAGTTAGCTGGAAGGACTGAAGGATCTGAAGGGGTTTGCAACCCTACAGAAGAACAACAATAAGAACCAACCAGTATTCCCAGAGCTCCCAAGGACTAAACCACCAACCAAGGAGGGATCCATGGCACCAGCTGCATATGTAGCAGAGGATGGCCACAGATGGCCTTGTCAGGCATCAATGGGAGGAGAAGCCCTTGGTCCTGTCAAGGCTTGATGCCCCAGTGTAGGAATGCAGAGTGGGTGGGTGGAGGAACACCCTTATAGAAGCAGGGGGAAGGAGGAGGAGATAGCGGATTTCCAGGGGGCAGGAGAGGGGATAACATTTGAAATGTAAATAAAGAAAAAATCTAATAAAAAAAATCAAGGTTATGATTCCAAAAAAGAAAAAGAATGAAAGAATGAAAAAGAAAGAAAGAAAAAGAAAGGTTTGCTATTGAAACAGCAAAAGATTTTTTTTTGCTAGTCTGTTAAAATTTATTTTATTTTACTTATTCACTTTACATTCTGTACTTTGGCCCCTCCTGGTAACCCCCTCTTATAATCCTTCCCCCATTCCCTTCTCCTCTGAAATTATGGGCTCCACTGGGTTTACCCCAACCTGGCACCTCAAGTCTATGCAAGGCTCAGCACTTCTCCCACTGAGGCCATACAAGACAGCTGAGGTAGTAGAACTTATCTCTTGTATGTACAGGCAGCTGCTTTTGGGATAGCCCCCATTCCAGACGTTCAAGATCCATATGAAGACAAAGCTTCCCTGCTGCATATGAGCAGGAGGCCTTGGTCCAGCCAGTGTGTGTTCTTTTCTTGGTGGTTCAGACTCTGAAAGCTCTAAGGGTCCAGGTTAGTTGACTGTGTTGGATTTCTTGTGGCGTTTCTATCACCTTCAGTGCCACAATCCTTCCTCCTATTTTTCTGTATGAGTCCTCATGCTCCATAAACTGACTGTGGGTGTCCATAAATACAAATCTGTTTTCTTTATGAAGCTGTCCATTGGTATTTTGATCATGGTTCAATGAGTATATGGTAAATGCAAATTGGACTTGTATTTTTTTCTTTTTCCTTTATTTGGAGAGGGGAGGAGGGCACACGGTTGGGATGGTGGACCTGGGAAGTATGGGACACAAGTTGATAGGGCAACTTGTATGAAAATCCTAAATAATTAATAAAAATATTATGTTAGAGAGAAATATTTCAAACTTACAGCTTTTTTGGTTTGCTAATGGGTGAATGAATATGTAACTAATATTTAGTACAAATCCTACAGGAATCAACACACATTCTTAATTATTTAAGCTTGTGTTAGGACAATGCAAGTGTCAGCAGGGATCCCTAGAAGCAGGTTTATGAACTCCAAGCTTCAATTGCCTATACTGTTTATTTCTTTCAATATTAAATGTGCAATGCTTCCTTTTTGTTAGTAATTTTGCTACATTTGTCTTTTAAATTTCTGTTGGTGTTTATTCATTGTACGTAGTGATAAGTTGCACTGAACATTGATTGGCATTCAGGTATATGATATACTTTAACCTCATATTCTCTGCCCCTTCATCCTCTGAATATTTTTTTTCTATCCTCTAGACCAATGGTTCTAAATCTTTTAATACTGGTACCCTTATGTATGTTTTTTTTCATGCTGTGTTGACCCCAACCATAATATTATTTTTGTTCCTATATAACTGCAATTTTGCTACTGTTACAAATTGTATTGTAAATACTTTAACAGTGAAGTTTTCCACAGGGATCAGGATGTACAGGTTGAGAATGTACAGGTCTGGACAATCTCACATCTATTTCAGTTTTTTTTCTTTTAATATTTCAAATGATTGTATTTGTCAGTGTAAAATCTTATATTCACAAATGAGAGAGGGGGGAGAACATCTTATATTAGCTTTCTGATTTATTGAATGATTTTAGGATTTTTAAACTTCTTTATATACTCTAGATAGTAATTTCCTGTATAGCTAGCAAAGATTTTGCAAATTTTATTGACTTTCTATTATCTAGGTTGATTCTTTTTTTATTGATATGATGTATTCCCACTAGGCAGTTTTTGCTTTTATTTCCTGAGGTACTGAAGTATTTTTCAGAAACTACATGTGTATGTACATATTGAACCATCTTCTCTATATTTCCTTTAAATGTTTCCTATTTTCACATCTGTAATTAAAGTTGATTGTCTACTTTGAAATAAGGCAGGGAATTACTTTTATTTTTCTACATATGGTTATGTATTTATTGAAGAAGTTTTTTCACAATATGTTTTGAGCACTTTCAGCAAATAACAGGTATTCAAAATCACATGAGGTTTTGTGTTCTGTTCCCTTGGTCCACCTGTCTGTTTTTGTTCCAGTACTATGATTTTATTCTTATTATGAATTTGTTCTATAATTTGAATTGAAGTAATGTGATGACTTCAGCATTGTTCTTTTGGATCAGGATCATCTTTAATTATTCAGGGTTCTTTTTTTAATGACTTTCCTCAATACATTTTCCATTTCCATACATTTCCTACAAATTTTAATATACACTTATTTATATTTGTGAATAAACAAAATTATATATACATATATGTATATATATATATGTATATATAATTGACATTGTGTGTTTATCAGTTGATGGACTTACAGGCACTTACTAGCTATTGTAAATAAGGTAGCAATAAGCATGGTGACTGACTAAGTGTCTCTGGAATAGGATATAGAATCATTTGGGTATATGCTCAGGAGTGGTATAGCTAATAGTTCTTTTTAGTCTTTTGAGAAACCTCCACCTTGATTTTTTACAATGACCACACCATTTTACACCCCAACAGAGAATGAGTATTGCTGTTTCAATAAACATTCTCCAACATTAGCTATCACTTCTTTTATTGATGATAGCTATTTTGAAGAGAGTGGAATTTCAGTGTGGCATTAATTTATATTATCCTTATTCCTAAGGATATTGAACAAATTTGCAAAGATTTGTTGTCCATCTGTATTCCTGCTGTTGACATCTCCCTGTTTAACTCTTTCAGTGCCACTTGATTCGATTATTTGTTTTCCTATTGTTTAGTCTGTTGAGGTCTTTGTACATTCAAAGTATTAATTTACTGTCAGTTGTATAGAGGCAAAGATTCTCTCCAATGCTGCTGTTGTCCCTTCATCCAGCTCTTTTCTTTGCTCTAAAAAAGAGTTTCAATTTCATGACTTCTCTGTTGTCAATAATCAACCTGAGTGACTAGAGTCCTGTTCAGAATGTCCATTGGTGGCTATATTTCTGAAATATTTTCTTGTTTTCTCTTAGAAGGATTAGAATTTCAGGTTGTAAATTAAGGTCTTTAATCCATTTGGAGTTTTATTTTGTGTAGCATGAGATATAAGGACCAAGTTTTTTCCTTGTACATGTAGCTATGTAGCTTTCCCGGGACCATTTGTTTCATTTTTTAAAGAGGCTGTCTTTTCTCCAGTGAATGCATTTGGTAGATTTTTTAAAACTCAGGTGGCTGCATAAATGAGTGTTTATGTCTGAATCTTCTATTTTGCTTAATTGATTTATACATTTTGTGCCAGTACCATGTTGTTTTATTAATATATCTTGAAAACCAGCACAGTGGTAGCTAAAAATAAGTTACTCTTGTGCTCACAGAGCTGCTTTTGCTATCAGAATTCTTTGGTGTTTTCAAAAGATTTTTAAGATTGTCTTCTTAATTCATTGAAGAATGATATTGGTACTTTGATTATAATTGAATGCATTTAAACCATAGTTTTTGTAACATAGTCACTTTTTGTAATATAGTCACTTTCACAGTACTTATGAATCTTATCATCCATGAGCATGAAAGTTCTTTCCAAAGTACTTTTACCAGCAATGGAGGAGTGTTCCTCTTTCTCCACATCCTTGCCAGCATCTGCTGTCACGTGAGGGTTTTGGTTTTGTTTTCTTTTTGTTTGGAGGGATTTTCTTTCTTTTTTTCCCCTGGGTACCTTATTTATTTACATTTCAAATGTTATCTTATCCCCTTTGCCTGTTTCCCCTCTGAAAACTGCCTATCCCATCCCTCCTAACCCTCCTTCTATGACGGTGCTCCCCAACCAACCGACCCACTCCTACCTCACAGCCCTGGCATTCCCCTACACTGGGGCATCAAGCCTTCAAAGGACCAGGGTCTCTCCTCCCATTGATTCCAGACAAGGCCATCCTCTGCTACACATGCTGCTGGAGCCATGGGACCCTCAATGTGTATTCTTTGGTTGATGGTTTAGTCTCTGGGAGCTCTGGGAGCTCTGGTTGGTTGATATTGTTGTTCTTCCTATGGGGTTGCGAACCCCTTCAGCTCCTTCAGTCCTTTCCATATCTCCACCATTGAGAGCCTGTGCTCAGTCCAATGTTTGGCTTCAAGCATCTGGCTTTGTATTTGTCAGGCTCTGGCAGAGCCTCTCAGGAGACAACTACATCAGGCTCCTGTCGGCAAGTACTACTTGGCATCCACAATAGTGTCTGGGTTTGGTTCCTCATGTGAGATGGATCCTCACCTGGGGCAGGCTCTGGATGGCCTTTACTTCAGTCTCTGCTCCATACTTTGTTCCTGTATTTCCTTTAGACAGGAGCTATTCTGGGTTAAAATTTTGGAGATGTGTGGGTAGCCCCATCCCACGACCTAGGGGCCATGCCTAACCTCTGGATATGGTCTCAACAAGTTATTCCTCCACTTTGTCGGGATATTTCAGCTAATGTCATTCCTGTGGGGTCCTGGGAGGCTCTTGTTTTTCTGGCATCTGGCACTTTCTGGATGCTACCCCCAGTTCCCCATCCCCCATTTCTACACATCTCTGTTTAATTTTCTGACCCTCTATACATCTCCTCCATCTTTTCCCACACCTAATTCTTCCCCTCTTCCCCTTCTGTACTTCCCAATTCCCTCTACTTCCCTTGACTATTGTGCTCCCCCTTCTAAGTAGGACTGAAGCATCCACACTTTGGTTTTCCTTCCTCTTGAACTTCATGTAGTCTCTGAGTTGTATTTTGAGTATTCCATTCTCTTTGCCTAATACCCACTTACAAGTGAATACATACTATGTGTAGTCTTTTGTGACTTAGTTACCTCACTCAGGATGATATTTTCTATATTCATCCATTTGCCTGCAAATTTCATGAAGTCATTGTTTTTAATAGCTGAGTAGTATTACATTATATAAATGTACCACATTTTCTGTATTCATTCCTCTGGTGAGGGACATCTGGGTTGTTTTAGATTCTGGTTATGATGAATAAGGCTTCTATGAATATAGTAGAATATGTATCTTTGTTATATGTTGGAGCATTTTTGGGTATATGCCCAGGAGTGGTTTTGCTGGGTCCTTAGGTAGAACTATTTCCAATTTTCTCAGGAACCACCAGATTTCCAGAGTGGTTGTACCACCTTGCAATCCCACCAGTAATGCAAGATCATTCCTATTTCTCCACATCCTTATAAGCATCTGCTATCATATAAGTTTTGATCTTAGCCATTCGACTAGTATGAGGTGTAATCTCAGGGTTGTTTTGATATGCATTACCCTGATGACTAAAGATGTTAAACATTTCTTTAAGTGATTCTCAGCCATTCAAGATTCCTCGGTTGAGAATTCTCTATTTAGTTCTGTACTCCACTTTTTAATAGTGTTATTTGGTACTCTGGAGTCTACCTTCTTGAGTTCTTTGTATATATTGCACATTAGCCCTCCATCAGATGTAGGGTTAGTAAAGATCTTTTGCCAATCTGTGGGTTGCCATTTTGTCCGATGAACAATGTCTTTTTCCTTACAGAAGCTTTTCAATTTTTATTAGGTCTCATTTGTTGTGAATAGCCAATTTGTCAATTGTTGATCTTATCCTCCTAAGTGGGGTAACCCAGAGACAAAGGAAAACACATGGTATGTAGTTTTTGATAAGTGTATTTTAGCCCAAAAGTTCACAATGTCCATGATATAACCAACATACTATATGCAGTTTAAGAAGGAAGACCAAATTGTAGATGTTTTAATACTACATAGAAAGGGGAACAAAATAAACACAGGAAGTAATAGGAAGGAGGGGGTCTCAGACAGAGGGGTAGGAAAATAAGTGGAGAAGGAACAGGAATTAGAAGGGGCAGGAGAGAGAAGAACAGAGGTTCAGAAAACAGACTAGAAACATGAAGTAGTATGGGATGTGGAACTCGGGGGTAACCACTAGAAAGGCCTAGACTCCAGAGAAGAGAGAAGCTCTCAGGAGCCAATGGTTATGGCTTTAGTTGAAATACCCAAGAAAGGGGAGAGAGAACCTATGGAGACCACCTCCAGTAGATAGGCATAACCCTCAGTCAAGGGATGGTGCCACCCATGCATCTCAAAATTCTTAACCCAGAAATATCCCTGTCCAAAGGAAAGACAGGGACAAAAATGGAACAGAGTTGGAAGAAAAGGCCACCATGAGACCACCCCACCTAGGGATCCATCCTATCTGCATAAACCAAACCTCTACACTATTGCTAATACCAAGAAGCACTTGCTGGCAGGAGCTTGATATGGTTGTTCCCTGAGATGTTCTGACAGCATCTGACTAATTCAGATGCAAATACTTATAGCCAACACTCAAACTTAGCCAGGGGTAGGGACCTAATGGAAGAGCTAAGGGAAGGGCTGAAGGAACTGAAGTGGTTTGCAACCACATAAGAAGAATAAAATCAGACCTCCCTCTCCCAGAGCTCCCAAGAACTAAACCACCAACCAAAGAGTACACATGGAGGGACCCATGGCTCCAGCTGCATATGTAGCAGAGAATGGCCTTATCTGGAATCAATGGGGAAGGAGGCAGACTTGATACCCCATTGTAGGGGGATGCTAAAGGAGTGAAGAGGGAATGGCTGAATGGGTAGAGGAGCACCCTCAGAAAGGCAATGGGGAGAGGGAGAATGTGAATGGGAGCGGTTGTTGAGGGATAACTGGGAAGGGGGGCTATCATGAAATGTAAATGAATAAAGTGATTAATAAAAATAAATAAAACATAAAAAATAAAAATGAAAACAAAAGAAAACAAAAAATAAAAAGGGAACCACCATTAACTGTTGGTTGCACTACAAACTAGTGAGCTGTGTTACTATGGAAATCAGTATGGAGAATTCTCAAATAATTAAAAATAAATGTAACATATAACTTTACTATACTTCTCCTTGGTAAATGCTGAAAAGACTAAATATTTTACTCTACCATTACTTGCTTGGTCATATTCTTTCCTTCTCAATTCAAAACAGCTAGAAAAGGAGAACAATCTAAATATCCTATAAACAGCAAGTTGATAATGAAAATTTTGGTATATATAAGCTAAGTATAATATTACTTATTCAGCAATAAAAATTGAAATCACAAATTTTGCAGGTAAATAGATGAAAATAATAATAATAAAGGATCTTATTACGTGAGTACAGAATGACCAGAAAGAAAGATGTGATATGCACTCTTTCATTGTAGGCTTCTAACTCCAAGTTTTCAAATGTGAGAAGACATCCTAGACTACAATAACCAGGAAGTAAAATTGGACCATTGTCAGGATAGGGGTTTTGGAACAATAGAAAGGAGAATAAAAAAATTCAAGTGATCTGATCAGGGATAAAGAGAAAAGAAATTTCTTTTGAGAAGGAGAAGGGAGGAAAATACAAGAGAAGGAAAGGGGTGTGTAAAATAGTGTCTGGAAAAGCCACAGGGACATATACTATTAACTATTTACCTTAAAATCCTACAACACACATAACTCTGTGTATACATACGCATGTAACATTTTAATGAACTTTTAAAATCTGTTTTGGTAGTGTTCCCTCCAAGAGCCAAAGACCATCTAATACAAACCTCAAATGCCGTCATGAGAAACCCTCTTTTGAGTTGTTGGCTAGAGCTGTCCAAGAGATTTCCTACTTCTGAAGGTGCTAAATAGTTCAGCAGCAAGGCCCCAGAAATGCTTGAACTGGAACTTACCTAAGTGCCTCATCTCTGATGACTCTCATTCATAGTCATTGCAGAAGACATTATGCAAAGGTTCAAAAACAAACAAAAAACAAATAGGTGGCAACTAAAAATCCTATCCAACTATGACCACATCAATGACCACCAAGAAACAGTAACTCTAAGGGTACAATAGAGGTACCCATCCCTTGGAGGTAACGAAGGATCTCTAATTGAAATTATGACCAACAAGAGTGAAACCATGCCTGGTACTGGAAATCTGGTGTTAACTTCTCAGTGCTTGTGAAGTCATGGTTATTGGATGAGAATCTTCAACTACTAAATTACTAAACAAGAATCATCCACAACAACAACAATCTATAAACATGTAAACTCATACCCATATATAGGTGTTTCCATCCCTCATCAAGAAAATTTCTCTTTGTAGCAAGCAGACACCACTATAGAAACAACGACCAATCAAAATACAGAGTTGTGGAACCCAGTCCCAATGGATACATCCACAAAATATTCTGGTACCTAAGGCACTGGAAACATGGAAGAAGAGGGGAATGGAATGATTTTAAGAACCAGAGAAGCATACAGTTTACTGAGATTGTGTCTTAGTAATGTCAAAGTTACATCCATAAAATCTTATGAATATGATACCAAGAAACAAGACAAACTGGACAGGGAGAAGTCCAAGAACTCTCCACCCTATAAAAAAACTATAAGCAACTGAGGAAAGATGGGATCTGGCAATAGTATTTCCTCGGGAAGAAGCACACCAACTAGTTCCCCAATATGGGTGATCTGTGAAAATATACATAAAGTAACAATATCATATTGGGGAGTGATAAGGAGGAAAAGGAAGGGAAACAGATTGCAATTAAATTATAATTCCTAAAAACACTTACATTCTAATAGCAGAAAATATCATGCTTTTTAAATTATGTTGGCTATAAAAATAAAACTTCAAACTTCAAAGCCTGGTGATCAAAAAGGTAAATAAGATTAACAAACATTTATCCAAATAAACAAAATGAGAGAGGATTCAAGTTAATGAACTTAAAGATGAAAGGGAGAAATTAAAATAGACAGTGAAGAAATTTGTATAATCATCAGGTCATAGCATATAGATATAGATATAGATATAGACATAGACATAGACATAGACATAGACATAGACATAGATATAGATATAGATATAGATATAGATATAGATATAGATATAGATATAGATATAGATATAGATAGATAGATAGATAGATATACATGCTAACAAATTTGAAAATCTAAACAATGACAAATATATATATATATATATATATATATATATATATATATCTCATACCAAAGCAAATCAAGATGAAGCAAGTATTTTAAATAGACCCATAATCTCCAATTAGATAGAAGCTATAATTAATAATATCCCAACTCAGGGCTAGAGAAATGGCTCAGTAGCTAAGAGCACTTGCTGTTCTTGCAGAGGAACTAAGTTCAGTCCCAGAACCCAGAATGTGGCTAAAAGATGCTTGTAACTCCAGGTCCATTTCATCTGAAGCACTTTTCTGAACCCCATGAATACAAAATGTATATAAAGTTAAACATGAAGGCAAATATTCATCCATACAAAAAACTCAGAGACACTTGGATTTAGTGCAGAATTCTACCAGAACTTCACAAAATAACTAACTACCTCAATTTACATAAACTAGAAAAGAGACATTTTCAAATCCTCTTTTATGAAGCTCTTATAACTCTGTTACCAAAACCAGAGAAAAATTTCACAGAAGAATGTAGAGGAAGAGGAAATTATGAGTTAATATATTTGTTAAAACTTGGATTAAAAATTATCAATAAAATACTTGGAAATCAAGTTTAAGAACGTATCAAGAATTTTATTTACCATAAACCAGTTGGCTTCATCATAGGGATGGAAGTATGATTCAACATATATAATTCAAAAAACAAAATCTAAAATACAACATACACATACAACATACACACATATGGAGCAAGAGAGAGACTCGAGGACAGAATCTATACAATGATTTTTTTTTAGATTCAGAAAAGCCCTTTGACAAAATCCAGCATCCCTTCATAATCTGGGAATACACACACATATATATATATATATATATATATATATATATATATATATAATCTGGGAATATATATATTTCATAATCTGGAGATATATATATATATATCAAAAATGGAAAGACCTTCCTTGTTACCTTAGTGAAGGTAATATTGAAAAAGTGGCCATTTGACCCAAATCAAATTTGAGATTCGATACAGTTCCATCAAAATCCCAATGCAATTTCATATAGAAACGCAAAAGAATTGGAATAGCTAAAACAATCTATAGCAATGAAAGAACAGATGGAGATATTACCATCCTAGATTTCAAATTGTACTTCATAACAACAGTAATAAAAATAGTATTTCAGTGGAATAAAAACAGACACACTTATCAATGGAACAGAAATAAAGATACATATATAATAAGCACACATTGGCCAATAGTAGGCCAGTGATAAACATTGAAGAAGAGATAGTATCTTTAACAAATACTGCTACTCAATCTGGGTATGTATTTGTAAAAGAATGATAGTCAATCCTTATCTCTCACCCTGTATAAAATTCAACTACAAATTGATTAAGGTTCTCAATATAAAAACCAGAACTCTGAATCTATCAGATGTAAAAATAGAGAGCATACTTAAGCTGTGTGGGCCAGAAAATGATTTTCTGAGCAGAACCTTTCAATAGCACGGGCATTAAAGATCAGCAATTTACACATGAAAACTCATGAAATTAAACAAAATCTATACATCAAAGGACACTATCATAGAATGAGAAAAAATATTTTCACCTGTACATCTAACAGAGTGTTAGTATCTACAATATATAAAGAAATAAAGGAAATTAAACTTTAAAAAAAACACAAACAACCTAATTTAAAATTGAGCATGGAACTAAAGAAGTTTTTTATATTTATTTTTTAATTATCTTTAATCTTTTTTATTGCCCAGTCAATATCCTCCTCCTGCTCTGCCCTCCAATACTTCCTCATCCCATTCCTCCTCCTCCATCTTCAAGAGAATTTCCCACCCCACAATATCCTTCCCCATCTGATGTCCCCAATCTCTGAAGTCTCAAGTCTCTTGAGCATTAGGTGCATTTTTTCTCACTGAACCCAGACCCAGTAATCCTCTGCTGTATATGAGTCAGGGGTCCTCCTACCAGGTAGTCTATGCTGACAGGTTGGTGGCTCAGTGTCTGAGAGATCTCAGGGAGGGGTCCGGTGTCCAGACTGCTAGTCTTCCTATGTGGTCACCCTCTTCCTCAACTTCTTTCAGTCTTTCCCTAATTCAACCACAAGAGTCCTTGACTTCAGGCCATTGTTTGGGTGTTAGTATTTGCTGCTGTCTCAGTCAGCTGATTGATGGGCCTCTCAGAGGACAGCCTTGCTAGGGTCCTGTCTGTAAACACTCCATAGCATCAGTAATAGTGTCAGGCCTTGGAGCCTAATTCTAATTTGGGCAGATCGGTGGACACGGGTCAGAGGGTTTTTTGTTGTTGTTGTTGTTGTTGTTGTTGCTGTTTTAATTTTATTGGTTATTCTGTTTATTTACATTTCAAATGTTATCCCCCTTCCTGGTTTTCTCTCCGAAGTATTAAACCATGGGATGGCAACCCCATCCTTCCACTTGATAACCTGCCTTTCTACTGGAGGTGGGCTCTACAAGTTCCCTCTTCCCACTGTTGGATATTTCATCTAAGGTCTCTCTCTCCCTTTGATTCCTGAGAGTCTCTCACCTCCCAGGTCTCTGGTACATTCTAGAGGGTCCCCCCAACCTCCTACCTCCCGGAGTAGCCTGTTCCCATTCATTCTGCTGGCCCTCAGGGCTTCACTCCTGTTTCCCTGAATAACTGATAATGTTCCCCTTTCACCTCCCCCTTTTGATCTCTACCCAGATCCCTCCCTCCCCCTTCCCCCTGTGATTTGCTTTCTTCTCCTTTCCAAGTGGGATTGGGCATCCTCACTTGGGGCCTTTGGCTTGTTAACCTTCTTGAGTTCTGTGGGTTATATCGTGGATATTCTATATTTTTGACTAATATTCACTTATTGATGAGTACATTCCATGCAAGTCCTTTTGGGTCTGAGTTATCTCATTCAGGATGATGTTTTCTACTTCTATCCATTTGCCTGCAAGTCTCATGATGTCCTTGTTCTTAATCGCTGAGTAGTATTCCATTTTGTAAACCAACGATATTTTCTGTATCCATTATTCCATTGTGGAGAGTCTTGGTTGTGTCCTGCATCTCTCTATAACAAATAAGCCTGGTATGAACATAGTGGAGCATGTGCCTCTGTGGCATGGTGGGAAATCTTTGGGGTGTATGCCCAAGAGTGGTATAGCTGGGTCTTCAGGTAGATCTTTTTCCAATTTTCTGAGGAAACTCCAGATTGATTTCCAGAGTGGTTGCACCAGTTTGCAATCCCACCATCAATTAAAGAGTGCTCCTCTTTCTTCATAGCCTCTCCAACATGTACTGTCAGCTGAGGTTTTGATCTTAGGCATTCTGATTGGTGTAAGATTGAGTCACAAGGTCATTTTGATTTGCATTTCCCTGATAACTAAGAACTTTGAATATTTCTTTAAATGCTTCTTTGTCATTTGAGATTCGGATGTTGTGAATCCTCTGTTTAGATCTATACCCAATTTTTTGATTGTGTTGTTTGGTTTTTTTCCAAGAAGGGAATTGTAAATGGCTAAATACAAATGGCCTATTATTTTAAAAAGTATTCAACATCCCCATCAATTGGGAAAATGAAAATTGCTTTGGGATTTTATTCAACATGTATAAGAATGGCTAGGTTCCAAAATCAAACAAATGAACAAACAAAAGTGCTGCTTAATGCTGGCAAAGATGTGGGGAAAATAAACATTTATTCTCTGCTGGTGGGAGTCCAAACTAGTAAAGCCACTCTGCAAATCAGTGTAGAGATTCCTCAGAAAACTAGCAATATTGCTACCCCGAGATCTAGCTATACCTCTAAGACATATATCTAGAGGACTCTATATCCGACTCTAAAGACACCAAGATACAAGAGTAGGGTATAAGGTATTTCCTTGTGGTTTCCTCTTCATTCCTAACTCTAGGTTGCTGCCTTGAGCTCCTGACTTACTTGGAAGCTTAAGATGAAATAAATCCTTTCATCTTCAAATTGCTTTTGGTCAGTGTTTTAATACACAGACAAAAAGTAAATTAGAAATATCTCTTTGTATGATATATTACATTTATTGATTCTCTTGTACTCCTGAGTTGAAGCTCACTTGATAATATTGACTGATTCTTTTGACATGTTGTTGAACTTGGCTTACTTGTGTTTTATTGAAGATTTTTCTTCTTGTTTCTTTCTGTCTCACTCAGTTTTTTTCTGGGAGGTGTTAATTTGTCTTCTTTGAGTGAGGTATCATACTATTACTCTTTTCTTGTTTTATGGAGTGATTTGAGAAGCACTGGTATCAGTTCATCATGGATCTGATAGAACTCAGCAGAAAACTCTAAACCTGGACTTATTTTAAGTTTGAAGTTTTTTGTTATACTCCAGTCTCTGTGCTTATTATAGATCTGTTTAAGTTGTTTTTCTTTAGCAGGTCATATGTATTGAGAAATTTATCCATTCTTATGTCATATAATGTAAATAACAAGGAATTCTAAATCAAATGAATCTAGAAATACTTACCTGAAAAAAAATCCCCTGAGAAATACCAAATTCCAAGAGCAAATGATTGCTTAAACATTTTTAGGCACAAATAAAATTTAAGCAAGCTAGATATTTTAAAACTTGATGCAATGCTGTGCTTGCAACCAGGAGCCTAGCATGGCTGTCCTCTGAGAGGAGGACAGTAGCTGACTGAGACAGATGCGGATCCTTACACCAACCATTGAACTGAGGTCAGGGACATATATGGAAGTGTTAGAGGAAGGATTACAGAAGCTGAAGGGGCAACCCCATAGGAAGACCAACAGTGTCAAGTAACCCAAACTCCTGGGGGCTAACAAAGACTAGACCACCAATGAAAGATCATATATGAGCTGGTCCTTGGACCCTGGCACATATGTAGCACAAGACTCTCTTGTCTGGCCTCAGTGGGAGTGGATGAACCTAATCCTATAGAGACTAGATGACCCAGCAAAGGCAGAGGCCCAGGGGAAGCACCTATCAGAGGCAATGGGGAGGGAGGAAGGAGTTTTGAAGTCTCAGAGGGGCGACCTGGAGGGGGCAACATTTGGAATGTAAATAAATAAAATAACCAATTAATTAAAAAAAAAACTTGAAACCTGTTAACATTAGGTTCACTTTAAGGAATATAGTATAAGATAGAAATTCATCTGAAATAATTTCTTTTATAAACATTTAAGCTAAAATATGTTATTAAAGGTATTCTTGTATTTCATTGCTTGACTGCAAACTGTATAAGCATTCTATTTCATATTATGTGTTAACATTATGGAAAAGATGGAAAAGGGGAAGATTGTAATGTGAGGAAAATGAATATGACTACTGCATACTAATGTCTGATCTCTCAAGTCTACATACATGCAGCTCCCCAATAATGAATTAATTGAAAATATAGTAGTGCACAGTGCAACTAAATGTTAAAAATGCAAACTAATGTCTTAATACAATATTTTGTAAGGAGACATGAATATTGCCTTAATACAATGCTGTGGTGTTTTTCTTTTAAATTGTTGTTTTCTAACAGTGGTCTTAGAGTGATTCCATAGTAAAATAGAATATTACTAATTGAGGGGAGCAATTCAAAGAATTTGAAAGTTTGTACTGTGAATGCAGAAGGGGATATTGACATGTTATGAAGAGGAGCAAAAATGAGATAATAATACCCCTGAGAATTTCAGTCTCATTATGTGTGAAATCTCAAATGGCTTTAAGATGTGATTATCTTCTGGTAACTACCACCTGGACTTGTCTAATTGTTATTCTCTAACTCTCAACGAAAACATATGTGTATGCAAGACAAGCACATTGGCAAAGCATTTTTGGAAAGCATGATGTTTCGATTGAACAGCAATAAGAACTGAGATATACAATTTGGAAAGGAAGCCCCAATGTTTTAAAAAAAATCATAACAAACACACAGTTTGTGTATTGTTCTAGTACTTTATAAATGTTATTTATTTTGGAATGGAGAATAATGGTAGAATAATAGGAAACAAGTAACACTGCTTGCAAAATAAAATGGAACCTTCATAAAAAGGGAGAATAAAAAGAGAGTTGAATGGATTCTGTGATGGCATAGCTTTGATCCACTTAAACCTCAGTTGTTAGCCCAACTTTTATACAACCTAATTATATTTTATTGATTGTGTGTTAATTCTACAAAGCAATCCTCATACTTCTTTACATCAACATCTAAGTTAGGATGTAAGTAGCAGCACTGAATCATATAAAAGTGTTTTTGGAAATGGAATGTGCAGTCTTTGAAGTAGCAAACATGTATATTATAGTTTATAGAGATTATCTTTTGCTTATTCTCTACTCTAGTAGTTTATTTTCATTTGAAAACATCTGGGGCTTTCGTGAACATATTTGGAAAACATTTGAGCAGCCTGTCCTCCCTGAAACACAGACATAGCTGATCACTGATGAGACGATAATAAGTTCAAAATAAAACTGAAGTTTTGTGCATAAAGAAACAGTCTCTGCAGAGAATTTTATTGAGAACAACTACAAGTGGGTAAAGCTTCCCAATGGTAACTAATGATTTTAAGCAGAGAACTGTTTTGTAAAACTTATCTCATACTGTGTAGAACAGACCATACCAGACAGCAACAATAATAAATATATGGCCCAAAACAGTAGAAAAATAGGCTGAGGTAAGCTTGTGACATACATCCTTGTGTTATATAGTTGCTTCTTCAAAAACAGAGTGTGTTATAATATTGTAAAGAAGTTGGGATGGATTTTATAATGAGTCAAATACCAGAAAAAGAACAAAACTTTGAACTTATAAATTCAATCAATACATTCATAATTTGTTTTGCCCCTAACTACCTATACTACCTTAACCTTAATTACAGAACTACTCTAAATCATAATGTCCTCTTAAGAAAGAATTTTGTGAGAATGAAGAAATGATACTTGTGAAAAACTTGGCATAGTACTTGACTAAAATAAAATATCTGGAACATGCTTCAAATAAATAAATTAAATATTCAGTTATTTCTTAAACAAACTCTATTTCATTTAAGGGTCATGACATACATGGTAAAAAGAAAGCATGTTATTCAATTTAATGCTAATTTTCGACACCTTAGAAGAAACATTTGGAAGTGTACAATACTGATTATAACAAAGGTCAAATATTTCCTAAACTGTCCTTGTGTAAACTGTGAATTTCTTCTTGATGATGAAGAAAATAATTCTTCAGACTGAAAAGCTATACACAGGTCACATCAGCATTCAAACTGTGACAAGAGAGGTAAACAGATCTGAATCCAATTGTTTACAATTGAGACACAAATGGAAACTTGAAAGGCAACTGTGTTCTTAATTATACAAAGGACAGAAAGTTCATCATATTCTCATAGAAATCCCTGTCTTTAGGCTATATATACCTGAAATTGATAAGAAACTGGTCACAAATGCACTGTCATAGCACACTTTCAGCTACAAATCCAACATTTGATGTCTGTGGTTCTCTCCATACTTGGTGGTGATGTTTTAGGTTTCCTGTCTGTTGATTATAAATTTTAGATTTTAATTGTAAGGAAATTTTACTATTGCATGAAAAGTATTTTGAAGAGCTATACCTATGCCATCCAGCTTATTTTCGATATTGCTATTCACATATCTTAAGGACCTCAACATAAAACCAGATACACTGAATCTGATAGAAGAGGAAGTGGGAAATAGCCTCACAGGCATTTTCACAGGGGAAAACTTCCTGAACAGAACAGCAATGTCTCAGACTTTAAGATCAACAACTGACAAATGAAATTTCATAAAACTGAAAATCTTCTGTAAGGCAAACGACAATGTCTGTAGGACAGAATGGCAACCAACAGATTGGGAAAAGATCTGCACTAACCCTACATCAGATAGAGGGCTAATATCCAATATATACAAAGAACTCAAGAAGTTAGAGCCCCAAAACCAAATAACCCAATTAAAAATGAGTACAAACTAAACAGAATCCTCAACAGAAAAATCTCAAATGGCCAGGAAACACTTACAGAAATGTACAACACCCTTATTCATCAGGGAAACACAAATTGAAACAAATCTGAGAGTTCACCTTACACCAATCAAAATGACTAAGATCAAAAACTCAGGTGACAGCACACTTCTAACAAGGATATGGAGTATGAGGAACACTCCTCCATTGCTGGTGGGATTGAAAACTGTTAGAACCACCATCTGGTAGTTCCTCAGAATATTGGACATAGTACTATTGAAGACCTAGCTGTATAACTCCAGGGCATATACCCAAAAGATATTCCACTATGCCATAAGGACAAGTAATTCACTATGATTATAGATGCCTTATTCATTATAGCCAGAAACTGGAAGCTACCTGTGTTATGTTAGCATTCTATCTAAGCTCCACCTCACAGTTACCTGGCAACTGACAAGTAGCTCCACCCCACAGTTACCTGGCAACAGTCAGATAGGCATGACCCACTATAAAAGGGGCTGCTTGCCCTTTCCTCCATCTCTTGACTCTTGATTACTCTTGCTTCCTTCTTGCCCTCTTGGGCTCTTCCCTTCCCCCCTTCCTTCCCTATTCCCTTCCCCCTCTCTCCATGTGTTCATGCTGTTTCTTCTCTCCCTCCCTCTCTCTCTCTCTCTCTCTCTCTCTCTCTCTCTCTCTCTCTCTCTCTCTCCTGCTCTGAATAAACTCTATTCTATATTGTACCATCCATGTGCCTGGTCTCTCAGGGGGAAGGATGCCTTGGCATGGGCCTGCTCAGACATACATTTCCCCCATACCTTAACACATCCCTCCATAGAACATATTCTTTTTCTCTTTATCTTAATATAAAAACATCAACCCAGATATTCCTCAACCAAAGAATGGATACAGAAAATATGATTTGTTTATACAATGGAACACTCTTTAGCTATTAAAAATGAAGACATCATGAAATCTCTGGGCAAATGGATAAAACTAGAAAATATCATCCTGAGTGAGGTAACACAAACACAAAAGGACACGCGTGGTATGTACTCACTGATAAGTGACTATCATGGACATTTTTTAGTCAAAAATTCCAGAATATCCTTGATGCAACCCACAAACTGTAAGAAGTTTAACAAGAAGGAAAGCCCAAGTGAGGATGTGTTGGGGTCTCCCACCTCCACTAACCACTCCCCCTCCACAGGCATACCAGAGTTGCTACCCAAATCTCCCAGAATGCAGCGTTGTCAGACCGCCCTATGTCCGTCGTCATCACCGCCCACTGTCACTGCCCGATGTCGCCTGGACCAACCACTGACTGACATTGTCACCACCCACTCATTCGGACCTGCCTTCCAGACACAGCTCCGCTTATGATCGGACTGAGCGCCTTAGAGCGACATGGAGAGACACAGAGGAACACGGGAGGGGGCTAAGGGTTCTCCCTGATCTGATTAATAAATATGCTCTGATCGGCACAAACTGCCAGGGCATTCATTTTTCCTTGCAGCTCATTCCTATCTTAGGATGTTTAGCTCTTCAGTACGAACCCAGTCCAAGGTGTTTTCTGCCCATGCAGATACACACAAGTGGCATGACACAGAAATACACAAGGATGCTTCAATCCCACTTAGAAGGGGAAACAAGATAATCATGAAAGTCAGAGGAAGCAAGGGACATGGGTAGGAAAGGAGATTAGGGGAAAGAGTGAAGGATCAAGTATGGGTGGGGGGAGACAGGAGAGAAGCCCAGAGGGCTAGGAGGAAGAATGGAAATACTGGGGATGGGAGGCAGGGAGGACCTGTAGAAAGTCCAAGAGACCTGTAATGTAAGAGGCTCCCAGGACTCAATTGGGATGGCCTTAATTGAAATATCCTACAGTGGGGAAATAAAACAGGAAAAGACCACCTCCATTAGATAAACAGGGACCCCAGTGGAGGGATGGGATCACCAACCTACCTTCAATTTTTTGACCCAGAATTGTCCCTGTCTAAAAGAAATGCAGGGAAAAAAATGGAGCAGAGACTGAAGGAAAGGCCAATCCAGTGACCAGCTCCACTTGGAATCTATCCCATGGGCAGGCACTAAACCCTGACACTATTACTTATCCCATGTTGTGCTTGCAGACAGGAGTCTTGCATAGCTATTTTCTGCAAGGCTTTGCCAACACGTGACTGAGACAGATACAGATTCTTACAGCCAATGGTTGGACTGAGGTTTGGCATCCCCATGGAAGAATTAGGGGAACGACTGAAGGAACTGGAGTATATGACTACCCCATAGGAAGACCAACAGTGTCACCTATCCCAGACTCCTGAGACCTCCCAGAGACTAAACCACCAACCAAAGAGCATAGATGGGCTGGTCCTTGGCCCCAGGCACATATATAGCAGAAAACTGCCTAAGCTAGCCTTAGTGAGAGAAGATGAGCCTAATCCTGCAGAGACTTGATGCCCTAGGGAAGGGGGATGCCCATGTAGGGTAGGGGAAGTGGAGGTGGCCAGATAGAGGTGGGAGTTAGGGAGGGTGGAGATGGAGGTGGGAGTTAGGGAAGTGGGGGATGGGGTGGGGGCAGGGTAAGGAGTGCAGGGAACTCCCCTCTCAGAAGAAAATGGGAAGGGGATGTGGTGAAGAACTCTGAGACAGGGGACTGGGAGGGAGGAAACATTTGGAATGCAACCAAATAAAATAATTTTAAAAAAGAAAAGAAAAGAAGTCAAATCACCCAATAGAGTGATATTTGTAACTATCTAACGTAAGTCAGTTGATTATTTGTATGTATTACCTTAGCTCTAGTTAAAGAGAGGTACCATACAAGTTTGGTTGGTGAAAAATATGGGTTTTGATTATTACAAATTATTCTAGAAAATAACTTCATAAAATAAGCATTTTCTAACTACAGTATACTTCCAATTTATGAACATATTTCTTCATGATAAGTTCAAAAGTTTTTGTGGTAGAAAATAAACATGACAATATTTCTTTGGTTATTACAATAGAGTATAGCTTATTAAAGTTCCAAGTGTCAGTGTTTTTCTTTTTGGTCTAAGTCAGAAGTTCTCAACCTTCCTAATGTGATCCTTTAATACAATCCTTCATGTTGAGGTAACCCTCAACCATAAAATTATTTCTTTGCTACTTCACAACTGTAATTTTATGATTGTTATGAATTGTAATGTAGGTATCTGATAATACAAGATATCTGACATATGATCCTAAATTATTCACCACTTGAAACTGTTACAAGTAATATATATAGATATATAGATATATAGATTGTAGATATATAGATATATAGATATATAGATATATATAGATATATAGATATATAGATATATAGATATATAGATATATAGATATATAGATATATAGATTAGATATATAGATATATAGATAGATAGATAGATAGATAGATAGATAGATAGATAGATAGATAGATAGATAGATAGATAGATATAGATATATAGAACCATTTCATATATTTGGTCCACATTAGTTATATATGCACATACATTCTTGGTATTCTGATACATTTGGAGTTGTCTGTTTAAACTTGACAGAGTGTTCTATGGTAACTGTGATCAAAGTCTTACGTGATTTGGAAAGTACATAAATCGTATAGTTTGAGAAATATTCCAGAGTAGCTAATGGAGATAATACTTCTAGAATTATCTTTGGCCCTTATGTTATTTCATGTTTAAAAGCAAATTACTTCACACTGAAGTACTGCCTGCAATTGTAGCTTAGAGAATGACTGCATTGTATGCTCCTTTGACATGCTTCAAAGATACCATGTATTATCATTTTCAATTCAGTGAATAGATGGAAAATTTCTATGCATCAGTGATTTTTAGTTGAGAAAGAACAACATACCTAAAAATAAAGGTTATGGCAATGCATACATTTTGACAAGTTCTGAATCTAAAGAATAGTGACAAGAATAATTAAAGGAGGAAAGTGAATAATCAAGTTATTTTTACACTTTTATATATTATATAAATCTAGCTGTTTAGTCTAAGTTTTTAATCCATATGAAAACTAAACTTGCTTCTATGGTAATTAGTTTTGTTCTTTTGTTATGTCACCTTGTTTTTGTAATAATATAATTTATCAAAAAGCAAAAGTAGCACATCATGATGTTATACATACTCCATCGATAACTAACTGCCTCTTTTTCAATCCTGGGTCAAAAATCACGCTTGCTTTCTTTCTTTCTTTCTTTCTTTCTTTCTTTCTTTCTTTCTTTCTTTCTTTCTTTCCTTTTTTTATAACCATATAGGTTTGGAATACAGAGACTCCATATGGAACAGCTTTGTGGGATAGTTTTTCTTTTTTCATATGAGTTACAATTTTAAGAAATTAGAATTTTTTTATTTTAAAGATCAAGAAATGTATCTATCCGTGATTTAGTGACACAGATTTGGGAGTAACTAAAAGCCATTTTATTGGACTTGAGATACATTCCACAGGAGGGAACCTATACCAGCTCAATTAAAAAACTCATTCCTGGGAGGTCATGGGCTCAAGTCAGGAACTTAATCCTGTTATTTAATTAAATAGACATAGTATCAACCTGTCTTCTAAATATCAGTTTATACCATTGACAAAAGCTACTCTAAGCCCTAATCATAAAGCTTTTCTGTAGCAAATAATATTGAATATAGTGTCATGGTTGTTCAAGATGCTGAAAATAAATGAGTTGAGGGTTCACCCCTAAACAAGATACTTTTAATACCCACTATTATTGTCAGAGAACACTGAAGAAGAGAGGACATGAAGTATGTAACAACCACAAGATAAGATGAACAGCTAAGAATTATCACTCTGTAGACTCACCAGTATAATCACAAACTCTCAGCTGAAGTTACCTTCCCTGAGTCTAAACATGATACATAGGGCCATGCCTGTTACTGATGAACAATTGATCAACTCTGGGCAAAGGGATTAATTTTCTTCAATTATATACTCACTGCTTAGGTCATGAGTCTCCAGTAATTAGGAACAAAGCCATGATCATACAGATGCCTCTGGTTGAACTCAGTTGACCTCAAAAGAGAATTAATAGACAGCATATAAAAAAGAAAAGATTTGTAGGGAATGGTAGATAGACATATGTAGTAAGAAGTGAGAGTGATCGGTATGCGTTATATACAAGAACAAACTTAATTAATAAAAATACAAAATATGTATCCATCAACAAAATTATGTAAATTAACCTCAAAAATACATGTAGAAGAAATAACAATTGCTAAAGTTGTTCAGTCATAGAGTAAAAAAAGAAAAAGAAAGCAACTATAGAATAATACTACTGTGGTTTTTAAAAATATCAAAAACTGATATAATATCATACTATTTTTACTTCCTATTATTCTTATTAGTAAATGACATCCCTTTAAATTAACAAATGCATTAACTTGTTACCATGAGGATTACTCTAGAAAACATGACCTAGGCCCTCTGTATGTATGTTACCATTTTGTACCTTGGTCTTCATGTGGAGCAGGTGTTTACTCTGACTCTGGTTATCTGACGTTGAAACCCTTTTCCTGACTTGGTTGCCTTATCTAGCTTCAATAGGAGAAGATGGCCTAGTGTCACTTCAATTTGATATGCCAAGACTGGTTGATATCCATGGAAGGTATCCCTTTTTCTGAGGAGAAAAAGAGAAGGAGTATATGGAGGCCAGCGAGAAGGACTAAGAAGACAGGAGTGAGTGGAAACTGCAGTCAGGATATAAATTAATTTATAAAACAAGAATTTGGAATTTGCAACTAAATTAAGTGTATACTAGAAATAACTTAATGACATTTCTAAAACTAAAGATTTCCCAGAAAGCCAAATGCATGGAAGAACACTAAAACCAATTGTTAATGTTTGGCCCTTCTCTCCACCTTCCATTTCCTACAGTATTTAAAGGCAAATACATGAAGTGCTATTATATAACTTTGTTATTGAGGATAAGCTATAAAAAAATGCACTTTGTATCAGTAACATAGAAATGGAATAGAGCAGTTTTATCCCCTATTGTGAATTAAGTTTATTGTAACTGGAACTAAACTAATAATAAATTAGAATATTAAATGTAACTTAATGAAAATAAAAATAATAAACATTCATATAGATATATGAATACTATGTGGAAATAATTTTGTGTCAAAATAAAATACAATATGAGTAAATTATAACCCAAGTATATAGATTACTTGGGTTTTGCTATTTGAAACTTTTATCCATTGAAATTAATATTGTTGATATTGATCTGTTATCAGATGAATATCTAATAGAAAAAGACATGGTGATTAGTATAATTAATCAGAGAATATGTATTAATCACTTTATTTTTGTAGACAAATGACTGGATGTTTTATTTCATATAAGAAGGGGAACTATAGAGATTTCATTGTAGTATATGAGGAAAACGTCTCCAAATTTGTATCCCTAATCACCTGTTTAATTCATTTGTCTATCAAATAGAAGTTGAAAGCATGTCAAGCATGATTGAGTCCTGCTTCCAATATGAGACACTATAATTAGTATTGAGATTGAATGCTAGCTAAGACACCAGAAAACTACAAGGATTAGAAATATCAGTGGTGATGGGTCATGAATCTAATCAGACACTGATATGATCTGATGCTAAAAAAAAAAAAAAGAATATTTCTGCTAAATTTACTCAGCAGGATTATTACTGAAACTATTCTACTGAGGCCAAGGACAGTACTCAAGGTTAAAGTCTAATCAAAAGAGGAATCAAATCGAAGAAGTTTGAGTCAACTCTGATCGATGACATACATATATGTGTGTGTACATGTGTGAAGGTATCCATAGGAAAATTACTAGCTCCAATAAGCAAATTTGGTGACGTTGAAGAGCATAAAATGACACACCAAGACTACATTCTATTTCTTAATATCACTGCTGCCATCTGACATAGTCATTCTTACCAAAATACTGTGAAACTATGATGAAATAGAAAAATTTACCCTCAAATTTATTTAGAATATCATGGGGTCAGAAATAGCCTAGAAAAACACTCTTATTTTAAATTTTCTAAAAGTTTACAGTAATTTAAACCGCATTATATACTTGGATAGGAATAGATAGATAGACCAATGTAATAAAAATGACTTACACATACTTTTTCACCTGGAGACAGCTATCATTTTAAACTATTTTATAAGTATGTGTTATATAAAGTAATAGTTCTCATGTGGGTATCAAATAACTTCAATGATATTTAACTTTTTTTGTAATCTGTTCTTTTCTTAATAGTTCCCTATCCCCCAAAACATCATCCCTTATATTTTCAAATCTTTTAAGATCTAGATAGATATGGCTTAGTGGGTAAGAGCAACAATTATTCTTGAAGATGACTGGCGTTTTCTTCCCAGAATCCACATGGAGGTTCAAAACCATCCTTTACTCCAGTTTTATGGGATCTGTCACCCTCCGCTGGCCTTCCTGGGCACCAGACATGCATGTGTACATGGACTTACATGATGGTGAAACTTAAAAATGTTAAATCTAAGTATTGCACCTGAGTGAAAATGGGATACTTCTTTCTCATTCTTGTTGGTTTTATGTAACATAATGTTTTCTAGTTCATTTTTTCCTCCAAATGGCTTCCATTCCTTTTTCTTTATGGCTAAATATTACTCAGTTGTTTGCTTTGGGGGGGGGGGGGTTGTGTATGTGTGTGTGTGTCTGTGAGTGTGTGTGTGTTTGTGATATATATATATATACCAATGTGTGGGTGGGTGGGTGGGTGTGTCTATATTTCCAAGAAGTGATATAGACAGATCATAAGGAGTTTCTGCTATAATTGTTTTGTGGAACAAAACAATTTGTAGTTTTTTTATGTAGGAGTGGAGGCCTTAAGGGCTTTCTACTGTCCACTTCAGCCTTGTCAATTGTTGTTCAGCTCATGTTTAGGTAGGCTTGCTACTAAGACCTGATGAGTGTAGATTCTGACATTATCGGAAGACATGACTTCACTGCAACTCCCCTGACCTTCAAGTTCTTTATATCTTTCTGACCTCTAGAGGATTACTATCCAGAATTTACAAATATCTCAGAATCAAAGAGAAAAAACCAACCAAGGAAATAACTCCTTCAATATAGGCCTAGGACCTGAATAGAGAGTTCACAAAAGAATTTTTTAATAGATGAGAAATATTTCAAAAAATGTTCATCATACCTAGCAATTAGTAACATAACTCAAAGCAATATTCTTATGTTATCATTTAAATTTATTTATTTTGAAAATTATTTGTTTTTAGATTTTTCATTTTGATGAACCTTTTTTTAAACAATGATTATATATGCCTATATATTGTTCTTACAACAAATGGTGCTGAGCTAGGCAGATTTCCATGGACAAATGAATGGAGATTTTTTTTAAATTTATGCCCTGTAAGAAATTAAATATAACAATTAAAATAAACATAGGTAGTATAAGAGGAAATAATGACATTTTATTTGAAATGGGTTTCTATATATGCTATCTAAAGCACATATAACAGAAAAAAATAAACTGGTCTAAAACATTTTATCTGGGGGAAGTCAAAAGGCATTATTAAGAACATAAACTTAATCTACTGAACTAAAGAAAATACTTTAGTTTCACAATCGTTTAAGTGTTTAATATCCAGAATATGTAAATAACTTCTCCAAATCAATGATGAGAGCAAAACAATCAAATTATAGCATATTTCTGGCAAAATGATGCACTGTTTAGAAGAACACATTTGAAATGAGTTCCATCTTCTTCTCCCACAATGGAAGGACAGAAACAACTCATGAAAGTTATCTTCTGCATCTACATGTGCAACATGGAGCAGGTAAACAAATAATACCTACAGTACTTGTCCTCTTTCTTCTCTTACTCTTGCAAGTACTGGTGCTGCTGCTGCTGCTGCTACTGCTGCTGCTGCTGCTACTACTACTACTACTACTACTGTTGCTTCTCCTGCTCATCATCATAATAATAGTAATAAATGGGCAACCAGCTTGAATACACATTTCTTCAAAGAATATATAAATCTAGCAATAACTATACTAAAAGATTTTCAGCATTCATCCCATAAAAATCTCAGGATTATATCATTCATATACTAGGAAAACAAGGATAAAAACTACAGGAAATAACAAGTGTTGATGGATAAGCAGAGAAATTGGTACCCTCTTGTGTTGCTTGTTGAAATGCAAAATGATTTAGGAACTATGAGGAACAAGTTTGTAATTCCTCAAAAATGTAAACATGATTACCATATGAGCTAGCAATTTTATCATTCAAGGATACCAATATTCATTGTAGCATTATTTTACAGTACTCAAGAGATTAAAAATAAATATTTTCCAACAGATAAATAAGTGAATTGTGTGTATATGTATAATTGTGTGCATATGTGTATGTATTTTAGCCTTTAAAAATAATGAAGTTCTTGTGTATGATAAACCATGGATGAGCCTTTGAAAACAGACTAAGTGAAAAAAAATATTGGAAGAATAGAAACATGGGATACTTCTGGTAAGCAATGAATGTATCAGGCTAATTCATAGAATTTATAGGAAAGACTATCATGAAGCAGGATCAGGAAATGAACTTAATGTTCCATGAGTGCAAAGTTTCTCTTTGAGTTCATAAAAAATGTTTGTAAAATATTTTCAGAAATCGATCATCATATAACACTACGCATGTAATAAATGTCATTGAATTATATGCATAACATAGAAAAGATAGTAGGTTTATGTCATATACATCCACAATAAAATAGATTGAATCTGTCATATATATACATAATAAAATGAATCTACAAACAATAAATATTAAAGCTATGTAAGTATCTAATTTAATTTGCATCAAAAAGTAGGAAATTTAGTTCGAGTACCAATATGAAAAGAACTTACAACTTGCTATCCTGTCTCTGCAAGTAAAACTGAAAGCCTTAAAATTGGTGTTTTTAAACCTGTCAGAGAAGCTAGGTGGCATGAAAATCCTTTATTGTGACATCTGGAGTGGCAGGTAAACCAGGAGCTCCATCTACAATAAATATTCACATCAAGAAAGGATGATCATTCAGTACAGGGTTGATTAATATTGGATATTCTTTAAAAAAAAATAATGTATGTGAGCACTATGTCACTCTCTTCAGACACACCAGAAAAGGGCATCAGATCCCATGACAGATGGTTGTGAGCCACCATGTGATTGGTGGGAATTGGAAACAGGACCTTTGGAAGAGTAAACAGTGCTCTTAACCACACTCCACACAATCTCCAGCACAACATTAGCTATTCTTACACCAATTAATACCTTAAAACTGGAACTATAGTCAATTTTGCTATAATTATCTCAAATGAATTATTGATAAAAATAGAAAAGTTACAGAAATTAGGAAAGAAGTTTTTTAATTCCTTAGTAATTTTGGCCTTATTTATAAATTATTAAATGAAGTTTTACACAGTATACAAGTATCACTTTTGAGATTTTTATTACACTTTTTAATTTTCCTTTTTAAAAAATAATGCTATTAAGGATAACAAAAATGTAGCCACAGATTCGGAGCTTTGGTTGTTCATCTCCAGTTGATACTTCTACAGCAGCAGCCCTACATCCAAGATTCATAAAACAGCACAGCAGAAGTTTGGAAAACCATAAAGAGCAAGAGAAACAATATTTCTGCTATGTGATAGTATCTTGTATCTCTGCATGGCAAATTAAATCTCTACACGGTTGTGTAAACATGACCTGCATATTAACAAATCTCACAAGGCCCACCCTTAGATGAAGAGTTACATGCAATTAACAGCTACTTAAATGGAGTGAAAAAGTCCTTTCAAGGGATGAATCATCTGATAGGTTATTGAATTCTAAGAGGTCAATCCTAAACACATATACAGAGAGTCAGGACTAAGTAGAATCAGCAGATTGAATATATAAAACAATAAGATAAATGCCAAACATTAAAAACATGAAACATACCCATATTGACATGTTAAAAATAATCCTAAAATTACTATTGTATAGTAAAACTGATATATTAAAATAAAATTTTTGTCATGTATGCTTTAAGAAGTAATTTTCTAGTAATTCAAAATTATTAAATTAAAAGCCAGGAATAGGACCAGCAGGGAAATGTACTTTTTGCTTAAGTCTGGTGACATGATTTCAATCTCTGGATCCCATGCAAATTTGAAAAAGAAATCCTACTCAAGAGAGTTGTCCTCTAACCAACACAAGTGTGTTATGAAATGTGGACACATACACACATAGGCAGGCACAAACATTCACACTTATGCATACATAGTATTGAATATTTTAAAGCCAAGAACAAATTTTACCCAACAGATACTGAATTTTAAATTAGTGAAAATTAAAATATTTTAATTTAGTCAAGTGAAAATTTGTTGTGGATTTGAAAATGCAATCAAATAATGTAAACTTTTATTATGAATCTAAGACCTTAATTTTCTTCTTCAACACTTATATAATTGGCAATATAAAGAACTACTATCACACTTGATATATGGTATAGCTTGATTTACATATGGGCACATTTAAGGGGGATACGAATAAGCAGTGAGTTTTCCTCAGCTGCATTTGTTATCTTTATGAAAATCATGTAGATTTAAATGTCCTTCCAAAAATAAAACTTGGTACATAGAGATAAGCAAGGAAAGGATGCTTGGCAGTTTCTGAGAAATAATACTTCATTAAGCAAGTGTATTTGAATTCATGCTGAGAGAAAAGATAGAACAAGTTAACTAATTCATGTTTCCTGTTACATAATGTACTCCAATGTACTCTACATTCTGAAACAGTGTCTATCTTCAATATACAAAATTAGTTTCATTTGGACACATTTAATCATAGGACATGTTAGGTGAGAACAAATGCCTCCCCTCAAACAAACAATGTCCTCCATTCGAGACTGCTTAGGATTATAAGTGCTAGTGCCAAATGCTAAGTCACAGAAGACATTATCTGTTCTTTAATAAGTTGAAGCATGTGTGTGTTAGCGATATGAAATTATCTAGCATATAGAGCTATGGATACTTTCCTCTCTCCAAGATCTAAACATGGCCCAGAATAAATATTTCAACTAATGTAGAATTTGGAACTGATTTATTGTCATAAAGATCTATTTCTGAATCAGCATATAGAGAGAGCTACAGACATGTTAATTTGAAGGATTGTGCTAGTGTTCATTTTCATGCTTTTCCCTGAATTCTCCCATACAAGGAGATGGTGAGCAATAAGATTATATGTGTTTTAATTTTTAATAAGCATCCACAGAAAACTGCTCCAGTCAGCTTTGGTTATCTTAAATAGTCTGCACAGAGATATAGGTTGATCATTTCCCATCATATAGACACACTTCGTAATTATAGTGTGCCTCTATATGTAATTATTCTTTGGGGGAGGATTTGACTTCACCCTGGAATTAAAGTATTCCCCAGTCTGACATTTGAGGACCCTGAGTCTAAAATTTCATATTGCGATAGAAGTGAATTAAAAACGAGCAATGACATTCAAAATGTCTATCTTCATGTCCCAGGATGGGGACTGGGGTCTTCCATTTATTCCTTCCTATTAACAAACAGTCTAACGGAAAACATAATGACTTGCAAAATAACTGAAAAAAATCAGTTCCAAATAATTAAAATTAATGAACTATATATATTTCCCAAAAAATATATGATCAAGCAACTTGTGTATAACATATAGATACAAATCAACAGGATAAAACAGTAAGTCTAGGAACAAGTAAAGCAAAGTTTGAGAAAAATATGTTGAAATGCAATTCTGAAAAAGGGAGAAAATATTACTGCTGGTAAACAATCTTAACAGTTTCTATCTTAGAGAAGTTCACATGCAACCATTAGAAATTGCATTATGTAGTACTTATACCAATGAATTGAAAACTTAGATTCACATTGATACTTGTGCATATACATAAAGTAGATTTAATAGTAAGAACTCTAAATTATAAGTAATCATTTCCCAAACTATAAACAAAAACACCCTTCAATAAATATATGCTTAAAATGGTACAACCAAATTATAGGATTATATTCAGTAATAAGGAATAAATTTGGGGTGTTGATAACTATTTTGTACACATACAGTGATCTCTGCTGACTGAATAATGCCAAGTATATGATTTGTAATTCCATTTTATGAAAAACTTTAAATCATAATGTTATTTCAGTACTGTGAATTTATGTAACCAAGTTTCTAGTTTTATATATGTTTTCTCAGTATTTGCACAAGTTTCTTAGTATTTACATGACTCTTCCTGGGTATTTTTTTTTTTTTGATAGCAAGAAAGCTGTTTTGTCTAACCTATCTGTGTAATCAAGTGACTTTTAGTAACAAGGTAAATGAAATGGAATTTAGAGCTTTAGGATGGCAGAAAATAAGGGTAAATTTTGTTATCCATAATTCTCAAAACCTTTAAAGGCTTTTTGCATTTAAAAATATTTTCTCTTCCTTTGCTTAAGAATGTAACTGACTGTTTTACCCTACAGGTTGTACAAAGGAGCTTCAGCCAATTGTTATTTCATCAGGAATAAAAGCACTGGCTTGAAGAGAAATACAGATTTTTGTCAGAAGCAAAGATGTCTATATAGGCAGTGTGTAAAAAAGTGTGAGGAAACATAATTTAAGGACCAGTATTGACAGGAAAATTATAAGAAAAAAATCACTGCCTGTTTTATCTTTCTGTGCTTTGTTATAGGACCTAAATTTGTATTTACATCATGTTCCTTTCCAGAAGATGAATAATTATGCAACAGAAAGCAAAGAAACATTAAATTACATTTAACAGCTTACATTTGAAAATAAGTTAACAATGAGATAAGAAAAAGGGTCTAATTAAACAAACCCTAAAGCAAATTACTATTCCATTTAACAATTCATAATTTTTCATAATCTATAGTAAAATTTCTTGCCAAACTACTTCTTGGTCTACTTTAATTAAAACAAAAGCGGTGTTTATTAATGGCACTCTATAGCTAACAACTTGAATCCTCCTATCAAACCTAGGCAAAAAAAAAATCATTAAATGTCCTTTTATTGCATTTTAATGAAAATGAAATTAGATCTGTCTTATCAGAGGTGGGACTAGTCAACACTAAAAGAAGCACTTGGACTGCCAAATGGTCAATTTACATAAATAAATTTGCCTTCTTTGCAAAGCAGGAAGTCTTTTCATGAGAGCCAGCAAAGCAACATCATTCCCCAGCTGAGTGTGAATTGATGAACTGGTGGTGAGGCTGATAAGATTTAAGCAAGACCTTCCCTCTCTTTTTCTCTGTGCAAGGTAATTTTTAAGCTTTGCTTTTCCTGTGATACCTATCAAAATGTTAATACTGCACATCCTTTCCATGCTATTATTACATTCTTAGGAAAGAAGTGCACATCGGAACACAGCAATTCTATTCAATCTGATATAATAGATATTTTGGAATACTCAGTTTTGAATAATTCATTTACAAAATCTACAGTTAGGATCACAAAGTTTTCTTTCTAAGGATTTACAACATTTCTTAGAAACTGCCATATAAAGTATAAAATTTTATTATTCAGTAATATGTACCAAGCTCACCCCCCCTCACTCTTTCCCCAATGCGTGCCAAACATTTACTAAATTATACACTGTTCTTCAAGTTAAAATGACAATTTGAAGGCCACCTATGATAAACTCCCACCAGATTAGAAATAAATGAGTATCTTCTGTAGCATCCATCAGTAGAGCATTTCCTGGTTCCTGGAATGCTTTTAGGAGCAGGATATAGATTTGCACTGTGGACTTTTGAGCAGCTGGTTGCATGGTCAATTGTTTTCTCTTTGCTTTGCTTTGACTAAATTGTATTTACATTCATATGTCTCCTCTAAGCCTGTGAACTCTGTGGCTCTTGGACCTGAGTAAACACTAGAAGCATGGGCATAATCCCAGCCTAGCTTCCCCTGCAGTCAGGAGACAGCAGTAAGGCAGTTTCCATCAGATTCCTTTGATCACTTCTGCTCAGCTGCCTGACTTCTCTCTATTTGCTTACAGACAGTTCCTGAAAAAGAAAATCCCTATCTGTTTACTTTTTGAGACATTTTCAAATTGTTGAGGCCAGAACACTCTCCCTATTGCAATAGCCTGCTTTTTTGAATAGTTTCTTATCTAAGTCTGCATTTGTTTTGATTTTAAATCCATTTTAAAATATGCGAATGTTCTCAAGCCTATACTTTCAGTAATTTGCAGGCCTCTGAACTGGTTTCCTTACTCTGTTATTTCTAACTACTGTTTGATTTTTCTTTTCTATTTATTTTCCCGTCTTTTATACAAAGTCATGAACTTCAAGTCCAATATATTTTTATAGCTCTGAAATTCTAGTTCACTGGTTCCCTGAACAAACCCCATGGCTGTTGATGACATTTTCCACTTGAAATATTGCTTTCTACATTGTACCAAGAGTATACTCTTAGAAACAATTTTTTTAGTATGTTCCATCCAGTATTATTTCTCTGCCTAGTAACCAGTACTATTCTACTAAGCATCTGCATTATCTTATCTAAAGTTTAATTTCTTCCACAGTACATCAAAAGTTTAGTTCCAGATATAACTTAAAATTTTGCAATTTCATAAATATTTGGCATTTAGATATTGGCATATTTAGAGATCTAATTGTAAATTACAAAATCAATCAAAGTTCCATTAACCTGAAACTTTTTTATAAATATCTCAAAATTCAAAATTTTGTATCACATTTTTCTCTACAGAATTGTTACAAGGGAAATTAGCTCAGAGTTACTGAGCAACAGGACCCAAATGATAGAACACTGACATTATACAGACTGAGAAGGTTATATTTGTATATTTAAGAATATATATGTATGAACATATATGTATATAACAATTAATGTAAAAAGAGGTAATGAATTTGATAGAGAGCAAGTTAGGATACCTGGGAGGGTTTGCTGGGAGGAAAGGAAAGGGAGAAATGTAATTGTATTATATTCTCAAAGATATAAGAAAAAGATTTTAAAAAGATAAACAAAAAGTAAGAAACAAGAACAATGAATGGGCCAACCCAAGGCCCTAGAACAGAGTGTAAAGATGATATTGTTATGATATCAAAATGATGGTGCTGGTGGACTCCAGATAGATCAGTTCAGAAATTCAATTCTTCAACAAAACTATTAGAATTTATAAACAAATCAAGCTAATTTGGAAGATGCAAAAATAAATATATGTGAATCACTTGTGTTGCTGTATGCCAATAGTAAATTATGTGTAATAAAAATAAAGAAAGCAATTCTACTTGTAGTTGCTACAAAGAATAAACCTAAAGGAAAAAATAACCATAATGTAAACGTTCTATAGTAGGGATGATGTAACACTAATGAAAGAAAGTAGAGGGAACATAAAAAATAGAACTGGATCCCTACAGTTGGCACACCAAATATATCCACAAATGGAACATATTTAGTCTCCTCCCTGTGTCATTATTATATTTTTTCATTATTTAATGACTAAAGAAAAAGGAATTACCATATTACAGGGTTGGAATGAGCAATTTTCAAATAATCAAAATTTATTTTTCAAAGAGTAAGTCATGCAATTATATTTCCAGGCCTTCTTTTTTTGTAAAAGAACTATAAATTAAACAAAAATAGAGTAGCATAATAATACATTTATTTTACTCATGCACTAGTTTCAAATGTTAGCTGGGTTTTTGTGCCAGATATTGGGATAATCATATTTTATTCCATAGTTGCATTTGTTGTATAGGTGTGTGTATGTATGTATATACATACATGTGTATGTATGTGTAAGTATATGTATGGCTGTACTTGGAGTTTATATATAGTTATGTGTTCAAATTAAGCATAATAAAGGAACAATGATTTTCTGGAGTTATTGATTATGGGCATGCATTTGTATTCATTTTTTTTAAAAGGATAAGTTTCAAAACATACACAAGCTAGCTATTATAAAGTACTCAAATTTCCACTACAAATATGTTTTCTTTATGTTTATGTATTTAATTTTCAGCCTATATTAGATGTATTAGATGCATATATGTAAAATAAGATGAATAATATATAACTCTTACAGACATGCCATCTTGTCTTCACCTACAGAAACAGACACTACATTCCTGTACACCTCTGCAGCTCCCATTACCCTTTCCCTGTCAGTAATTCTCTTGGGATTCCTTTGCCACTCTCCCCTACCTCCTAAATAAACATAAGGGAGTCAATGGAAAATATAATGTATAATTCACATTTAGTTGCTTTAATATAATTACAGCTAGATTTTATTTTTTGGTTCAGCACTTTTATTTACTTACTATATTTGAAAATTTTAGGCATATAAAAACTGTTTGGAATTTATACAGAGTTTATCCTGAGCATCAATATTCAATATTTTTTCTATAACTAATATCTTTTACTGGTGAGATCAATTTGTTAACAATTAGTATTTTACTACCAATTTATTAAGCTCCATTATTCAACTTAGGACTCAAGTTTTATTTTTAAATATCACTAAATATTGACTAAATATCACTAAATATTGGTGGCATATATCTTCCATTTTATTATATAGGAATTCTTCATGCTCTAAAAATGTGCTGTGTTCTACCTGCAGATGGAGTTTACTTGAAGCTAGCTGCATATGCAGCAAAGGATGGCCTTCTCGGGGATCAATGGGAGGAGAGGCCCTTGGTCCTGAGAAGGTTCAATGCCCCAGTATAGGGGAATGCCAAGGCAGGGAGGCAGGAGTGGGTGGTTGGATGAGGGAACATCCTCATAGAAGCAGGGGAAGGGGGATAGAATAGGGAGTTCCCAGAGGGGAAACCAGGAAAGAGGACAATATTTGAAATGTAAATAAATAGAATTTCCAGTAAAAGAAAAAAAAGTACCTAACAGAGAGAATATTGTAGCAAATCAAAGTAAATAATTAAGGTCAAATAATTACTAAAAATAAAAAAATCCCACACATTTATTTAACACCTGTTCCTTTGCTTTTTATTTAAAATTTTTTAATTAATTTTTTATAGTTTTTTTTAATTCTTTAAACTTGTTTTTTACAGTCCAGTTTTTATCCCCTTTCAGTTCCACCCTTTGAGTGTTTCATATCCCATACCTTCGTCTGCCCCCTCCTCACACCAGTCTCCAAGAGGATGTCCCCACCCCACCAGACCTCCTCACTCCCTGGGGCCTCAAGTCTCCTGAGTGTTAGGTGTATTTTCTTTCACTGAGTGAAGACCCAGCAGTCCTCTGCTATATATGTGTTGGGGGCCTCATATCAGCTGTGTTTTTGTTTGTTTGTCTATCTGTGTGTTTATCTTTGAAATAAGAGTTCTCATGGTATTTAAGACTAGCCTGGAACTCCATGCATAGTTCAGATATGCCTCATACTTACGATGTTGATGCTTCACCCTCATGAGTGCTAGGATTATAGGCAGGAGCTACTACAACCAGCTACTTTCTTTATCTTAAATCTTTTTATAGAAATCACATGTGTTCTAGGATTTTGTAAACGTGTTTATCTGTATAGCATAGTTTTTATTTATTGTTTCAGTGATAATCAGAATTTTCTCAATTCTTTAAGTACTTTAAACATGCACTTGAATAATTCCATTATATCCCATAAGGGTGATTTTGCCATTTCACTATTTTTTTTGCACTTGGCTTGTTTTAAAATTTTTGGTTTTACTGAGAAAGAAATACTACAAAGGATAAAATTCTATATAAAATATTGCTACAAATAATATGAAAAGATAAGTGTCAACTTATCTGAGTTAAACTGTGAGCTTAAAATTGAGCAGAATTATTAGTTTAAAGACTAGCAATTTTGAAAAATAATTGGAGGCTGGTGAGATATCCCAGTGGTTAAGAGCACTGACTGCTCTTCCAGAGGTAATGAGTTTGGATTCTAGCAACCACATGGTGGCTCACAACCATCTGGAAGGAGAAACAAAATAAAAAACAAACAAACAAACAAACAAACACTATGGGCTGGAGCAAGCAGGCCAACTCAAGAGGGAGAAGGAAAGGAGGATAGGGAGGGGGAAAAAAGAAAAATAATTGGATATTGCTTTCAACAAGGCATCAATTTGCATTTCTTTAATAATACCTCATTTTAAAATGCTAGTAAGCCATGCCTAAATGTATACATACATACAACTGAATAGTGTATTAATTCAATTGTCTGTTTGAAGATGTTAGTTGAGAAGAATTAGCCCCAATTATCAGCAAACAATTAATTATTTTCTAAGTGATATGATCTTGCTGTTTTAAGTTTGAGAAAGAATGAAATGCAAAGAAAAATATTCAACCATGCTTTATAAATGTATGACCGATTAATCTACTGCTTCAAGATTTATGAATATTATCTAGAATAAAAGATACTTTAGCTTTTGAAGGTGTTATGCAAATTGCCTTTGCATTTGCACAATCGTTTTTATCACAGTGTTAATAGTTGACTACCTTTTCCTGATAGCATTATTCAATGCATGAGATTTGTGATGTCTTTTAACTACACATGAAATTTTCATCTGTTCCATAACTATTAGATGTTTATCAAATATTTATTGCATAAGCTAGCTGCTGAGTTGTTGAAAAATAAATGGAATCTTTTCTTATTTAAAAAAATATCAACGAGTGTCAGGAGTGTCAAACTATTGCTTCTAGTTTGGAAGATGAAGGCTGACTTACAGGTAAGTTAAATTTAGAGAAATTGAACAAATATTTAGCAACATGCAAGGTATTCAACTCTATACCAAATAGACTATAATGTGTTATGTATATAATTATTTTCGGTTCAAAGTAATATACAGGAAATATTTTAAATAACTTGGTAACATGGTAATTATGGTAAAATGTTCTTAATGACACATAGACTCCAAATTCATGAGGTAAACTAAGTACATGAATTATGACTTCCTTCTCTTTATAATTATTAAAAATAGAGCAGCTGCTCATCTTCAAGGTATAATTGTAAGAAACATGATGACTGAATATGATATGAGTTATTAGTTAAGGATATTCACAATATTTTGTGTTCATACTGTATACACTGGAAAGGTTATATTATTTTTTCTACATAAAGATCCAATAGACCTGACATCATATTGAGATCTTCCCTCATATTGTAAAATAGCTTCACTATATTTCTAGTTTGCTGTATATTTTTAAAAAGCAAAAGAAATTATTTCTATCTTTTTATGCATCTACTGTAAGGATTATATTTCTTCATTTATGCAAGTATATAATAGATTGTATTGACTGACAAGTATTAAAGTCAATTTTGCATTCCTAAAATAAAAACAACTAGTATAGTCAAGACTGTAATCTATTTATTATACCTAATAAAACTCTTCAATTCATTTAACATTAGTTATTTAAAAATGTTTAATACACAATGTGTTTTGATCATATTCATACCCTTTCCCCATCCCTCCCACATCTGTAACCCATTTCCTACTCAGCAAATTTGTGTCTTTTTTTTCAAAACCTATTAAATATAGTTAGTATTTTCCATATTATACATGTGACCTTCAGTAACTGTCAAAAAACAGCTTTAACACCAAAGGGTATGCTTAGGCAGGTGACAGATAAGGGGTCAGTGCTGAGGATGGCTGATGGGGGGTGGATCTAGATGCCTACAGGGGTTGCTGCCAATGGCAACCAGCAGTTACTGAAGTTATAAGCAGACTTCTTTCTCTTAGGGAACAAAGCTTAAATTATTGGGGCTAACTTGCCCTGTGAACAGCAGAAAAACTATGAGCTCTTTTAACTCTTTGGGGCCAATTTGAAAGAGAAGGAAAGAAAAAAATTAACACAGAGATAACACAAAGATACACACTGTGTGGATAAAAACAAAATGCAGAGTCCAATAACTTCAGATGCACAAATATATACATATATGCATACAGACATGAACACACTCACACATTGAATGTTTAGAAAAAAGCTCCAACAAGCAGGCTTCAATAATTTCACACATACACACACACACACACACATACACACACACACACACACACATATATATATATATATATATACACACACACACAATTTGTGGATGGATCAAGCTGCTACACATACCCAGACAAGCTTTACATATATACATACATGCACATAGTTGATGGGTAGAGGGAACACTATTCCAACCTCCACTCACACAAACCTTATTATATATACATATATACATACATACATATAGACACATGGTGGAGGGAAGAAACAATGTGATAAGGTTTTTGTTATCTTCTAGTAAATGATTATGAAAAAACAGTGTGTTCCCACAATAACTTTACAAGAAATAACATTATGTAGGACAGGTAAAGAAAACAAATTATTCCCAAGAACTCACTACATTCATTACTAAGCAATTTGTTACAGAGTATCAAAGTGTGAGCAAGCAAGCTAGTTTATTCAGTAAGTTTCTTTTACTGGCAGACAGCAATTTGTGGCTACAAAGAAAGGAGTAATTATTTTATCAGTTATCTTTAAACGAGATTTTATAAGAATCTTAGAAGAATCACAAATCTAAATTTTATATAAAAATCAGTCATATCTCCCTTAAATCCTCAGAATGCACATCTACTAATCAACAGTTCTTATTAAATCATATCAGGTAGCTGAGGGAAAAATGGATATAAGAAATCAATCATCACCAGTCCAGCCTTAGTGAGAGTCAGGTCAGCCAGTGCTGCCATTGTTCTTGTTCCCTAACCATAATGGGTCCCCTGTTTTACTAATGACTCTGCCTTTCTGAATTTCAAATTGTTCCCTAAGGTTCTCTACATCAGAGCCAGTAGTAAAAACATCTCAACTGAGCTTCACTAACAATTTAATTTTTCCAAATATTTTCTAAGGGTGGTCATTTTTGACAATCTACATTTCTAAGTTTTTTCCTACAGTGGTGATTGAATCATTAATCTGTTCCAGCAGCAATGCCTGAAATAGATCAAGCACTATTGTGAATATCAGAGATACTATCCAGTGATGGACTGAAGCCCCCTTAACATTTTTATATAATTCTTAGATTAAGAGGGATGTGAGGGCAGCAAGCCAAACAGAACTCTATAACAGCCTGAAGTCCTCAGGACCTGTGGGCCTCGGGGCCATACCACACAAAGGCTCACCCATTTGACTGTGATAACTGATGGACTATACTCCATGAGTTCTAAAGCCATTTGTTGTTCCTCTTGCATGGCCCTCAGCAAGTAACCATTATCAGTCTGTGATTCATATATATTTTTCACTATGTAAAATTTGGCTACAATGTCTACTCTGATATATCTACCAATCTAAGTCCTGAAGACACAAAGTTAGAATCTGGTGTACTGAAATTCTAGGGTCTAATTTGCTTCCCTATTGCCTTACTGATTTTTCTATTCCTGTAAAAAGATACCACGACCAAGGTAGCTTTATAAAAGAAAGGATTTGGGGCTTGTTTAAAGTTTCAGAGAATGGGTCCTTAGCCATCCTAACAGGAAGCATGGTAGCAGGCAGGCATGGCATTGGAGAAGTAACTGAGAGTTTATATCTGTTCTACATGAACAGAGCTGAGAGAAAGAGAGACTGGCCCTGCTCCACATGCACATAACAGAGGGAAAGAGAGACTGGGCCGGGTATGAACTAATAAAACCTCAAAGTCCACTGCTCCAACAAGGCCAAACTTCCTAATCCTTTTCAAGCAGTTGTACCAAATAGAAAATTAATCCTAGAGTAAATTTGCATTCAAACCACATTCTACTCCCTCCCTGGTCAATATATGCACTTGACCTGTCATATGCATTTAATACAAACTCAAACATTCCTATTGTCTTTCAAAGCCTCAAGACTGTTTAAACTTCCAAAAAAAAAAAAAAAAAAAAAAACCTTCTCTTCTGAGACTCAGGTCACTCTTTTAATTGCAACCCCCTATAAAATCACAGTCAATAATTAAATCAAGTTTCTACAATACACAATGGCACAGGATATACATTTCCAAAATGGAACAAAGTGTGTTGTAGTGGGGAAACACTGGATCAAAGCAAGAAGTGTGCCCTGCAGGGTGAACTTCTAGTTCAGTAACTCTGTCTTTCAGTCAAAGATTTTAAATGGCTCTTCAGATCTTTCACTTCTTCCAGCTCTGTTATTGCAACACACTTCTCTCCTGATCTCAGCCCACTCTGTTTTCTGCTCTCCTTTGCTGGCATCCTAAGGTCCCTGCATCTCTAACATCTTGAGGTTTCCCACACATTTCAGGCTTCAATTTCACAGTTTAAAGGCCTTTCCAAGGCCTCCATGGAGAGTCTCCTCTGCTGAATGAAAAAAATCAAATAAAAGAGATGGTATGACTACTCCTAAAGTATGGAAATTATCTTTTTGTATATTAAAGGAAGAAAGCAAGCAGAGGACTGCAGGATGAATGTGACCAGCAGACTAAACCTGACCATGAGAGGAGAAGGAGAGGGAGAAAAAGAGAAGAGCTGCTGAACAAAAGAGGTGGCCCAGGCCAAGAGCAAAAGATCAACTTAGCCAAAACAACTGAGTTATGTAGAGATCAGTGTTGGAGAAGAGATGCAGAAACCTAGTCCCTGGGAAGGGGTGAGGTTCAAGGTAGTTGCTGGGATGAGAAGCACTGGGAAGAGCCACAGATATTGAGTGATCCTAGGAGAGCTGGCCAGTTCCAAAATTTATATATTAATAGACACTTCAATTAGCCATTTGTCCTGGGATTCTGAGAACTAATGCTTGCCACATGCCAGGCATCAGTATCTTTCCTTAATGGCAAGGGACAGTGCCATGACTTTTATTCCTGTGCTGCAGCATTATACTGCCTCTTTGAGGTGGAACTTGGGTCCCCTTGAGCTACATTTGAATAAGCTTTAATTTGTTGATGGTTTCTGTGGGAAGAAAATTCCTCTGGAATATTTTCTGGAATTTTCCATTCACACACTGTAACATTAGCAGGGTGGAATCTTCACCTGCTGACAACACTAGCTTTCTTTCACTGAATATCAGACCTTTCTTTAAATGTCTTATCTCGTTGAGTACAGGTGTTGGCTCCAATGTTACATTCCTTGGCACTGTTTTGTCTCCTCAAATGGTACATTACATTTTGTTTTTATTTTTTGTCCTATTTTCTCTTTTTTACTGTAGATTTGAATAAGAGTCATCACTAATAACAATATGACATAGCCAATACTAGCTTTTCTTGAAAACTCTTTTATCAATGGATTAGTCCTAAACTCTTCCATATTGCCTCAGGCAGATTCTTAGGACAAGGGATTAAAAAGAAGCCACATTCTTTGCCAAATTATTACAATGGTCTCCAATTAGTTGCTAGTATTTATTGTTCATTGAAATCTCTTGAACTGGGCCTCCATAGTATATATATTGTTCCCAGAATTACTGTCTTCCAACTGATAAAAGGAAACATTTAGTTGGTAGCTTGCTCAAAGTTTCAGAGGATGAGTCCATGATCATGACATGAAGCATGGCAGTAGGCATAGTGCTGGAGCAATAGCTGAGAATTCATATTTGATAAAGTATACAGCAGAGACCTGGCATGACTTTTGAAATGAAAGGACACATCACTTAATCCTTTTCAAACAATTCCCACAAATAGAGACCAAGCATGAAAATAGATTAGCCCTATGGGGCCAGTGTCAGGTTAACTATCCCACCTACCATTTCAAATTGCTATATATCATTCTATGATGACTACAGCAAGAATACCATGGAAGTGTAACATAAATCCAAGAGCACTTCTCCAGTGGTATAGGAAAGAAAGGAAAGTACTCAATGTGTGAGGAGGGATAGGGAAAGGAAAGGAAAGGA
>NC_034613.1:31688557-31693221 GCF_900095145.1 Mus pahari | reverse complement strand
AGGAAAGGAAAGGAAAGGAAAGGAAAGGAAAGGAAAGGAAAGGAAAGGAAAGGAAAGGAAAGGAAAGGAAAGGAAAGGAAAGGAAAAAGGAAAGGAAAGGAAAAAGGACAACTAAGTCACACAGGGAAGAAAGTTAAGTCTGTTCCTTTACAGAACAGCATTGCACAGCAGCATCAGAATGTTATAAGTGTTCTATTTAGAACACAGCTGTCTCTCCTGGCTGCCAACAGACGACAGCCACAACAACAACAATCATGACATGTGATGCAAGGCAGGTGTATCTCTGAAGGTGAAGAAACATAAAGAGGGAGCTGAACAGCAGTTTGAAAGGCAGCCTGGACTGGGTAAATGACAGACAAGGAACTGGACTTGTGAAAGTTATGGAACAAAGTCATTTGTGCAGTATGCTGGATTTTATTGAGTTATTCAAGATATAGAAGGTAGAATCTGTCACTTCTGATTGGAACAGTGAAGGGACAAGCTTGATGTTGAAGTAATGTGAGGGTTGGCATAGAAGCTCACTTTATGGTCACAGCCTTGTAGCAGCTACCTTTGCTCATTTTACTTTCTTTTCATAGGATGTTCTGGGATTCCTAATATTGTGTGTTCAGCATCAAAGGGGCAACCCTGACAGAATCCTGATAAAGGTATTGTTTAGAAAAGCCACAAGGGAATGGCAACAACTAGAATACCAGGACTATACTCACCAGGGTAAAAGTGTAACTTGGAAGATTCAATCATTCACCTCCAAAGTTTGAGAGCTGCTGTTCCATTAAGCTGCACTCAGCAAAGACCTATGAGGGGCTATAAAGTTGGCTAATGTATGTGTTTAGCTGCCAACCATAGTCTGAATCAGAGGTAAGTAACAATAAGATTTATTGGCTACTCTCTTTGACATCTCATATCCTTTTTTGTTTCTATCTGGCTTTGAACAGTCTAATCTTCCATTAACTTTAGGATTTCCCATGATAAGAGATTATAATGGGCTTCCTGAGCAGGCTGTCAGAGTTTTAGAGAAGCTGGTTTTATTGACTAAAGAAGGTTGCCATCCACACTGGGTATGTTTTCCCACCTCAATTAATGAAGTCATGCAATTCCCCATAGGCATGCACATACACTAACTTAATCTAGAAATTTCACATTAAGACTCTCTTACCTGGCAATCCAGATTTAAGGTGACAGCATTTACTACCAGACATGGCTCAATAGAAGGCACAATACACAAAGCACAAAGCACATGGTGTAAGTTCAGGATGAATGTGACTGTGAAGTTTTATGAAATACCAGGGTATGATATGTCAGAGGTACTGTACATTTATCATGTGACTGATTTTGAATCTCTCTTGTTGAAGGATCTGATACCTTTTTGTAGTTGTCAAATGTTTCATACCCCCATATTCACTTCCACAACCCTATATAAGACTTAAACCTGTAGTCTCAGAAGCTGTTCTTTAATTGTGAATTTGATTTGTTTATTCTAATGTCTTTCATTGTATTTTTACTGTTTTTTATCTCCTATTTTGATTTTATTTTACATTTATTCTTGATTCAGTTAATTGAAATAGTTTTAACTTTACATATAATTCCTTGGGTGTGAAATTAATTTTCTTTTTGAGACAGGATCTTATTTAGAACTAGCAGACCTGACCCTTATTATGCAATCCAGCCTGGCCTTAAATTTATAACCTTCCTGCCTCATTCCCCTGAGTGCTAGAATTATAGGCATGCAGAACCATAGCCAGCCACTGTTCAAATTTTTAGTGCCTTATTTTTATTAGCATACATTATGTGTACAAAATAAGTTTTGTGATGACATTTCCATATGCACGTATAATGAATTTTGATCATATTAATCCCTTGTAGAACACTTTATTATCTTCTATCTATTTTTCCTATTGCACACCCCTTAACATTGCTTCAATTAGACATTTTTCATATCCTATTATTCCTCTACATTACATATGTGGAAAAAATATATGATTTTCTTTGCTTGAATTGCTTATCTTGTTTTACTTCATCAAGCTAAGTCCCATCCACCTATCTGCAAATGACATCATTTCATACTTTCTTTCTCATTATGTTTATTTATTTGTGTGTGTATATATGCATGGGGCACATGGATGCCACAGTATTCATGTAGATGCCACTGTTAGTTTTCTCCTTCCACTACGATGTTCATGGGGAATCTATTTCAGATTGTCAGTCTTGGCAGCAAGTCCCTTTACCTGCTGCGACATTTCACAAGTCTGAATCTAATTCATTATGCTTGGAAAAATGTACTAAATTATCTACAAATTCTTCATAGGTTTATCTAATGGCAGTTACCTATACTAAACCCATGGAATTTGTGAAATAAAGCTATAATTATGAATGTCTTGGTATTTCTATAATAAACTGACATGGATTGGACATAGTGGCACAAACACATGCTTTTAGTCTCAGCACTCTGGTACTTTATGTATGTGTGTATATGTATGTGTATATGTATGTATATGTGTATATGTGTATGATAGATATGTGTGTATGTGTATGTATATGTTTATATGTGTATATATGTATATATGAGACAGAAAGACTTTATATATATATATATATATATATATATATATATATATATATATATATATAAAGAGACACAGAGACAGAGAGAAAGAGTTGAACATAAGAGTTAAAATGGCATTGGCCTATAACATGCCAACAGTGCTCTTGCTAAATATCAGAGGCTAATAAATCACAAGCTTAGTATGAGGTTGGGATTGTTTGGGATAAGAATATGATTCTTCGACAATGAATTCCTATAGAATTCCATTTATAATATGATATTGCCATTGCCTTTGGTTAAACTCCCAAAACTTAGCAATAAGACCATATTGTTGAAAACACTGCATGTTTGAATCATAAAACATGGCAAAAATCAAGCTGGAAACACTGGCACTCCTGGAGAACTTTCATAGTGTTGAAATGTGCTATGCAAGATGTATGACAAAAATGTGAGTATCACTCATACTGATCTATAACTCTTTGAGGTCCAATACAGGCTGGTCTAGAAAGACATGTTTATTGATGCAGAATGGCACATGGGTGTAACTAATTATTTTTCTGATGGGATTAAAGTCTTACTACACAGGATAAAACCTACCTCTGGCACCATGATCCTAGGCTAAAATACCTACAGCTAAAAAAGTCATAGACACTAGGAGAAAATCTACTTGTATTATACTGCTAAATGGAAACAGTACAAAACTGACTTCTCCTGACTTATTGTTAATTTCATAGGTCAATGCATCTGTCATCTGTCATCTGAGACACTTCAATTTATAGTAGATTGTGATTAACACAGTTATTCATGACTTATCACCATACAGAGAATTAGAGGTTGGGGACTACTATATCTCATCCCCTTCATTCTAAGGCTCAGAGAACATAGAAAAAGAAGAAAAGAAAAGAAAAGAAAAGAAAAGAAAAGAAAAGAAAAGAAAAGAAAAGAAAAGAAAAGAAAAGAAAGGAAAAGAAAGGAAAGGAAAGGAAAGGAAAGGAAAGGAAAGGAAAGGAAAGGAAAGGAAAAGAAAAGAAAAGGAAAAGAAAAGAAAAGAAAAGAAAAGAAAAGAAAAGAAAAGAAAAGAAAAGAAAAGAAAAGGAAAGGAAAGGAAAGGAAAGGAAAGGAAAAAAAGAAAGAAAAAGGAGAAAGCAGAAAGACTTTAAGAGCCAGAAGCAATAGGTGGAAAGGAAACAGTATCTTTTAGATACATCACTACAGCTAAACCTATGGACTCACAGTTATGATAGCACATACAAAACCCAGATAAACATAAACCAGAATAAATCCCAGTATGGAAAGGAAAAATGGACATGCATACTACCCAAAACGATAGAGCTATTGGCAACTGTTAAATACCAGGAGGTGGAGAGACAGTTCTAAAAGTATATGTTTTGATAAGTGGACTGCTCTATAGGAGAAGATGACATATCCAAGAATATCTTAGAATCACAACATTGGTCTTGAAAGATTATAAATCTGACACAAAGTTGGGTGGGTAAGAAATGGTACTGGATCTTGGAAGAATGGGGATAATGGAAGTAAATATGAGCTACAATAAAATTCTCAAAGTACTGGAGGAAATTGTGACTATTTTTATTTCAGATTATAATGTTTTGCATACATTATTATGTCAAAAATGTTTATTGATATTTTGGACATTTTAATTATTTCTTGTCATCTTGTTCTAAATTTACTGTACAACATATATCAAATGTTATGTTTATGCCAATGTAATTGTGAAACAGATAATATCTAGAATACATGATGAAGTGCTACAACTAATAAACCTTACTGGAAATGGTTATATATTTTGAAATTATGTTTTCACAAAGAAGATATAAGACTATAAACAGAAGTTCAACTCTAATTATTAAGTGTACCTGATGATAAAATTGTTATAACATTTCCATTCATTGGGATGCCTACTAGTGAAAATCTAGAAAATTATAATACTGGCAAGATTATAGAGATTTTAGGTTAACTTTGCACTGAAGCAATTAAAAGGTTAGGACACAATGGAGAAGAATGATATTTATCAAATTACTGTATATAGAATGGCCATTAATCCCTTCTCTCTCTCTCTCTCTCTCTCTCTCTCTCTCTCTCTCTCTCTCTCTCTCTCTCT
>NC_034613.1:31671975-31688492 GCF_900095145.1 Mus pahari | reverse complement strand
TCTCTCTCTCTCTTCATACACACACACACACACACACACACACAAACACGTACCCAAAGCATGTAGATGATACCAGTGCCAATGAAGTTGTGAGGAAACAAAATGTGGGGCATTCAAGGATTTAAATAGAATTAGCCCGACACTTGAAATAGCATATGTTAGCCTTGAAAATAATTCCTAAAGACAAGTCAAATGCAAAAGAAGTAACATATGAATAATACCATGTATGGATTGTATAAGATATTTAGAAAGAGATGCACTAGTAATAGAACAGTTTAGGTAATAGGGAATGTGGAGATGTGCAAAAAGGACAGAATCTTTTTTTCCAATAATGAAAAAATTCTGCAAATGAATATTGATAATAGTCATCAAAACAACTTGAATGTGTATAACTCCATTCAATTTACCAAAGAAAATAATTAACAAATTGTTCATTAAAGTATTTTTAGAATAATGTAAAGAAATAAATATAAGATAAATAATAATACAGCTTTTAGATTATCACTAAAATGTGGGAAAATTTTGAGTTGTCATGTAAACTATAATCACAAAAAAGGAAAGAAACATTGTATAGCAGAGTTGAAAGCTTTGTGGATGAAATGAACTGCAATAAAAATAACAGCTAGTTTAATAGAAATAGTATCAAAAGAAATGAGTGGCATAAAATATCTCAAAGTAGTATGAACAGTAATAATAATCAGAGCATAAAGTTCTGTAGAGTATGAAAATGGCTTTCTGAAACTGCACAGATGATGGAGCAAAGACAAAGAAAAAGTCATATGTAATTGATTATTAAAATCTGATCACAGGTAACTATTGAAAAGGAAGAGACCTAAGGTTATAAACAAGAAGTAAATATCTTTCAATTGAAAATAAAATTCTTAAATTTTAGCATAGAAGGGAGGAGATGCAGAAGGCTATAGATAAATACTACGTTTCAGATTTTTAACTCTGTATGTAAGTTCAACTGTAAAATAAATAGAAATTGAAGTTATAATTTATATTCATGAAAAATAGTGGGGAAATGCATACAAATAAATCTGCTGGCCTACCACATTAAAAAAATGCTAGGGATATTAGAAATTCTCACACTGAGAAGACATTGGCAGTAGAATTCTTACTTTTGAATCAAGCTATGTTATGTTGTATTCCTCCAAATATGATGTGTGAATAAAAAACCCACATAAAATGTGATGACATGGATAACCACAACTAAGGCATCCTGATATCATCCACTAATAACCATAGATCCACAAATAGGAATTTATGAAAGCCCAAGGAAGCTTTTCCAATATTGATGTTTACTTAGATGCCTTATAAAGATGAGAAACAGGAAATGTAAGCCAGAAAAGGGTTATAATGAAAGCACATATAGACAAAACTGATTGCATAGTACTAACAGAAACAAAATCATGTATCATGAGAAGAAAATTCAAATAAAGGATGGAAAAGTCATGAACAGTTATTATAAATCAATATTATTTTGTAAAAGTAAATCTGCTGATCCCCAAGGACAATTTGAGAAAATCAACAATATGTTAGAAAAATTGAACTTTCTCAAAAGCAATAAACCAAATTTACATCATATGGAGGACTATAGAAACCAAATGAATGAATACATTTGAAAGACAGCATATTCATTACATGCTTGGAACAGTTTAAAAGAATTTACTTAAGACTCCAAGATGAATAAAAATTATGTTAAATGTGCACACTGAACACAGTAAAAGAATGAGAAGAGTAGTTTGAACTCATTGGCACAGGATAAAAACTTTCTGAACAGAACATTGCTGGCATAGGCAATAAGATGAAAAATTAATAAATGGGACCTCATGAAACTGAGAATCTTCTGCATAGCCAAGTACTTGTCATTAAGACAAATGGCAGCCTACAGAAAGGGAAAATACTTTTATCAACTGTAAATTTAATAGAGGGCTAATATCTAAAATATATAAAGAATTTAAACTAGATACTAAGAAAACAAATAACTCAATTTTTTTTAAAAAAAAATGAGGTAAAGCTCTCAAAAGAATTATTTAAAGAGGAAGCTCAAGTAGCTGAGAAACAAAGAAATATTCAACATCCTTAGACATCATGGAAATAAAAATCAAAACTACTTTGAGATTTCATCTTATACCTGTTGTAGTGGCTACAATCAATAAAAAAAGTGACAGCTCACACTGATGAAGATATGACTGTGGCGAACACTCATTTATTGCTGGTGGTAGTACAACTTGTACAACCTCTATGGTCATCAGTGTGGTGGTTACTCAGGAAGATGGCAATTGATCTGCCCCAAGAAAAAATATAGTACCCTTGGGTATATACCCAAAAGATATTTCATCGTACCACAGAGACATTTGCTCAACCATGTTCATTGTTGCTCTGTTCATAATAGCCAGAAATAGGAAACAACTTAGAAATCTCTCAACAGAAAAACAAATAAAGAAAATATGGTACATTTATGCAGAGAAATATTACTCTACCTTTAAAAATTGAAATCATGAAATTCCCATATAAATGGATGGAATGAGAAAAAATCATGCTGAATGTGGTAATTCAGGGACAGAAAGAAAGATACGGTATGTATCCACTTACACATAGATATTAGCTCTCAAGTCAGTGATAACAAGCTACAATTCATAGAACCACAGAGTGACTTGGGGTCCAAGATAGATCTCCATAGAAAAGGGAAGTAGAATTGCTAGTTATGGAAAGATGGGGATGGATCAAGTCGAAAGTGTGAGAGGGGAGTGTGAGGGGACAGAGGGATGAAGAGAATAAGGGGGAAAGACAGTTAAATTTATGACCATTTGAAGGGTAGTATGGAAGCTTAATATAGTAGAAGCTTTGTAAAATGTATTCATATATGCAGGCAATCTAAATGAATTCACCAAATAATGGGGGAGACAGAGTCCCAACTTGCCATTTCTTATCACAAAATGAAGTTTCCAGACTGTAATTGGGTTACATCCAATTAAATTGTTGGTTAAAGGCAATCCTAAAACAATCCAGGCTGGTGACCAAACTCTTGGTTGTTTTCCACAGACTGACAACAAGACCCAGTGGCTAAAGACAACAGTGACATAAACATCAACTAACATCCCTACACACTAGCATGTTTGTTGCAGGAAGGTACACTGCACACTACCAGAAGAGAAATGTCAACAACCCAGATACAAACATTCAATCTACAAAGCTTCTGGGCTGCAAATTATGTAAGAGCAATAAAACTTATGGGAACAAATGTCTGATTTACTTTAAGGCCCACTCCACAAGATGGAACCCATACTCAAGACTGCTTGTGTGACCAAGAACCTGCGAGTAGATAGACTATAGACCTAGGAGAAAACCAAACACTACTGTTCTGCTAACATAAGATAGCAATAAAATGACTCCTAAGGAAATTATGCTACATTCATTGATTAATCTTTTGCTCAGCTATCATCAGAGAAGCTTCGTCTTGCAGCAAATATTAACAAATACAGAGATCCAGAGGCAGATATGCAAAGAACGAGGGACCTTGGAACTCTCAACCTTAAAAAAAGATTTCTCCCTCAAGTCTCTACCTTCACAGCTCAGAGAACCCTGTTGAAGATAAGATTGTAAGAGCCAGAGGTTCTCTCTATCAACATCAACATGGGCAAAGCTCTTTTTATTTTTTACTTATTTTGGCTTGTAAATACTTTCCTATTAATTAGTATATTTATTTACTTTACATCCTAATCACAGCTTCCCCTACCTCCTCCCAGTTCTTCCCTTGTACCTCTCTTCCCCATAACCTCACCCTTTCTCTTCAGAAAAGCACTGGCCTTCTCATAACAAGTTGCAGTAGGCCTAGGTGTATTGTCCCCTATTGAGGCTAAACAAGGAGTTGTCTCTTGATTTTTTTTTTTATCTTAGCCACTCTGACAGGTGAAAAATAGAATCATTTTGATTTGCATTTTCCTAATGACTAAGGATGTTGGATGTTTCTTTAAATGCTCCTCAGACATTAGAGATTCCTCTTTTATGAATTATTTGTTTAGATCTGCATCCTAATTTTTAATCAGGTTCTGTGGTTTGAAGATGTCTAATTTCTTGAGTTCTTCATATACTTTAGATATCTGCACTCTGTCTAATGTAGATCTTTTCCGATTTTGTAGGCTGCCATTTTATTCTTTTGACAGTGCTCTTTGTCTTACGGATTTTCAGCTTTCTGCGGTTCTAGCTATCAATTATGGGTATTAGTACTTGAGCTGTTGGTTTTCTGTTCAAGAAGTTGTCTCCTGTGCCAATGTGTTCAATGATATTTGCTGCTTTCTCTTAAATCAGATTTAGTGCATTTGGTTTTATGTTGAAGTCTGATCCAATTGGACTTCAGTTTAGTGCAGGATGATAGATATGGCTCTATTTTCACTTTTATACATGCAGACATTCAGTTAGATCAGCAACACAATCAGCAAAGTGGCTGGATACAAAATTAACTCAAAAATCTGTAGCCTTCCTTTATCCAATTGATAAATGGACTGAGAAAAAAATTGGGAAAACAACACCCTTCACAATAGCTACAGATAATATAAAATATCTTGGAGTAACTCTAACCAAACAAGTGCAATAGTTGTATAACAAGAACTTCTAGTCTTTGAGGAAAGAAATTGAAGAAAACATCACAAGATTTCCATCACAAGATCTCCCATACTTATAGATCCATAGGATTAACATAGGCAAAATAGCCATCTTTCCAAAAGCAATCTACATATTCAAGGCAAATCCAATCAGAATTCCAACATAATTTTTGTTGTTAAAAGAAAAATGCTGTTTTAGTTAGGGTTTTATTGCTGTGAAGAGATACTATGACCAAGGCACCCCTTATAGGAGAAAACATTTAATTGTGGCTGCCTTACAGTTTCAGAGCTTCAGTTCATTATCACAGCAGGAAGTATGGCAGCCTGCAGGCAGACTTGGAGCTGGAGGAGCTGAGAGTTCTACCTCTTGATCCAAAGGCAGCCAGAAGAGACTGACTTCTGCAAGCAGCCAGGAAGAGGCTCCAATTCTACAATCCTTGGAGACCTTAAAGCCCAGTGACATACTTCCTCCAAAAGAAAGTACATCTGCCACTCCCCATGGCCAAACACTCAAACAAATGAATCTATGGGAAATCAAACCTATTCAAATCACCACAAATACTCAGCTTCATATGGAAAATCAAAAAATCTAGGATTCCTAAAACAATCCTGTAAAATAGAAGAACTTCTGGGGTTATCACCATCCCTGATTTCAAGCTGTACTACAGAGTAATACTAATAGAAATCCAAGTGGCATTAGCATAAAAACAGACAAGTCAATCAGTGGAATTGAAGACCCAGAAGTAGATCCAAACAACTAATGAACACTTGATTTTTGACAAAGAAGCCAAAAGTATAGGATGGAAAAATAAAGCATCTTCAAAAAATGAGCAAAGACCTTGTTTGATTTCAAACCTGGGACAAATGGCTTAGGTACCTATTTAACATATCAAAGCAGACATTGGCTGCCAGGTTCTCCTTGCATCCCTGAGCCTCTCTTCCTGTTGCAAGGTCCTGGAAGGCATATCTGCCCCTTATCCCGAACCCTCCAGCTCATGGGGCTGGGTTGCTGTCTCTATATAATCCAACTATTTCCCTTCACCATACCTAAGAGCAGCCATGTCCTTTCCTTTTCTTTCTTTCTTTTTTTTTTCCTTTTATCTTTTTCTTTCTCCCAAAAACTGAGGCAGTGTAAACCTCTTGAGGCACTCCAGTAGCCATGAACCCCCCCCCCCCAGGACCTCCAACTGCCAGGTTCCACCCACAAAACATTCTAGATGCTCTAAGGGCTGGACCCAGCCCCCACCATACAAAGTAAAAAGACCAACCTCTAGACTTGAAATCCCACCAACCCCAACCCTGGAAATCTCTATTCTGGAGAGCTTTACACCCCAGGAGCTGTTATATAAACCATGTCTTCTGCTCAGTTCTCTGCTGCTTCTCACCTGGAACAAAGGTAGAAACCCTCCTGCATTTTTCCCTCCCAATAAATCTTTTGTGTGAGGTCTTTTTAAGTGGTATGACTTTGTGGTGGTATCCCATGGCTTTCAGCTGCCAGGATACCTTTCCCTTCAAAACTATAACACTTATAGGGAGCATTCACAGAGTTAACATGAGTCTCAACCACATCTTGTTAAGTGATTTTATGGCGTTCTGAGTATGTGAACAAGTGGGTCTCTGATTATTATGCCTTCTCTTCTTTCTCTTTGTCTTTTTCCTTTCTTTCTTTTTATTTTTTTACCTTCTCCAAATATGGTATGTTAGGGTTTTTGATTTTATATAATATTATATTCTAATTTCTTATTATCCCTTAGAAGCTTGCTCATTTTCTAACCAGACACAGAAAGGGGGTGGATCCTAATGGAAGAGAAGGTGGGGAGGAGCTGGGAGGAGTAGAAGGAAGGGAAATTAAAATCAAGACATATTATGTGAGAAAAAAATCTATTTTCAATAAAAGAAAAAAGTAACTTAAAAAGAGTCTAAAGGTTTAAGTTTCTAAAAGCTTAAGATTATAACAGTTTAATTGTCTGATAAATTCTAAAAATGTCTAAATCCATTGTTTCATAATATATTATCCAACAAGCATAATACCTACAAAATGAATTACTAACATTATTTATTACCAAAGAAGTAATAAAGAAGAACAAAGGAGGTAAGTGTTTCTTTGAAAATACTCAGAAACGGGACTGTCTTATTACATGGATAATTAAAACTCTAAAAAGGGTAAAAACAACAAAAAGATATTATGAACCAAAAGATTAACAATGTATTAAATATACATCAAAAATAAATAAAACACTTAAAAACTTTATATTAGTACTTTGACACAATTGATTAAAATTGAAATTTTCAGGGTAAATTAATCGATCAAAACTGATCCAAGGAAGAATATATGCATGGGTTGTTCAACAACAATTTTGTAACCTGGAGTAGAAAGTACACATTTTAATGCAAATAAAGCATGATATCCACACAGATTAGCAGATGAGTTCTATCACATTTTTATGACAAGTTGCTCTTACCTTACATAAACATTTCCAGAATACATAAAAAATACATTTTTTATTTGTTTCTTGAAGCAATTATACCTTTATATAAAATTGGGAATGACAAAAAGACAAAATAACAATACAAATTGATTCCTCTCTTGAGTACCTTAGCAAAACATAAACTTAAATTTGACTGTTTATTTTTAAAGGATGGATTTATCATCCAACGTTATAGGAGGGATTTAGGGAGGTAAAACAATTTCCTTTTCAAGTCTGTCGACCTGTGTTTGATCCCTAGAACCCATGTAAAAACTCGATGTGGCCCTGCTGGGTTTCTACTGTACTTGCAGCCTGGCTGGCCATTGATGTTCTTGGCCTCTTTTACCACTGAAGGCCATGCTCACGCTTGTGGTCTGGGCTGATGTCTAAAGTCATGTTGATGTTCATGAGCCATGCTGCTGCTAAGAAGCATGTCGATATGAGTGACACAGGCTGCCACCTGATGCCGTGGAGATGTCTGGGTCAGTTCTACTATCAAGGGCCATGTCTGGGTCCAAGGTCCTAGTGCAGTCAGGATTTTTGTTGATGACTTCTTGTTCCAGTTACCACTGAAGGCCTTTTGGAGCTCCTTGGCCTGTGCTGCACCCTGAAGCCATGTTAATGTCCATGGAGCTGGGCTGCCTCTGAGGGCCATGTCTGGCTCTGCCGTCCTACTGTTGTTTGTGGTCTGTGCTGTCAACAGAAACTGTGGAAGACCACGATCCATGCTCCTGCTGACTGTGAAAAGCATGGAGGCTACTATTGCTGAGATACAGATGAGGACACACGCACAACTGAGAGGAAGGGACATGGAAAGCTTGTGGCAACCCCTACCCTGACCCCAATCTCACCTCCACAAAAGAAAAGGAAAAAGAAAAGAAAGAAAAAAAAAAAAAAAAAAGAACAGCCTAGACAGGAAGTCACTGAAGAAATGCCACCAACTAATTCAGACGGATAAGGACACCCAGAGCCCAACAATGGATGCAGCTTAGGGACTCTATGGAAGAATAGGAGGAAGGATTGGGCTCTGAAGAAGTTAGGAACTCCATGGGTAGACTAACAGAATCAACTAACCTGGACCCTTGTGGCTCTCAGCGTCGGAACTACCAACCAAAGAGCATTCACAGGCCGGACCTAGGACTCCCACTCTCCCGCTCATATGTAGCAGATGTGCAGCTTGGTCTTCATGTGGGTCCTGAACTGGAGCAGCAGCTATCTCTAAAGCTGTTACCTGTATGTGAGATATGTTCTTCCAGCTAGGCTCAGAAGAGCCTAGGGAGGAGGGAGAGGGGAAGGATTGTGGAGGGGGTGACTAGGAGGGGGCAATGAGTGGAATGTAATGTGAACAAGTTAAAAAAAATGTGTGATGGGGACACTGAAGAGTAACTCTCTATAGCTCATGGCTTGATGGTTTCTGGCAGAGGTGTGGGAGGGAAAGGACTCAGTTATATTTAAAGAGCAGGCCACTGAGAGTTTAAACACTTTCCAGTGTACAGAGAATACTCCAGTTTTACCATGCTTCAGTGTATAAACAACAAAAATTAGATTTATTTTATTTTTTCTTTTTGGTTTTTCAAAGTGTTTTTCTGGAGCCACCTTGACTGTCCTGAAAATCATTTTGTAGACCAGGCTGGCCTGAAACTCACAGAGAAGCATCTGCTTAACTCTGCCTCCTCAGTGCTGGGATTAAAGGCATGAGACACCATGCCCCACATAACTTGATTTATTTAGTTTCTATTCTATTTTTATTTTTATCTTTACTTTTGTTAGAGGGTCACAGGGGAAGGAGCAGACATAGAAGGACTAGGAACTGAGTGTGGTTAGGGTACATGATGTGAAAGTCCCCAAAAATTCAATAGAAATATTTTGTTTAAAAATAAACTGGATATGGGAGGGCAATTACACAGGAAAGAATGAATTTGGGAGTGGTAGGAAGACAATACATAGTATGAAATGACAAAAGAATTAATAAACTGTATTATTCATTTTTTTTAAAAGCTGGATGTATCCTTGTACAAGGTAAGGTGTGAGGTAAGACATGATTCCTGAAAAGATATCCCCTGACCTCCACAAACAATCTATAAAAAGTGCAAATATCTCCTGACCATGACCTCTATGCAGTCTCTCTCTCTCTCTCTCTCTCTCTCTCTCTCTCTCTCTCNCACACACACACACACACACACACACACACACACACACACACACACACAAACTATCCATTCACATTAAAACCTTTTGAAAAACTCAAGTGTTAGGGAATTTTCTTCAATTGATGCAGTATATTTATAAAATATTGATAAGGAATATCATGAAATTTCACTCTACATAGGCAAATATTGACATGTATTATATAAAAATATTTAAAAATACAAAGGGAGAATTATAATTTTCCTCAGTTGAATATATGAATGTTTGCTTGGAAATGGACAAAACATTTTCAATAATTTAGTAAAATCACTTTACAATTTAATAAGCTGATACATATGTGTTGCAGATAGCCCTGGGGTTAGTTACATTTTATGTTAATTCCATTCTCCTGTGAGAGGTTGCAAACAAAGAATGAATCAGCACTCAGGTGAATCCTGTAGACCTTCTTCCCACCTTAATGTATAAAATAAAGGCTAGAAACAGTAACTGGGTGGACAAAGAGGGAAAAGTGGAGCTGAAGGGTTGAGAGAGAAAGTGAAAGAGATGGGATGATGGAGGATGTGGAAAAAGGAAAGTGGAGCAGAAGCACCTGGCCTGGAGAAACCTCAAGTTAAAAGGGGTCTCTTATATGGGAAAGATGGTAGTGTAGTGATAGATCTACCCAATCTAGGCGCACATCTTGTATTCATATTAATTGAGTTGTGTTTTTATTGCCAGGGCATATTTGGGTTGAAGATTTACTGCAACACAAATGTCCATTGCATTTCTAAACATTATCCATAAGCTATTATCAAAATAAATTTCAAAATGAAATGCAATTTATGATAGTAGCAACACTATTAACTATCTACAAGTAAATATGCAATCTCTGCTCTCAGGAAACTAGTTAATTTCCTAGAATGGCTAATAATAATGACAAATAAAAGAAGATGAGAAAGTTATCAAAATAAAGATATCAATTATGTCTAACTTAAGTAGTTACCCAAATCCCAATTATAATAAAAACTGAATTGTTTGAAGAGACAATTATAAAAGATTATTTGGTAGAGTAAAAATACAAGATTAGCCAATTTCCAATAATAAACCATTGTAGATGGACATGTCTGTTGGATGTGAAGGATTACTTTGTACTTCTGATTATAAAACCATGTGGAACTTTCACTAATGGAGACAAATGTATCAGCAGAATATAAGAGACATAGGGATACAATTGTGCATTATGTATAACCAGGTAATAAGAAATAAACACCATTGAATATCATTAGAAAAAAATCAATTTAAATAATGGAATAAAAGTAGTTCTTAAGAAAACACCACGTAAAATACATACTAAAATGTCAGAAAATAGCTGAAATCATAGTTGAAAATATAAGTGCAAATATTTCTCTACTCAAAATGTGGAAGGATATCTTACATAAATTTTAAAACATTATGCTCTTATACAAAAAGTAAGATTGGCCATAAAAAATCAACAATTTCTGTTTATCAAAGAATACTCTAAGCAAAGTAAAATCATAATTCTGAAACTTAGAAAAAATACTTGTAATAAATATAGTCAGTAAAATGTTTTCACTAAGAATTAGCATTTCTACGAACACTAGAAAACCAAATTTTAAAGATTAATAAGAGACACAAATGTGAATTTTATAGAAGAAATACATATGTCAGTAAATGCATGAGTAAACTGATGACATTCTGAGAATTCATGGAGGCACAAACCAAAATCATGAAAATAATCTGTTTTATGCATTCAGTTGATAACAATGAAAGTTTCTCTTACAGTGCCCTGCATAGCAATAGCAATGGATCAATAGCCTCTAAGAAAATATGAACCTAACAATTTATGTGATAAGAGCTGAAGAAACATAGGAGTGTTTCTTCAATCAATCCATTTCTCCAACCACAGTAATTAGGAAGGGGGGCAGGAGGATCATTAATTTCAGGTCATACTTGGATCTACAATGTAAATTGGAGAGATGTATGGGTTGTTTGAAAAAAAAAACAGAAAGAAGAGGAGGAGAGTAAGAAAGGAGACAAAAAATGGAGAAAGAAAATAAGGGATTGTGGAAGGAAAAGAAAGAGGGATGAAAGGAAAATAGAAAGTGAAATTCAGTGTATTCTCTGTAACCACAGTGCTGAGGTAGTTACATTGGCTAGAGTAGCAGAAAGGAAGAAAAACTGAGTAAGTTACTATAATTTTCTTTTTTTTAGTTTTATACTTGGATTGGTTTATATGTTTCATTAACATTTGAATAAAGGAAATTAATGAATGAGTGTAATTTTAGCATTATCATTTGAAGATTTCATATATAGAGTTTTAAAATCAAATCTATCCCGTATTTCCCTTCATTCAAATCCTCTATCTGCCCCCTACCACTTTTCTCCTGACTTCTTGTGCTCTTTTTAAAGATCCACTAATTCTTCTTGGTGCTGCCTATGTGTATATGGGTGTAGGATCATCTATGAAGTTTATTTCAATTATTTGGCCCTTAGTAATGCAGTAAGAGAAAGGTTTAAATTGCCAAAGTGCATGTAAATCAATTACAGATACTATGTAACACTAACCTCATTGTCTAAGAGAAGAAAATCATAAAACACAAATACCTGTCTCTGGAAAGGCCCTGGAATGTTAGATAGAATTTCCTCCAAACTCCCTTTCCCTCAGTAAATTTCAGTTTTATTTCCATGTTACAAATAGCTGTTGACTGTATCTATTCTGCAAGTTAACCTCTCTCACTCTTCACTGTTCACACTCCGTTTGTTGCACAGACATGGCTTTTCTATTTCCTAGCCATCAGCATCCCATACACCCGTAAATTTTAAATTCATTCCTATCTAAAATAAACCATCTAGAAAGATTGGATATATCATGTATAAGGGTTACACGATGAAATTTTCTTTGTATTTTTCTATTACCAAATCCTATAAGCACGTTATGTTAAATTTTTTTCCACTCTCGAGTGAAGAAACAATTTCTATACAGTGTACTTGGATCAAAACTGGGTTAGGTTTATGAATTGGACAGAATGGGGAGAAGACTCAGAAAGGCTTTACAAAAAGGATGTTATAATGGGGAAAATATCATAGAAGACTAGAGCTTTTAACATATCCTAGAAACTGCAAATACATGATTCATAGAGAAAATAGTAGGCTGTAGGAGTTAACTACATTACTACAGTTATGAGTAATCTCAAACTTTTTGTATGGAGTTGTATTCAAGGCCTGCCTCAATATAATTAATTTTTTGTGGCATTGTGCAATGATAGCTATAGAACCCAGGGACTTATTAAAATGCAGGTGATGTTTATAACTGAACTATATCCTAAGCCTTAGATCACTTCAATAATGGATTCCATTGATGCTGATCCCACATGCTTCCAAGTATCACAATTCCATTTTAATTGCATTTTATTTGGCAAGGTTAATCTTTTGGTAAGACCCTTCCATAGAATATAATCTTTTTTTCTCACAGGATGCCACTACATCACACGGCAATAATTATTTCTTCTCATCTTAAAAGATTCAAATTATTGAAATTTGAGATTCTAATTATAAATAATTATAAAGCATATACCCAGAGATATGATATTATTAAAAGCTATACGGGTGCTCAATGGTAAAGTCTTCAATGCTATACCAAATATCACATTTGAATACTGTTTTCCAAACACCAAAGAATTATATTTGACTTTTATAAATATCCTTATTACAGCTTTGTAAAAAACAAATAGAGGAGATATATTTTAAAATTTCTGTATTTATTTAAGGTGTAGCGTAATCCCTTTCTCTATCTGTAGTTTCACTTTCTATACTTCCAATTAGTCGTGGTCAATTTAGTCTAAAATATTTAATGGAAAAAATTTTTGGAAATATTCATAGATCTTAAAATTTATGTTATTCTATATGATGAGAGGCCAAATCTTTTAATTTCAGACTCCATTTTAGAGAGCCTGACCTAACTTTGTACTCAGGTAAACTAACAGGTTGGTACCTAGCATTAGTTTCCAAGTTGCCCCCCCCCCCCAACAAAACCTGATCCCAGCCCCAGTCTCTAGGCTAATCCCCAACAAGACCAGCATCCCCAGGTTACACACTCAATAAGACCAGAGTTTCCAGGATGTTCCCCCAACAAACCTGTACCTCCAGCTACAGGTCCACCCCCTTGCCTAACGAGCACCAATGCAGAGGAGAGAAGAAATTAAGTTTATGATATGACTTCCAGCATCAGTCAATTATGTTAAAGGGCATATAGTAGCTTTCCAATTAGATGCTTGCACACTTACTCCACACTCCTCTCCCATGGATGCTTAATATAAGGCCTTGCCCTGATAGATATTCAAGGCTGCACCATCACGAAAACCACCCTCCATGATTGTGGTGAAATGGGGGGGTGGGGGTGGGTGCGGGTGAGCTTGAATAGAATAAAGACCCTGCTGTGAGTTGCATCAGATCAGCTCCTGTCCATTTTGGGGGGATCACTAACATTTCCTTGGCACTATATTAGCATGATTAAATTCACTCCTATGCTATGTGAGACATGGGCTATTTAATTGTCAGTGCTTCCATTATGTATATTTACACATATGCTATTTAACCATTAATCTTATAGTGACAGCTGCAGTTTGAAAACAAAGCATTTTCCAAGGGCTTAAGTGTTTAAACATTTGATTCTCATTTGGTGCTACTGTTTAGAAAGACCGTTTGAGAAATTATATTATTAGAGGTGAGCCTTCAGGTTGTAGAGCTAGTTGCTGTCTGTGCTTACAAAGGCAGGTGGATCTCTGAATTCATTGCTATGTTAAAAAATTGTGCTTGGTGTAGTTTCTAAGAATCAAGGGGCTAAGTTACTGAAATGCCAACTCATGGGATAATTCAAAAGGAACTTGGTGATGGATGATTGAATTGATATGCAAATAAAATACCAGACTTGGCTCTCCAAGAGCTGAGGTGACTGGAGATCTCTGGAGATCTGCCTTAAGAAGAAAATAAGGCTGTCAACTTATACCCAAGATTGACTTCAACATTTTTTCACCCCTCGCAAACATCACTTCCTCAGAAGCCCTCTCCAGGCCTCTACTAGCTGGCTTTGTGTCAAGATGCAAAACTCTCAGCTCCTTCTCTAGCACCCTGTCTGCCTGCATGCTGCTATCCTTCCTGCTATGATGATAGTGGATCAAACCTCTATTTGAGAGTCAGCTTTATAAGAGTTGCCTTGCCATAGTGTCCCTTCACAGCAATGGAACCCCAAACTAAAACAGGTGTAATCTATGTTTCACTACTTTCACTACAGAGTCAACTGATAAGATAGCTGGGAAAAGATGATGAGTTACATTTGGAATATTTTTTTCTAGTTAGGTTCCTTTGATCTGATAAAGACCATGACCAAAGGTAATGTAAGAGATAGGTTATTTGGCTTACATATTCCAAATCATGTCCCATTGAGGGAACCCAAGGTAGAAGACATAAGGTAGGAACTGATGCAAAGTCTTTGAAGAAATGCTGCTTAATGACTTGTGCCCCATCATTCATTAAGCCTGATTTCTTATATAACCCAGGACCATCTAACTAGTGGTTTCATTTTCAACAGTTATCTGGCCCCACAAACATCAATCATGTAATAAAGAAAATGTCCTCCAAACTTGCCTAAAGGCCCATCTGATAGAGGAAATTTCCTGAGATTCTTTCTTCACAGATGTGCCTAGTCTGTGCCAATTTGACATAAACTACCCAGCAAAATATGTCGATAGATCAATAGACTATCTAGGAATTGGTGTGTGTGTGTATGTGTGTGTTTGTGTGTGTGTGTGTGTATGATTATAAAATATATGGGCTCTAAAGTATTGACCATCATTTTTCTCCCTTTACACATATTCCTTATGTAAAAGAGCATAAAAATTCATCAATTTTAAGTGAGAATTAAGTTAAGATAAATTCTGCAGGAAAAAGAGCAAAAAGCTATTCAAGTAATAGAAAGTATATATAGTGAGGGCGTAGTAGTCAAATATTATGTTTTAAATATGAAATATCCCTCAAAGAGCTGTTTTGTGTTTAAGATTCACTATGAGCTGGTAGATTTGGTCATTTTGAGGTAATTGAATCAAGAAATCTTTGATTTTCTGTAGCTCCTTCATTGGGCACCCTGTGCTCCCTCCAATGGAAGGCTGTGAGCTTCCACTTGAAGGGGTTTGTAGCCACATAGGAGGAACAACAATATGAACTAATCAGTAACCCACAGAGCTGTGTCTTTAGACACATATATAGCAGAGGATGGCCTGGTTGGTCATCAATGGGAGGAGAGGCCCTTGGTCTTGTGAAGATTATATGCCCCAATACAGAGGAATGCCAGGGCCAGGAACTAGGAGTGAGTGGGTTGGGGAGCAGGTGGATGGGGAAGGGGATAGGGGATTTTCAGAGGGGAAACTAGGAAAGGGGATAACATTTAAAATGTCAATAAAGAAAAAGGAAATCTTTGATTTAATCAGTGAATTAACCAACTGATTAAATCATAAACTTTTGAAGTTTGGGGAAGTTCATTGGAAGAAATGGTCAATTGGAATATAATTTTGAAGGTTATCTTGTTTCTAACATTTCCCTATATCATGCCATCTAAGTTCTATGTGCACTGATTTGAACAGATTTCCTCCAAAATGATACTCTGCTCTGCTAGTCAAGGGCCCAGAAACAATACAGCCAAATGAAGCCCAAAATGCAATAAATATCTCTTCATTTAAGATGATTTTCCTAGGAATTTTTCACAGCAACAGGAAAACGTGATTACCACAAAGCACTTAAAGGATATGCAAGTAACTACAAAGTGAGGCTAAGCAAGGTCATGTCAGTTTTAATAACAAGCTAAAATCAAACATTCAAAAATATGATATGTCATTTTGATAAGAGAAAAATCAAAGGGAAATTAAATAAGGGAATGGTTTGGTGTGTTTTAACGATATCATGGGAATGTTTTCTTTTGAAATTGAAACAGGCTATAGAATATGTATAGATCTGGGCAACTCAAAAGAGAACCTAATGACAGAAAGATTGATAATGTAAACATAAGAAAATATGACACCTGAACTAGGTTTCCGAAAGGAATGAAGGAACTTGCATCAAGAACCTGGGACATGGTGGTGGTAGGAATTTCTTGATTAAATCCCTTTGTCTTGTGCGGTTTTAAATAATATTTACATTTTAGGCTAGTGTACTGGATAGCTTTGTGTCAACTTGACACAGCTGGAGTTATCACAGAGAAAGGAGCTTCAGTTGGGGAAATGCCTCCATGAGATCCAGCTGTAAG
>NC_034613.1:31665890-31671860 GCF_900095145.1 Mus pahari | reverse complement strand
AGTATGGAAATGTAAGCGGAATAAACCCTTTCCTCCCCAACTTGCTTCTTGGTCATGATGTTTGTGCAGGAATAGAAACCCTGACTAAGACAGCTAGGGAGGAATTGTTTTAAGTTTCAGGTCCATTAATCTCCATCTCTACTACACAGCATAGCCACTGGACAGCAACATGAGTTTATGACAGATAACATGAGTGAGTATGTGTTCTGTTTTACTCACAAAAGCAGGTGAGTGATCAGAGTTTCTGCATTTTGTTTTATTTTACTTGGTCTCTCTGAGAAGTTCGAGCAGTAAAATGCTTGTGGACCCTGCAGATTTATATTATGGAAATGGGAATTAGAGATTGTAATCTCTAGCTCTCAGAAATAAATGGCCTGTATGCTTTTTGGAATCATAAATTCATATGTAAATTATGTTAAAACAACCAGTTAATTCAAGCAACTTAATAAGTTAAATCATGCAGCTTAGAGGAGAATTTATGGGCTTGCTTCTCACAGAGGACATTTTCTTCCTGCTGACATAAACTACTTCCCTTTAGAATGTGTAATCAAGAAGTCAAATGCTTCTGGAACATTATTAAACACTATCTTGTCATAAATAAATAAAATGGTTTGGTTTTGAATCTTAATGGAAAGTGTCAGAACTTTGGCTGAAAAATTCTGACTTCTAATTAAATCAGCATGCTGACTGATTCCAATACTGCCTCTTCTCTCCCGTTAACTACAAAGCCTTGGGAATTATTATTCTGAAGGAGTTCCAGGACGTACAAAGGCTATATACAATACCTCAGCACTCAGTGTCAGCCCCCAGCAGCCCCTTCATACATGCTTTTTTGCTTTTTTGCCCTCCAATAGGCTGTAACAGATCAATCTTCTTATCATTTTATAGCTACAACAGAGTACTTTGAACCTTGCATGTGGGCATTACAGAATTTTCAGCTCTACAAGAATGCTAGAGGACCTTTGAGCAACCAAACTTGCCTCTTTACTGTTATTATTAAAGTTAGCAGCTTGTTTTGGACACGGGCCAAAGAAAAACACTTGTCCTTCTAAAAGTATCCTCCCAAACATTCAGGATTCTTTAAAAATATACTTGCCAGATCCCACATCAACTTCTCAACAATTTTATTAGCAATATGATGAAGTGCTGACAAATAGTCCCTTTCCACTAAGGGAGGATTTCTGAATTTTCTACCCTATTGATTAAATCCCATGCTGATGTCCTACTCTGTACTCCTCTAATAACTTTGGGTGTATTCTGGACACACCACCATGCACTTTGAATTAAATGATATCAGAGTTTTTTTTCTACATCAGAAATTATGATCATGCAGCAATATATTTTTTATTTGCCTTTGTTTTTTCATACTGACGGGGAAATCAACAAAGACAGGGATCTGCAAGACAAGACACAATTTCAATTGAGGAATCTTTCTAACTCTGCTTCCAATAGCAGGTTCTAAGAGCTCAGACATTGTTATTTCTAAAAGCTATCAGGTCAAGGTGTTTTCTCAACATTCAACACATTGTTGAGCCCAATAAATACATAATATATGCTAGTTTTATAAACTCATAAGGGTCACAAAAGCTTATTTTGGCTGACTGTACCAGTTACCTCTTATCATCACAATAGTAATTTTGGAAAAGCAATGTCATGAAATCACAAATTATATCTAAAATAGGTCTTAGAAGTTAACTACAACAATTTTCATCACATTATATTTTAGAAAATTGAGATTCAAAGGAAAAAATACGTGTTAAAGGCTCCAAGTTAAATTGTGCCAGACTCAAGGCCAAACTTACAAAACACCCCAGTCTATTTCCTCTTACACATATCAAGAATAGAAGAAATTACTGTCTTCTGTTGTTAGATTGAAACTGTGTCAATGGAGAGTCCAGTTGTCTTCATATATATTAAAAGTAATCAATTTTTAATTAAGAAAACAAGTAAATGATTACTTCATATACAAGGAAGAATTAATCAAATTGTTGTTATATTAGATCAATATTTTTAATTTGCAGGTGGCAACTAATTATTGGGTTTTGAATTCATTTTTGTGGGTAACAAATACACTTTTATTAGAATAGGATTGGATAGAAAACATTAGAATGCTTTTTATTAGTAAAGGTTTTTCATGAAAATTTTATTAGGTATGAACATATATATATTTAATATATAATATATATATATTCCCAGTGGCATTATATCTATTATTGTATTTTAGCATAAGTATTGAAAGTAAATGCACTATTTGATTTCCTTGTATTCTGTGCAGCAAACCAGGAAACAGAGCCAAAAAATTAAAATAAAATTAAAAAAAAAAAACCTCATGTAGCAGTTGCCACTAAATTGATTTTTTGTTTATTTTATTCTGTTTATCAAGCTAGTTATACTGAAGAGGATCTGCTTATTCTTCACCTGCCCTTCTTTGAAAGAGCTCTGAGTATTGAGGGAATGCTCAGCTGTCCCTCATCTTCTAGATGTAATCTACAGACCCTCGCAAAAATACAGAGTGACATCACCACTGCTTTAATAGGCAGCTGAGTGCCACTTGATATGTTTCTGAGAAAACGCTGACAAAAGCAAAATGTCTTCTTCAGCTACTGGGAGAAAGCAGCCTCCAAAGAGCATAGGGAAACATTGTGCCAAGCAGTGAGGCATAACTTTCTGCTGATGGTAAAGAACATTAGAGCTGAGCCAGAGATTCAGAGAGAATCTGACATTCCCCGGGGCCAAAGAAGCCCTTGAGGAAAAAAGCAGAGATGCTCTGTTCCTGTTTCAAACCTAGTAAAGTGACATGGAGAAGGATATTCTGTCTTTTCTCAGGGATGCTTTGTGTGATTTCTACCCATTCCTATATTTTACTATACAATTCCTGAATGGGACCAGAGACTTGGTGGAAATATACTTAGTTGCAAGTGCTCTGAGCAGATGTCAAACTGGTAGACTAACTCTGATTAATTTGTGTTTGGAATGCCAACAAATTCTAAAACATTCATGGAGGGATTTCTAGCCTGACAGACATTCAGGAAATTATAACAGACTGAGATTGTCGAACTAAAATAGCCCATCTTAATACCAAATCATTCTTCTAGTTTATGTCACCATGCATGTACTTAACCACGATAAAGCATGGAGTCAATACTATGATATCTACTGAGATTTACCCTCTTAATATCAGCATTTGACAAAAGAAAAACTAAAACTATTTCTTACAAAGGTGAAATTATGTATTAGGGTCAAGTGAAAATTTACAAATAAATAAAACACAGAAATCAGACATCACCCTAAGACCATACACCCACCTCTTGATTTTGATACAAGAAATCACTTTACAAAATCTCAATTTATTATATTAGGAGAGGAAGGAAGAAGATGTTTGCAAAGAAAACACATTATTTGAGCAAAGCAGGACATCCTTAGTTATCATAAATCTCAAATGCTCCTTTCTATTCTATTTTAAATGTCACTGTGAAGATCTCTCTAGACTCCTCTGTATTTCCTTAGGTCTTATTCTTTCTGTTCCAGAGTTATGGGATATATTCACATATAATTTTTTTAACCTGGAAAATATCTCTGTGGTGGGTTTTGGTATGCTCTTAATCTTTTTGGAAAATGCATAGGAGATTCAAGCGGTTTCACCCAACTTTACCTATTCTCTCTCTCTCTCTCTCTCTCTCTCTCTCTCTCTCTCTCTCTTGTTCAGGAGGCTGTGAGTTAATTACAGAGAATGAGAAAAATCCGGCACCCTGCAATATATATTCCCAAATCTTATTTTAGTAGTTACCATAATACCTTAAGAAATCCCATCACTGCTCAATTTTAACTTTAATACTGACTATATGCCACTACAAAATCATAATCATAAGATTCATAATTCACTTTCCCTACATCTACACTCCTCCAGTGTTTCTTTCACCATTCTGAGCTTAGGTCTTCTTTATATCCTACCAACTCTGTTTAGAGGAAATGGTCTTCTTGACTTTTTGGAAATGATCTGATAAATACCTATTACAATTGTATAACCTTTATTTAAACAGGAACAAGTTTCTATTACTAGAAGAGTGTCATTAGTTTCAAGAGAATTTGGTATATATTTTATGGTAATTACCTAATTGTACATTTGGACAGGGATAGGTGGGTAAGGCATTCCAAAATTACCATTCATTTTCTCTGAACTTATCTCAATTAGGTATATAGATCAAGCAAAATCTATTTCAAGACATTTGTGAATGCAAAGGTAGGGCACACATTCTGGATTATCTTGTAGACAGATTGATGTGTCTCAACCTACTTGTGTATGGTGAATCTGTAACAACTGAATTGAAGTGGAATTTCCCTAGCTTCCTTACATGATATGACTTTTCTGGGGTAGAAAAGCCATCTTGAATAGAGGATACATTGCTTCTTCAAATGTCTGTCTTACTACTTCCATTCCAGCTAAAATACAGTTCCAAACTGGAGCAAACTGAAGCAAATGTTGCAATCAATTAGACACTCAGAGTGGGCAAATAGATATTATGTAAGCACTTGTGTTGAATTTTAAAGTTCTCTCCATGGATTGTTTTCATACATTTCTGGATGATATCTATAGGTATGAGGTAGAAGGCATGCAGCTGAAATTCAAGATAGCTTGTCATACTGCATTAATTAAAGGGAAGCAATGAGCAACAGATGCTAGAACTCAGTTTCATTTCTCTGTTTTATTTAGTCCAGGACTGCAGACCCTAGAACAGAACTTTCTACAATTAGTGTGGGTCTTCATATTTCAATTAACTCTTCTACAAAATTCCTTTCAAACCTATCAAATGTTTTTTTGTTTCCTCCCTAGATGTCTTAGATCATATCAAGTTAAAAATCATTGCTAAACCTCACAGTGATTTAATCTACTTTACTACTTTACTGTGTATTTTAAAGTATATTTGGTGAAAAAACTTTCATTTCTGTGCTACTGTAATTAATTACTGTGAATAAAATATTTTACTAAGGGAGAAACAAGCATTTAAACATGCGGTTTGTAATTGCTTAGTTAAAACAAAATGTTTTCATGTTTGTAAAGATAACTGGGGAAATTTTTCTTATACAGTGAAGGACGAAGTGTGAATGACAGAAGAACTATAAAGGATACTGTATCTCTCTTTTATTCAATTGATATTTTCAGAGGGCATTTTATGTGGAAAGTAGCATGCTACACTATCAAAACACCCCTGACTTGGTAGGTTAGAGTTCTTATTGGATGAAAAGTTAATTTCAAATGAGGATGTAGGTAGCACATTTTCAGAAGGAAAACATGACCAGAAGCAAATGTTACACTTCTATCCACATGTAACTACAGGAGTGAAATTCACTTTAATGTAATCAGGACCATGGCTACTTGCTGTAGCAGCACAAATTACTGCTCAGCTGCATATTTAAAAAGAAGTTTTCTGGGTGCCATGGAGAGCTAAGACTTCTTTTACATATATTAAATTATAGTGAATGTTCATTCTTTGATATCAAACTTCACTATTGGAAAAGCATGACATCATCTGAAGATATAATAATACACAAAGTAAGGTAAAAAGTGACCAATCTGAAAACCATTATATTTGGGCAGGGATATCAAATAAATAAATAACTAAGTAAGTAAATAAATAAATACAACAAGCTTGTGTGAGCCAGAAACCCACAAGATGAAAAACGCTTTATGAAGGCCTGAGCCAGTAGGAAAGCCATCTTTGCTCCGGTGCACTTCTGGGGAGAGGGTGGCCTGCAGAAGCAACACAGCTTCTGGGAAAGATCCTGTTTCTGGCTCCAGTCATCTGGTGCCTTTCCCGTCCTATGAGGGGTGTCCACACAGGAGCAGTTATCGATGCAAAAATACTCAACAAAATCCTAACAAACCGAATCCAAGAACACATCAAAATGATCATCCATCATGACCAAGTAGGCTTCATCCCAGGGATGCAGGGATGGTTTAATATAAGGAAA
>NC_034613.1:31649777-31665596 GCF_900095145.1 Mus pahari | reverse complement strand
TATATATATATATATATATATATATATATAGTATTTATATAACTTCAAACACAAGTAGTAAACTAGGTGTAGTTTTGCAGGATTCCCAGGATTTGGGAGGTAAAGGCAGGATGATCTAGTATGTAAGGTCTTCCCCTATTATATAGTGAGTTTGAGGTCAGCCTGAGAAATATATATGCCTCAATGAAATCCACAATTAGTACCCAAGGAGTTGTACGGGGCTGCAACCCTGTAGGTGCAACAACAATATGAACTAACCAGTACACCCTAAGCTCGAGTTTCTAGCTGCATATGTAGCAGAAGATGGCCTAATCGGTCATCATTGGGAAGAGAGGCCTCTTGGTCTTGTAAACTTTATATGACCCAGCACAGGGGAAGACCAGGGCCAAGTAGTGGGAGTGGGGGCGGGGGTGGGGTATAGGGAACTTTCAGGATAGCTTTTGAAATGTAAATAAAGAAAATAATAATAAATAAATTAAAAAAATATAAAAAAGGATATTAAAACCTTCATATGTTATATAAAATAATTTAAATGACCTATTAAAAGAACATATAAAATATAAAATGATATTGACTATTGGAGGTTTTTTCTTTATGCATAGTTCAGAATTTTTCAAATTTCTGAAATGTTTTTGGAATGTATTATATTTACACAACAATACAAACCTCACATTAAGTATGTCCTCTTGTATTTGCCATTTTATACTCCCATAAGTTTAGATCATTGCAGCAAATTCTCACTTAGATATTTAACTTCAAACCCAATTTGATAACAACTGTTCATCAAATATTGGCCATTCATTTTTTAGGTTTATCATGTAGTGATATGCACTTCTGCTTAATCACAGAAGATAGTACAGCATTAAACAAACAAAACTGCTGTTGTATGAAGGAGTCTATTAGAGTAATTACCATCAGTAAGTAAACACATTCTCTCCCTCTCCACAAGTTCAAATTAAAATTTAAAACTGTTATTTCTTTCAATTGATTATTACAAATTGCAAGTATATTTTCTGAAATGGCTATTAGGGTTTAATATGTATATATTTTATGTGTCTCATGATTACCTTTCTAAACACAATAATTATAATAAAATTATTTATAAAATGACTACTACAGAACTACATGGAAAATAATGAACAGTGTAGCTTACCCAATTAAAATATTTCATAATGATATTGCTTTAAGAACTGCTTTATTAATATATTTGAAAATGATGCATTTTTAAATTTATTATTTTGTGTGTATGGGTGTTTTACCTCCATGTATGTCTGTGCATTCCTTACATGCTTCCTGCTCTTAGCAGACAGAGTAAGGAGTCAGAGTACTGGGATCTGGAGTTACAGGTGTTTGTGAGTCACCAGGTAGGTGCTGGAAATTGAGCTAAGGTCACCAGGAAGAGTAGCCCGTGCTCTTAACCACTGGACCGTCTCTCCAAGTCCATGTCTCAATTTTTTTTTAAAAAATAGTATGTTCTATTACAAATAAATTCTTATTTGTAATAAACAGAAACTAGAAACAACATGATGTCTCTCAACCAAATAATGGATATAGAAAATGTGGTATATTTATACAATGAACTCAGTTATTAAAAACAAGGACATCAAGAATCTCTCAGGAAAATGGGTGGAACTAGAAAATATCATCTTGAGTGAGGTAACCAATACCCAAAAGGACATGCATGGTACATACTCATAAGTGGATGCTAGACATAAAGTGTAGGATAACGATGCTGTATCCAACAGACCCAAAAAAGCCAAATAACAGGAAGGGCCCAAAGAAGGATAGCTGAATCTTTCTCAAAAGGGGAAGCAAAATAGAGATCAGAGGAAAATAGCAGGAGGGAACTGCTGGTAGAGGAGAATGGGGAAGGAAGTAGGCTGCGCAGGAGGAGATCATAAGTAGGAAGGGAAGGGGATGAGAGAGAATTGAGATGGGTTGTGGGGGAAATGTCTAGGATGTGCCAGAACATCTACGAGGATGACCCTAACCTCAGTCTCTCAGCAGTGGAGGATATGGATCCTGAAGTATAGCCAGGAAGGACTCCCAGTGGAGGGATAAGTACAACAACCCACCCACAAAACCTTCAATCCAAAATGGGCCCTGCCTACAAAACGTGCAGGGATAAAGTTAGAGCAGAGACTCAGAAATATCCAACCAATGAGCTCTCCAAATTGAGACCAATCCCATAGGCAAGAACCAATCCCTGACTCTTATTAATGATACTGCCTTGTTCTTGTAGTCAGAAATCTAGCATAGCTGTTCTCTGAGAGGCTCCACCTAGCAGCCAATGAAAAGAGATACAGAGACTCAAACCCAAACATTAGATGGAGTTCTGGGAGTCTTACTGAAGAGTTGTGAGAAGGATTGAAGGACCCAAAGAGGATAGAGACTCTACAGGAAAACCAAAAGAATCAACTAACCTGGACCCTTTGGGGCTCCCAGAAACTGAATTACCAAGCAAAGAGCGAGTATGGGCTGGATCGAGGTTCCCTGCACATATGTCTTTATTCAGGTTCCCCAACAATTGGGGCAGGGGATGTCTCTGAACCTGTTGCCTACCTGCCTGTGGATCCCCGAACCTTGCCTGGTCTCATTAGGAGAGGATGTGCCAAGTATTGCAGCAACTCATATGCAAGGGTTATTGGAAGGGTGACCCCCAGAGTGGAATGGGGGGAGTGGACTTGAATGAGGGGGTACTGGGAGGAGAGAAAGGACTGATATTGGGTTGTTAAGTGAATAAATAAATTTAATAAAAATTTCAATGAGTAAATAAATAGTATATGTAAGTATATTGATCTTATGAAGCTAAGTTATAAGTGTATAGTGAGTGAACTATTTGGAATTACAGGGATTTTTGTTTGATAAAGTATATTGTTCAATTTCTAGGATGTTACTAATGGCTAAATCTCCTATGGAATAAAAAGATTAGAGAAAAAATAGATTGAGAATATATGTTTTCATTACCAAATGCTAGTTATGAATGACTTCTATTTTAATTTCCAGAAGAGTTCTATAAAAAAAACACACTATAGTATAAATTTTCTAGATGAACAACTCAAAATGGTTAAGTAATTTCCAAAAGTTCAAGAAACTAGAAAACAGCATGTCTAAGATCCATACTTCAAACATTCTAATCTCGTAACCACAGTTTCTCCATAGTGTTCTGATGAAGCAACCAAAGTCAGATGTGAATGATAATATTTTAAAAGATCCGAGAGTAATAACACTTTAATTAATTTATAACTTTGGCTTAGACTTTCCAGGAGTTTATGAATCTATATTCCATTTACTGTGATATGGTAGTATGAGTTTCCATCCTACATAAAAAATACAGTATTGATACATAATTTCCAAGAGACAGTAGCCTGCCACAGGGCTGAAAGTTTAGAACCAGTCTGAACTGCATAGTGAGACTCTATCTCATAACAGCAACAAGAAAAAGATAAATACAAATGAGAATTACAATATCCAGCCCTTATACCATAGTTTTGTGTCATTTTTTTTCCTTCAAAAACAAAGACAAGTAACCAATCACTCTGATAAGGCAACAATGACAAATTAACATATAATTCCTTCCACTTGCAACTTGGAGATCCTCTGAATTTGTTTATAAATTATTAGTGCTACTTACAGGAGCATCAGTGACCTAAAAACAATGTCACTAAAAACATCTCACACCAGTATAGATGATAACTTCCTTTTAGCTGCATAGGCAGTGTTCTTCTTTCACTTACCCTTGAATGTTCTCTAAATTTTATTATCCATTCAGCTCATAAGATCATGACACCATGTCTAGTAAGTATGCAGCAAATTTTATACAGATGGGAGAAAGTGAGGTATAGGGAACTTGTGGATAGAATCTCAAGTGAGGATCTAATGATCCTTCTTCCTACACCTTCCTTCTATGAAGGAATGTCTATTAGCCAGACCTTCAGTGTCTAAGTCATTTAGCCATAGCTATCCTATAGGTGAACATAACACTGGTGGTTATGCTTGAAGTTCAATGCATTCACCATCAAAATTAACCCATTATCACTGTCACAGCATTGGTCCAAGTCAGTAGTTATGATATATTTATAACAATACTAATTTCTAGGTACATACATAAATTGATTTGGGTCACAATAAGCTTTCAAAACATTTCTGAGATAAGGGTGATCATACGGCCTAATATTTGTATGAAATGAAATGTTTATAAATAAGAAATTAAACAATACTTTAAAGTGGGGTATGATGTTTATTATGATTTATATTATGAAATTTTTTTTATAAATTAATATGATAAAATGCCACTGTTTTGAGGCATTAACAAAAATAATAGAATATAGAAAAAATCATTGGGAACTATGAATTATTTATAGCTACCTGTTACATCACTTGTATGAAAGATCAACAGAGGTTGATATCTACATTTATTTTTAATTAAATATATGAAATATCTACATAAGTAAAATATAAAACTACTAATCTGATAGAGGAAAAAATGTACAAGATGGACATGGCATTAAACTGTTTCCTAAACAATTAAGTTTATACCCATAGACTGCTATTGTCATTTAAGAAGCTTTTTGTTGTTGTAGGTATTGATTAGTACAGAGACTCCTTATGACTTGTCAAAATGCAGAGAAAACACTGTGGGGTGAGCACTCCTAAATGGAACACTTATATCACATCTCCTTCAATGGTCATGTATTATCATGGAAAAAAAAGAAAGGGAATATTTTAAGAGTAAACGGTATTATTGAAGGTCTAATAAAAACTTTACTTTGCAGCCATGGCAGGACCATTGCACACGTGAACTCACGGGGCTGTGGTTGCATGTACAAGACCAATACAAAACCAAGCCATCCAAAATTTTAGCATGGACCAGGCATGAGCTCACAATCTACCAACTCTAGTTGAGATGCTGTTGTCATTTGATGGCTACTGAGGGAAAAGGAGTCAGTATTCTTTAGGGGTACAGTCACTAGTAAGTTCAAAGACATTAATGCAAGATCTGAAAGTCTGGTACTTGGGGGTAGAAAGGAGAGGAAATATTTTATGATATAGAAATAGGTAAGACTTGTAAAATAAAGCTCTGTCTCTATTTTAAAATAAATTGCCCACACCTGCAATTGTGGATCTGCATACTGAGCACTATCCCACTATTGCTCCTGCCTCCCAGGAGTTTTTGTCTAACCTGAGATACACAGGTGAGACACCCCCTGCTCCAACAACCAAATATCACTACCTGCTGGGAGTCTAGCAAGCTCAGTAGTCTTGGGTTCTGCCCCACCCTGTCAGAACTTCATCCTCCTGGTCCACACCTACACCACCAATTGCAGATCAGCAAACCATAGCCCACCCCACAATCTGCCTGCATCCCAGGAGGTTTGCTCTAACCTGAGACACACAGCTGAGACAACTCCCCCAGACCCAAGAAACAAGCTGCAGTAGCCATTGTAATATCTAATAAAATGGACTTTCAACCAAAATTTATCAAAGGAGATAGGAAAGGAAAGTTCATAGTCATCAAAGAAAAATGCCACTGAGAGCACATCTCAATTTTGAATATCTATGCCCCAAATGCAAGGACACCCATATTTATCAAAGTTTACTAAAGCTCACATCACACATGGAACCCCACACAAGAATAATGGGGGACTTCATCACCCCACTCTCACCAAAGGACATGCCATCAAAACAGAAACCAGAAAGAAAAAAAAAACAGAGGAAGAATTAAACTAACAAATGTTATATAGTGTTATATATCTAATGGATATAGCAAATATGTACAGAACCATCCATCCAAAACAAAAGAATATACTTTCTTCTCAAGACATGATGGGACCTTCTCCAAAACTGATTATATAATCAGGCATAAATCAAGCCTCAACAGACACAAGAAAACTGAAATAACACCCTCATATTTTATCAGATTATCATGGATTAAGGCTGGACTTCAACAACAACAGAAACTCCACATACCCATGGAAACTGAATAACTATGATGACTGGGTCAGGGAATAAATAAAGACTTTCTAGAATTCAATGAAAATGGAAGTACATCATACCCAAATTTATTGGGCACAATGAAAGCAATCCTAAGAGCAAAATTCACAGTACTGAACATCATGATTAAAAAAAAAATTGGAAGGGTCTCATACAAATAACTTAACAGTACATCTGAAAGCAGGGCAGTGTTGTCCCATACCTTTAATCCCAGCACTTGGGAGGCAGAGGCAGGTGGATTTCTGAGTTTGAGGCCAGCCTGGTCTACAGAGTGAGTTCCAGGACAGCCAGGACTATACAGAGAAACCTTGTCTTGAAAACAAACAAACAAACAAGCAAAACAAAAAACAGCACATCTGAAAACTCTTTAGCAAAAACAAGCAAACAAAACCAAGAGGAATAGACAGCAAGAAATAATCACACTCAGGGATGAAATCAGTCAATTAGAAACAAAGAGAACAATACAAAGAATCAAGAAAACCAAGAACTGGCTCTTTGGAAAAAAAAATCAAGATAGACAACCTCTTAGCCAAAGTAACTAAAAGGCACAGAAACAGTATGCAAATTAACAAAATCAGAAATGAAAAGGGAGTAACAACAGAAACTGATGAAGTTCAAAAAATCATTAGGTCATACTTCAAAATTCTGAACTCCACAAATTGCAAAATCTAAATGAAGTCATGGGAATTGATGTGCCAAGTGTGGGTGAGGAAATACCCAGGGCACCCCCACCCAGTCATAAAGGGGAGATGAAGGCAAGGATTTGGGAGGGGATAACCTTGAGGGTGGCAGTGAGCACGATGTAAAATAAATAACTAAAATGACATAAATAAATAAATAAATAAATAAATAAATAAATAAATAAATTGAATGAATGAATGAATAAATAAATAAATAGTAGAAATCTTCCAGTCAATGCAACTATGAATTCAAGGAAGAAACAAAAATGTCCAGTAAATATTCTTAACATCTTTAGAAACTATGGAAATAAAAATTAAAACTATTTTGAGAATCTATCTTAATCACATCAGAGTGGCTATCACTGAGAAAACTACTTACACCAAGTGGTGATGAGACTATAGGAAAACAGGATCCCTTATTCACTTCTGGTGTGAGTATTAACTGTCAGAGCTATTATAATAATCAACATGGAGATTTCTGAAAAATCTAAAAATCACTTTAAGTTCCAAGTATACTATTTGCCATATAAAAAAAAATTGTATTCCCTGCTATAAAGAAACTTAATTGTTCAAATTTATTCATGATCTGATCACAATAGAAGGACAGTGGAATCAACATAGATGTGTATCAATAGGAGAATGAATAAGGAAAGCATGGCATATATACATAATAAAATTTTATTTGTGAATGAAAATATTGAAATTATATAATTTTCTAGAAAATGGACAGAGCTGGAGACTATTACCTGAATTGGTATATGCTAAAAGGGAACTCTATATGGATATTATTTTAATTATACACACACACACATATATATATGATAAATATATATATATATATATATATATATATATATATATATATATATATGAAAAAAGTATTCTATGATAAGAAAAATAAGCTTTTGCAGAAAGAGATAGAAAGGTAATAGAGAACATAAGGTAAAAAGTACAAGGTGGAACACTGGGATGAACAGGTTTAAGTAGAATGGGTAACAAAATCAAAACCCATTACATTTGAAAACGTAAAAGTCACCATTTTAAGAATGAATACATGAAATATCAGTTAAACTATAATCTCTTAAAGGAAAATACAGGATAAAATCTTCCCTGGTTTATGTTTGGCAATGGCTTCTTAGATATCACAAAATGAGAAAACAAGTAGCCAATAACATTAATTTAGTCAAAGATATGTACTTTAAATAAGCAGTATCATAGAAACTTAGAGCTATTAGATTGTAGGATACATAGGAGAGTCCCTATATGGTCATGAGTCCCTATGAGAGTATTCCAGAGTTATATACAGATTTTAAGTATGAGGATAACTTACAAGTCAAGAATCTCCAAACAATATAAATACAGGTCTGGGAAATAGCATGAGTTTGGAAGAGTTACCAGAGTATTGTTTAGCAAGAAAATTTTAAAAAGAATGTAAAGTGTTTATCACTAGGTGATTATGGAAAACAAAAATTTTAAATTTTATTTGATACATATGTAGACATGTAGAGGCATTTTAATCCATCAACAAGGTTACTCAGGCAAAGGATCACATCCAAAGGCCTTCTAGGTCTATGTGATCCAGCCATAATGCAGACAGGCCCTGGATTACAGTAGAATCTGGCTGGAATATAGACAACCCCTCAGTATGCTTATTTAATCCCTAACAATGAAGGCAATGTTAGTTTGTAGAAGGAAGTAGCTATGTTTGAAAGTGATATCTAATTGAGGGCAAGACAAAGTGGTGAAATGGAGAAAGATTTGCTTCCCCACCTTCCTCTTAAAAAAGCTTGTATGAGACTGTCTGCCTGCAGTTTCTGGGAACCTGCCCCCAGTTTTTTCTGATTGGTAAATAAAGATATCAACAGCCAATAACTGGTCAGGGCAGATAGAGGTGGGATTTTAGGATTCCTGGGTAGGGAAGAGGGAAGGAGGGGATCACCTATTCAGGGAGAGTGTGGAAGAGAGGAGAGATGCCATGCCTGAGAAGAGTCCAGGGCAGAGAGGCATGGCTGCCATGTGAGGAAGCCTGGAGAACATGGCCCAGAGGGCGCCCAACTGGGTGCAGAGCAGCCAAGATAGAAAAGGGAATTTACTAAGTACTATCTTGGAATTACCAGCAGGAGGTAGTGGAGGCTAGGCAGTGTCCAAGCTATTGTGATCACTAAGGTATATAAAAATATAAAGGCTGTGTGTGTGTCTTTCATTCACGAACATAAACCACTGAGGTGAATAGCAAACCTGCCACCATGATTAAATTTTAAATAAATGTTGAAACAAAAAACAATGTATGACAAACTGATGGTGGCACAAGGATAAGCAGTAATGAGCACCTGAAACCTGAACAACCAGAAAGAAAATGATTTACTTATCTTGCAGTGTAATAAATATTCAATGAACATTTGTTGAATGGGTGAAAATGGCCAAAGAGAAGGAAAATTGTCTAGAAGTAATTAAGTCAATTTGAACTACTAATTATGTTTGGATTGTAGAAACAGAAGCAATATTTATATCTCATATCAATTATTTTCCACCAATATTCAGATGATGTGGCTAATTGCTTTGTTTTAAATCAAATATTTATTGCATTTAAAAGTGGCCATGATGTTATTTTAATAATATGTGCCATGGACATAAAAACATTTTGTACTGATATAATTATAAGCTACGTTTTAATTAGATGACATCTAAAGAAAACATTAAGAAAGATACAAATGCATTTTTCAACCTGACATTCTCTATCTGAAGCCACATACAAACAATTAGCACTAAAGTTGGTTTGTAAATAGTATGCTATCTAAACTGTCATGCCTTTGAAACTGACCTGCAACCTGACTTACATATCTGTTTCATCAGCATTTTTCATCACATAACTATTATAACACACTAATGGATCAAAACCCACTGAACTGATGTATAATTTTATTTGTGACTTTTATATATACATATGAAAACAACTCTGTCTGAATATAAAGTTGTAGTGGTTGTTGGCTAAACTGCTTCATGCTCCCAGCAGGTCATGTTCTCAGCAGGTCATGCTCCCAGCCACCCACCAGATGCCACTGAATTTGCTAATGAATCTCACACACACACACACACACACACACACACACACACACACACACACTCACGCACACGCATGCGCACACCTACCCACATACCAGTTAATTTTAATTGCCTTGGCTAACTCAAAGTCTGGGCAGTTTTAATCCTTGCCACTGCTAGCAAACATTCCCCTCCAGTACTCTGAGTTAACATCTTTTTAAATCTATATTTCACCTTTCCTACCCTGGATACAATTGGGAAAGTGGCCTGTGTGGAATCTTTCCCTGATTCTCACATGTCAGTGGGCTTGAGGTCTGGCTTTTATTCTTTCCTGTCATCAAGATCTCTCCTTCCCATCTTTCAGTTCCTAGCCTGCACAAATTCAAAGGTCTTGCTTCAGTCTATCTGCCCAGCCATTGGCCTGTGTCTCTTTATTGATCGCTTAAAAACTAATTGGGGAAAAGAACCTTTAGCATTTGGACAAGCAGATTCAGGATTTCAGAGGCCTAATTAATCCAAACCATGCAAACCAATCCCCAACATAAGTGAAAATGGGGAACAAAGATCTTCTAATAGTTTAAGTCACTTAGTTCAACTATTTTCAATTAAATGGGTAAAATAGCACATAACATGCTGATAAAATCCCTGGAAGGTCAATTAATTTATAAATAACCACCTTGCATCATAACTTCATAACCTGTCTTTTGAAATGCAAAAGCCAGTAAATGGTTAAGGAGAAAAAATATTCTTAATATATAAGCTACAACATACTTGTCACTGAAATGAATTTGTTGGCTTTGTTATAGAGTTTTTCTCTGTGGCTGTAAGCATCAGAATGCTTAAAACATCACCATGCTTTGTGTCACATAAGAGTTACTTTATTTATATTTAAGTCATAGCAAATGAAAAATGCAGTAAAGAACTTATCATTATTGTAGGCATTTTATTAAGGAGCTTTTAACTATAAGGGTATCAGTTCTGGTGATAATCTACACTATGCAATTTTGGTTAAACAAAAAATTTATAAATGAGCAGTATATACAAAATTTTTGGAAAACGAGAAACCTTTTTTTTTTTTTTTTTTTTTTTTTGGTTTTTTGAGACAGGGTTTCTCTGTGTAGTCCTAGCTGTCCTGGAACTCACTTTGTAGACCAGGCTGGTTTCAAACTCAGAACTCAGAAATCTGCCTGCCTCTGCCTCCTGAGTGCTGGGATTAAAAGCGTGAGCCACCACGCCTGGCCAAGGAACCATTTTTTTTTTTAATCACCTTATCCTCATACTCTTGAGCAACAATGAAGATAACTTTAAAGACCCACAAAGTGCGGACTCCCCCACATTCTGACTCAGGAGAGGCAACACCCCAAATCACTCACAGGAAAGGCCTTGATGCAAACCGCAAGAAGACTTTTTATTCCAGGTGTGCTCTGGTGCCTACAGTCGTACACCACATAGGGGTAGAGGACTGTGGACCTCAAGTAGCTGGGGAAAGGGGTATTTAAAGGAAAAATCTACAACCCAAGGGGATGGGGAGGGCGTTATTGGAAAATTCCAAAAATACCAGTTAAGAGTCACAAGCAAGTGGAAAGTCACAAGGAAAAATACTTGGTAATTGTGTTGTTATTTCTCAAGATAGTTTCTATGAGCCTCTAACAATAGCACATTTGCATAATGGGTTCCAGAAATGGTCAGGATGTCCTTTTTATGAACAAGCACTCCCTGAACCCTGGAAGCAGGTAGGTGGAGGAATGTTGCTATCTGTTTTATGATTAGCATGCCTTGGAGCATTGGGTCACAAAGGTCACATTCTCAAGCCTGGGCCTAAAGGCCTAGTCTTTTTGTTTTCATGTTACACTTTTTCAAACTCAGTAACATGATGGGTGCTAATTGGCTTTTTATGGTGTTCAAAAAATATGAAATCATTGCAATATTCCTTTTAAACAGTTTTCAATTAAAAATACAAAAGTGGATTTAAGCTGTCACAGCATACAGGCATAGGAATTACTAAATAAGGTATTTTTGGCTATGTTCTTCCTCTGTCACACAACCCATTTTTTCCAAAACTATTGAAGACTTTTCATCTACCTTAAAGAAGAGAAATATGGAAAATAGTCCTTTTCGAGAATAGTCTTTTCAGGTTTCATGACATTTAATGAAAAGCTAAAGTAAAGAAGAAGGCACATATTGAATAACTTAAACTATAACCTCCTTCATGATCATGATCACACTTATCTATGCTTTATGTGAGGTATCAAGTGATTATTATAATTTTTAATTCTTTAAGATGATCAGAAATCCCATTCTTCAGTTCTAAATATAAGAAATTTAGGAGATATTTATGCTATACATAAAAAATGATAAGTATATCTCTTGAGTTATTGTAATGAAATACTAGGAAAATGAAATATTTTAACCAATGGACACACTCACCTTGATCAAATAAACAAATCATATCTACTTGGCCACCAATGAAGGAATAAGGAAACATATACCCTCTGAACTGAAACCCCAAGCATCAAAGTCCTTAAACCATCAATACCTTGTATTGGCTATGGATCTGATAAAAACACTGAGCTATTAGGATAACTTATTCACTAGTAGAAAAGATACAATTTCTAGGCTACTACAGAACAGTATTAGAATGTGGAATTGCAGTCATGTCCAGGGAGCCTATGGTACATAATGGAGCCTTAGTCATAAAAACCTCTGTAGAAAAACCAAGTCTAAAAGTCAGAATTATAGCCTAACAGCCAAGACAGAGATAAATAAGGTGAAAATAAATAATGTTTAGAACAACAGAAATAAGGTATTAGAGCAAACTACTACCACCAATTTAGAGAGACTAAAAGACAAATAATAATTATAACTTAGTAGAGCAAAATCTATAAAAGGGGGCAACTACAGAGCTAGTACAGGTATTAGAAAATGTTAGCCCAAACTGATAAATTACTAGGGGTTGAGTGAAGAATAACATGACAACTAAAAAGAAAAAGAAAAATATCTAGAAAGACCTACCTACATTTCACAAAGAAATGATGGTTTTCTTTTGATATGAAGTTTTAGCTCCCTGAATCCAAATCCCAAGGCATGAAAGTGCTAGGAAGCTTGAAGAAGTCTTGTGGGAGTGGAGCCAAGACACACACAGGGTGAATGGCCAGAGATGGAAAGACTTGGGTGGATACAGATTTCTGGCCTGATATTTCTGGCATGCTGAGCCCAGCTTGGCCCTGGTGGAGGCAGAGTGACATGGTTCCTGCTCTTGGAACAGGGCCCCTGTGAGTCTCCATGAGTGTCTATGGCTGCTAAGTAAGGATTTTTCGTAGAATAATGTATGTATTTTCTGGACCCACTAGCAGTGGAGGACTCTTTCCTTTGGAGGAATGAGGAATGTCCTCCCTGTTAATAGTAATAACTCAATGATAATCAGAAACTGCAGGAGTCCAGGAGTCCAGGGCCTGGCTATGTCTCTGCAAAAAGATAAACACTGGGTACTTCATGACAGCCATTAAGGCTTTGGGAAAGAGCTCTCAATATATGAGTTTGAAAATATATAATTTCTCAACTATGCAAAAAATAAGGATAGAGTATGAAATATAGGAGGGGCTTCACAAATCTAAAGGAACAGAGGTAGCTACACTATGAGCCAGTTTGGCAGAAAGATACAAAGACAGGCAGATACAAAGGCAGGCAAATTCCTGAGTGGAATGGTCAGCCTGGAACACAGGGAGTCCAGGCCCAGGCTTTATTGAAATGGTCGTTTCAGGGCAGGTTCACACCCAAGTAGTCTGTTGTCTGTGCTTAACAAATGCCAACAGATCTCTGAATTCTTTTGCAATGGTAAGGAAGAAAAAAAATGATGTATGCTTGCTATTTCCTAAGAACTCAAAGGGTGTGGAGTCAAGGGATGCTGATTCATAAGGTATTCAAAAGGAGAACCTGAAGTAAATGACTGGATTGGTATGTAAAATAAAAGACTGGACCCGTGTTCTGTAGGAGATGAGAATTTTTTAGGACAAAGAACTGCTTGGGTAACTGAGACAAGCACACACACACACACACACACACACACACACACACACACAAGCAAGTAGGATATGGACAGAAAGATCTCCTAGAATAGCAAGCAACCAGAATATAAACAGAAATCTCCAGAGAGAAAGCAGACCATAGAGATAAGCAGACTGGAAAAGCTGTATCAAGCAGAACATGGGTCCTCAGCTTGGATCCACAACATGACTTTGAATCATTTCTTTTTGCCACTCCCAGACAACCCTTCTCTATGAACCCTTCTCCAAACCGAGGCTGGTTCTTGGCAGATCATGAATTTGATGATAACTTTATCTGCATAGGAAATCTCAAAATCAGTTTGAGACCTTCTCTATAAAAATTGCTGAAAGGAGCTTGATATAGCTATCTCCTTAGAGGCTCTGCCAGACTCTGACAAATTCAGAGATGGCTGCTCACAGCCAACCACTGAACTGAGTACTGCCCTGATGGAGGAGCTAGAGAAAGGACTGAAGGAGTTGAAGGGGTTTATAACCACAGAAGAAGAACAACAATATCAACCAATCGGACCCCCCCCCAGGAGCTCCCAGGGACTAAACCACCAACTAGGGATTACAAATGGAGGGACCCATGGCGTATGTAGCAGAGGATGACCTTGTTGGACCTTCTTAGGCATCAATGAGAGGAGAAGCCCTTGGCCCTGTGAAGTCTTGATGCCCCAGTGTAGTGGAATGCCAGGGCAGGCACAGGAATGGGTGTGTGGGTGAGGGAATACCCTCCTAGAAGCAGGGTAAGGGGGGATGGGATAGGGGCTTTCTGGGAGGGAGGTAGGCTGGGAAAGTGGATAACATCTGAAATGTAAATAAGAAAAATATCCTATAAAAAGGAAAAGAAAACATGCTAAAGTTTTAAGATAAAAAATTTGCTATAATAGGCTATCAAATATAAAATGTGCATATTATTTAGATTTTGTTAAAAAGTGATATAAAATATTTTGTCAAATGTTTATAGTTCAAATGAGTAGTAAAATCACAGCTACTGTAAACTGTTTATACATAAATATTTTAGTTAACAAAGTGTTTTCTTTGGTATTGTAATCTACATAGCCTCAAATGTTTTCTATCATAATATTCAGAAATTATTCAAATATTGTTCTCCATGGTTAGAAGTGTTACTCTCTACACTAGTAACAAGCATATTGTAAGTATAATGTTAGAGAGATTTCTCCCACTTTAACATATGTAGGTGCAATAAGAATGTCTGTGTTTCTCAAATAATTAACAAATGTAGTCTGTCAAATTCTATTATATTGCACTGAGCGGACTGTTATGCTGCAGAGTAAACCAAATGAAAAACACAAAGACATGTTACATATCTATTTTTGTGACAAAGCCTTAGATTGAACCACACCAAACTCAAACCTTGATCTGTACACAATTTCATGCTTTTCATTTATTATTGCTTTATTGTTTCATGGCAACAAAGTCCAAATGTCCATTTTATTGAGTATTTTCAATGGGTGTGTGTAACAGAGAGAGAGACTGAGNACATAGACAGAAGGCTATCTCAGGATATATATCACTTTTATCATGTGTCAGGGACTGCTTTTACATGACAAGCTGAAAAGAATTATTTACCAGTCATATCATTGTTTCATGATCCTTGAAAACTGTAAATATCACTTTATATGAAAAGATAGTAATCATAATGCCATATACAAAATAAGTAATTAAGAATGTTGACAGTTTTATCCCAAATTATCAGTAAGGTCATGTACAGCATATGTTAGATTAAAACAAGCACAAGGTAAAGTATTTCAGAGAACACTGGGCAGCCATTAGAAATCTGCAGACCCCTGGTTTGAGGCTTCTGTCTTCCAGGATAAAGACATAACATTTTTTTTTATTGTCTTAGGCTGCTAAGTTTCTAGCTTTGTGGTTACTATTCTAGGAAAAAGCACAACTGGTAGGACATGATGAACATGACTAATGATATAAAACAATCTCTCAGTAGATGACGTCAGTTCATCTAAAGCTTAGGATAAATTACTTGATTTAGCTTGAAAAAGTCTCAGAAGTTAATAGAAGAGAGAGAGAGAGAG
>NC_034613.1:31648095-31649432 GCF_900095145.1 Mus pahari | reverse complement strand
TAACATACTAGAAGTTTTTGTTTAAGGAGTTAACAGAGAATATATGATGTACAATTCATTTATATTTCATATGTAATTAGTAACTGGCAAGTAAAACAAATTAGGTGGTTGATAAACATGCACAATTATATTTTTTGAAATAGTTGTATTTATGCTCAACGGAAGGGACAGTTTTATGAATGTGTAATCAAGGATGTAAAATTGGAAAGACAACAGAATTGAGCACAGTTAATTTGGTGGTGGCAACAAATTTAAATATTGCCAAGCACTCACCCTCCACCCATGTGCTGTATGCACTGCCCTGATAAATGTTGTTCTTGGCAAGGCATCACACAAAAATGAGTCTGGAGCTCATCATTCTCTTGCTGCCCTCCTTTATTACTCCTCTGAGGAATTAGTGGCTATAAAATAAAGATCTGCACCAGTGCAGATAACAGACTCCCATTTTCAACCTCACCTGTTTAAAAGCATAATGAAAGATGATGCTCCCTAAACGTTGACATTTCTTTTAAAAATTGGCACACAATTATGGCATATAGTATGGACATCTTTCTAGACTCATGATCNGGTCGAGCTAGATTCACAATTTGCTCATAAAAGTTATAGGATAAAGGCCAGACTCAAAAGAAAATGATTTTGTTCCTGCAAAGCATCAATATCAACAAATCTGTGCTTGGCATAAGTGGAGAACCTGGTCAAAACCTCTCTTCATTTTTAATCAACAAATACATGCTAAGCACTGGCTGTTTGTCAGGCAATTTTGAGGGTACCTAGTTTTAAGAGCGGATGAAGTACCCTTTATCAAGTTTCATCATCACAGCTTACATTCTAGTGAATATTAGAGACTGTAAAGAATGAAATTAAATAGGGAGAAAGAATAGTAAATATCAGAGAAACTGCATTTTATAAGTGAAGTCATTATGTGGACATCTTGGGAATGGAAATACTTCACAAGAAAATACTTGAAAAAACTCAGAGAGCTCCATAGTCAAACTGAAGGAATGAAAAAGTATGAAAGATCTGAAGCAGTCCACTATAACTGAATAGAAACAAAGCTAGAATTGGTGAGACCAAATGAGTGACAGGAGCAGCAGAGGTAATCAGAGATAAAGTAAGCAAGGTCCGGGATTCACTCTGAGTGATGTGGGAAGGTATCTGGGATTCTCAGTAGGAAAGTATTCCAATTCAACTTAAATGTGAAGATTTACTCTTTTTTTTTTTTTTTTTTTTTTTTTTTTTTTCGTGGGTGGTGGCAATGGTGGCTGTGGGTGTGTGTCTGTGTAGGCCAATTAGGTTATCAGGTCCCCTGATGCTGAAGTTATAGGCAGTTGTAAAGC
>NC_034613.1:31635465-31647658 GCF_900095145.1 Mus pahari | reverse complement strand
TGGGAAGAGAGGCCCCTTGGTCTTGCAAACTTTATATGACCCAGCACAGGGGAATGCCAGGGCCAAGAAGTGGGAGTGGGTGGAAAGGGGAGCAGGGGCAGGGGTGGGGTATAGGGGACTTTCAGGATAGCATTTGAAATGTAAATAAAGAAAATATCTAATAAAAATGGGGGAAAAAAGAACACAAACAAAGAAACTAAGAAAAGCTTACTCCACTAAGATGGATAAATGGTAAGAATTCTGATAAGAGGAAAGGAAGCTTTTAAACAGCTATTGAACAATGTCAGTGAAGAATGATAAGTATGACGAGGATGCCCTCAGAGACCGTTATCAAAGACAAACACAGGAATACTACAAAGCAGTGGATAAATGAAGGTAGTTTCAGAGAGATTAGATTTAGGTTAGTTAACAGGATAGATTCTATTAACATCTATTATCATGGTGGGATTACAAAGCATTCTATTTTTAAAGAGCCTTGTATTTGAGTGATTGAATTTATATGGTTATTATAGTAGTAATTGTCATAGTTATAAATGTGGTAGAGATCTAGAACTAGGAGAGCGATACCTATATATGGTAAATGGTTGACATTTGCCTGAAGCAGAATAATATATTAAAAGTATAAAAGTATCCTTTGCTATTATTCTGAAAAATTCATACTTATATACATACTCAACTTTTAATTTATCAAATATAACATTATTTATAACATATATAACTATATATATATATATATATAGCATATATATAATGTACCAAATCTGCATATAGTTCTTATAAAATGAAAATTCCAGTAAGATATATGATCAGGAAAATCTTATTTTGTATGATAGTAGTTAACATGTATTGCCTCTGGTGTCTACTAGGGGAATCATTTTCCAAATATAAGATAATTCAATGTTAACCATTTTCTATTTTTAATTTTTTATTAGATATATTCTTTGTTTACATTTCAAATGTTATCCCCTTTCCCAGTTTCCCCTCCAAAATCCTCCATCCCATCCCCTTCCCCCTCCCTCTGTTCACCAATGTACCCACTCCTGCTTCCTGGACCTGGCAGTCCCCTATACTGGGGCATAGAACCTTCACAGGACCAAGGCCATCTCCTCCCACTGATGACCAACTAGGCCATCCTCTGCTACATATGCAGCTAGAGTCATGAGTCCCACCATGTGTTTTCTTTGATTGGTGGTTTAGTCCCAGAGAGCTCTGGGGTTACTGGTTGGTTCATATTGTTGTTCCTCCTAGGGGGTTTTAAACCCCTTCAGCTTCTTGGGTACTTTCTTTTCATGTATGTATACAGATGTATTTTGGGAAGTATAGGTGTCCTTATGTGTCTTTAAAAAAAAAGTCTTTAGTATTATCTCTCCCTTGTTCTCTATTCTGCTCTGTTCTCCCTTTCACCACTTCCAATATACACATTTCCATTTCTTATTTACCCTTTTCTGGCTTTCCTTCCTTCCTTTCTTTTGTCTTTCTCTTCTATCATACTTTCTCTTTTTCTGTCTTTCTAATTCTCTCCCTCAAGATAACAAACCTAATACCTGAGGCTTTTAGCTATACCACTTAGGTGTAACCTCAATTTAGTCTCCTTTTAATAAAGTTCATTAACTCAAGTGTTTCCAAGCTTGTTTACTTTTGACTCTATCTCTCTCTTTATAGCTTTTTTATTTTTATTGGTTATTTTATTTATTTACATTTCAAATGTTATCTCTCTTCCTGCTATCCCCTCCACAAACTCCCTATCTCATCCCCATTTCCCCCTGCTTCTATGAGGGTNCTCCCCCACCCACCCACCCTCTCCTGCCTCAGCGCCCTAGGTCCCCCTATCCTGGGCCATCAAGCCTCCACAGGGCCAAGGGGCTCCCTTCCCAGTAATAATTTTCTTGTGCTTTGAAGCTTAAAGTTAGTTCATATCTTTGAGATTTCTAATATTGCTCTTATTGTTTAGGTAGGCTATTTTTAATAAAAACTTTTCATACTACCTTTGTCATTTCTACATATACTTGACGCAAAAATATTTTCTTTTTTGATCTCTACTTTGAACTACCACTAATAAAGCAAGTACCTTGCTTCAATGTTACTTAGTTATAAAATATTCTTTATTCATTGTGTTACTGATTTCTAGTACAATTCTATTAGAACCAGAAATTATACTTGAAATCATGTCAAACTTCTTCAAAAATTTTTGACTGTTTCATTGGCTAATAATTATCTGAATAATGTGCGTTATGCACTTGACAGATTATCTCATATACCTACCGGAGGTACATTTTGTTTGACGTGTAATTCTAGCCAGATATTGCCTAATTGATTTCTTGTCTTTTATTTAAAATAAGTGTTAAAGATTCCTATCTTTGTATTTTTCCATTTGTACTTCTTCATGTAATTTTACTACTATGTATGCCTACATACTCTTATTCTAATATAAGGTACATAAATATTTATGATTAAAATAACTTTCTCACAGGGTGGTGGTGGCACACACCTTTAATCCCAGCACTTGGGAGGCAGAGGCAGGCAAATTTCTGAGTTCGAGGCCAGCCTGGTCTACAAACTGAGTTCCAGGACAGCCAGGGCTACACAGAAAAACCCTGTCTCAACAAAACAAAAAAACAACAAAAAAAAAACCTTTCTGTTGGGCCCAATATGATGGTAAACAGCTTTAATCCCAGCACTCCCAAGGCAGAGGGAGAAGCAGAAGGAATTCTGTGACCTTAGAGTATATCAGGATCAGCACTATTACTTGCCTGTAGGTGGATCCTTGAGAGTTCAAAGCCGCCCTGGTCTACATAGTAAACTCCAAGCTAACTATCTATGCATATTGAGACACTGTCTCAAAAAGAGAATCTTAAAATGTGTATCATTTTGTAGCCAATTTGTTTCTTGTATCAGTTTTATTCTCTTTTGTGTAAATATTTCCATCTTTGAAACTATCTTTTAGTTTCAATTCACATAAAAAGCTTGTCAATTTGCTGTAGTTCAGTCTATGCATATCTCATGAATATAAATTTACTCTCTTCTAAAAAAGTACAGAGAATTACCTTGTCTTTGTCAATTAAGTTGCTGTTCAATGGTAAATATAATTTATTTCTATTGAATTAAATTTCTGATGGATAATGGGGTCCTATTTCCATTTTGTTATTTTGGATCTGCTTTCATTCCTGCCAGGCTGTGGGTGGAACAAGAGAAAGTCCACACATTTGTTACGATCTCTACCACTGGGCTATATCTTCATTTTCTGCATACTTATTTATTTTTCCTATTATCCCTTGCCATATGCCTGTGTTATTAGATGATATTTTATGGTAATGTTTTCTTTTGCTTGTGCAATTGTGTTACAAACTTTTTCCCCATTATTATCAGGATTAAATGAAAAATTATAAGATGACAATATTTTAACATTGTTACAATGAAACTTCAATTGAATACAAAACTGTATAGTTTATCCTTTCCCCTCTTTATAGCTTTCAGTTTTTGCATTTTAAGTGTTTGTAAATGTAAGTTTGTTCTGTTTTATAACTCATCAAGTTTAAGATGAATATTAGAAATTATTCATTAGAAAATTTACAGAATTCCAAAGCATTACAGTCAAGAGTAGAGATTGAATTTGTTTATTATTTGTTTCTTTGTTATCCTGGTTCTTTGTGATCTTTAATATCTTACACCTCCGTCTGTTCATTTAAAGAATGTCATTTCTTTCCATCTTTTCACACTGGATTTGGTAGGTGAAACCCTTCGTTTTCTAGGCCACCTTCAGATTCTGTGTGAAGCAGGTTCCAGATCCACCAAAAGACAAATTCAATGCTGAATTCTGTGGATCAGTGATTATGAGTTAGGGTGAACAGGATTCCAGGTAATGCCCACATAACATTTGTAGAAAATTTTGCATACTTTTGTCTGTTTTCAGTAAAAAACCCACATAGTTTAACCATGATAGTTCCATTGGTCATTGGTATTCTGGATAAATTCAGAGAGAATCAGGGACCTTAATTATTGCTGTGTATTCACTAAATTCTTCACACACACATACACACACACACACTCAGATACCAAAATAAAACTAGAATGTTTATTTAATATCCTATGTGTTAATTAAGACTAAAAACAAATTAAGTCATTGTGAATCTATCTAACCAGTACTTTAAAACTCAAATATATTAATACAAATTGTTATTACATATAGCCAGTGTCATTTGATTTGGAACTTTTAATATACCTTATTCAAATATTCCATTGAATAGCATGAATCTGCATGTCAGGAACATTTTTAACACTTTCAAACCAGCTGGTTACCGAGAACTTATCTAAGTGTTTATTAATGATATATATCGTTCTTTACATTCACTTTGTTTTTAATTTTTAAAATTGTTTTTTTTGAGATTGTAACTATATTATTTACCCCTTCCCTTTTCATCTTCCAAACCCTCCCTTATACTTTTCCTTGCTATCCCTCTAATGTATCGTCTCTTTTCTCATTAATTTTTATATATACATATATGAATAGGTATATTCATATATATTCCAAAGTGAATAAATAAACATTTCTTGGCCTATATTAGCTACTTGTATATGTATATATTTTCAGAGCTGATAATTTGTTATTAGATCACAATTACATGCTTTTTACTAGGTAAGGTTATTGCTCCAACTCTCAATTTTCCTTAGTTGTCTATAGTTCTTTGTGTAGGATGAGAAGTACCAGCATTCTTTCTATTCCTTCTATCATGTATATCAGTATTGTCAGCACATGAATAGGCAGTCATTTTTGTGAGAATTATATGTGCAGCTTCAGATAGTCCTAGGAGATACAATCTCACAGTAAACTACTGAATTTTCTTCAGACTCTCTCAACATATCTACCTTATCTTCTACAATAATCCCAGAACCTTAGATGCAGATGTTGTATTTGAGAATGTATGTTAGGGCTAGGTTCCACATCTACACATTTTGATTGATAGTAGTTATTTGCCATGGTCTCTGTAGCTCTTTGGAATGGGACCTCATGAAATTTCACCATCCATCTTGTCATTTCAAGTGGTTTTGTCATTGTGTGGGTCTTGGCTAGGCAACCATATCATTGATATTTCATGGATGTAGTTTCCCTGTCATATATAGAAGAGTTACTCAGTATTTGTCCTGATCCTTGGCTTCTTACAATCTTGTTTATTTTTTAGCTGTGATTTCCATTGAGGATTACAGTTGTTCTCTAGATGTAGTTGTTCTCTAGATGGAGGTTGGGCACAACATTGTCAGTTGCACTTTGACAAGCTGTGAATTTCTATAATAGTACCCTTCTTCAAATTGATGCTTCTTTGATAAAAGGCTATAGTTCTTTGTGGGTATAAAAATAAATGTGTAGGATGTCATTAGAAATTATGCTGGTTCAAGAAAGTACATGCCCCATTTATTTGTTTTGCTTGCTTGTTTGTTTGTTTTCTTGATATTTGGAGGTTTTGTTTTGCTTTGTTTTTGTTTTCCAGTCCATTGTATGTATGAATACTAACCCTGTGTCAGATATAAAACCGGTCAATGTTTTTTTTTTCCCATTCTGTAATATACCTCTACACCCAAATGAAGGTATCATTTGGTGCACAGGTGCTTTTAGTTAAAATAATCCTCATTTATTATTTGTTTTTCTTAATGCCTATGTTACTAGAGTGCTAAGTTCTCCAGTAGTGACAAGCACAACAGGTCCCAAAAAACCTGGGTGCTGTTCCAAGGCAAAAAGTTCACAGGAACTTAGTCTCCTGGAATCGTGGCATCATGTATAACGAATGCTCCAATGTCCTTGCTTTAGTTGGAAAACAGATCCATGTGCTTTCCCTTATTACATAGCCAAGTTAGATCATAGGCAGTCAGTCTTTGAGCTGACCCTGAGTTTAGGTAGCCAAGTCACTGCCCTACACAGGAATTTACCATTCTCTAGGAAGAAGGAAGTTTGTGATCTAAAGAGGAACCAGGGTAGATACTTAGAACCATAGGTAGCTGAGTTACACACATACACAAGCATTACAATGGCCTAGGGGGAAGGTGAACTATAGGAACTATTGCAAGGGCATGAAGCCCTTGCCCCAGCTACTTACTTTAAGCTGACTTTAGGTGGATCGTTTTTTTTTTTTTAAATTTATTTATTATTATTTTCTTTATTTTCATTTCAAATGCTATCCCGAAAGTTCCCTATATCCCATTCCCGCCCCTGCTCCCCTACCCACCCACTCCCACTACTTGGCCCTGGCCTCCCCCTGTGCTGGGTCATATAAAGTTTACAAGACCAAGGGGCCTCTCTTCCCAATGATGGCCAATTAGGCCATCTTTTGCTACATATGCAGCTAGAGACTCCAGCTCAGGGGGTACTGGTTAGTTCATATTGTTGTTGCACCTACAGGGTTGCAGCCCCCTACAACTCCTTGGGTACTTTCTCTAGCTCCTCCATTGGGGGCCCTGTGTTCCATCCAATAGCTGACTGTGAGCATCCACTTCTGTGTTTGCCAGGCACTGGCGTAGCCTCACAAGAGACCGGTGGAGCTGTTTTTGATCTTAGCTGTTGAATGTTATTCTAGTTGGTTCCTGCCAGCCCTTCCATGTTTGCATTCCTCTGTTTTGTGTAACTTCCCTATTTTCTTCTGTATAGTCTGATGCTCTATTTGACAACTTGCATTCAGATACCACACTCCCTTGTGTCCGTATTTGTTTGTCACCCCACTTTCACTGAATCCTCGCTCACCTGCAACCAGAGACTGGTTCCACGCAGATTGGGGACCCAAGTAAAGTCCATCTGCGGCACTAGAGTCCTATTAAAAAGTCCTTTTCTATGCCAATAAATTTAATTATGTCTCCTATCCTCTTCTATATTAGTTTCAAAGTACCAAATATTTTGTGGATGTCCCTGAAATTTTTGGAGTCGAGATTTTTTCTAGTGTAAAGGATGATTATCTAGTTTCATTCTTCTATATGTAGTGATAGATAAACACCATTTGTAGAAGATGTTGATATTTTCTTCAATATGTATTTTGGCATGTTTTTAAAACATCTGGTGACTGTTGGTAAGTGCATATATGTAGTTCCCTAATTCAGTTGCATTGATCAATTTGTGTTGTTGCACTGGAACCGTCTTGTTTATAGCTATAACTCAGTAAATCAGAGATGATGATACTTACAGCAGTAATACTTTAAAGACTTACTTTTATTTTATACGTGTGAGTGCATTGGTTGTCTATCTGTATGTGTATCATGTATATAACTGGTGCCCTCAGAGGTCAGAAGAGTACACTGTGTCCCTTGGAAGTGAAGCTACAAATGTCCAGTAGTCACAGTGTGATGGGAAACCAAACCTGGGAAATCTGCAATATCAGCAAGTATTCTAAGTCACTCATTCACATGTTTAGCATGAATAATACTTTTATTGTTCAGATTTTGTTGGTTTTATTGCTATCTTGTGTTTTCTTGGGCATATGATGAGAAGTAATATAGCAGTATAGGGATGGCTGGTTATCTACGTTCATTGATGCTCTATTTACATAGCTAGGGAATGGAAACAGCTTAGGTGACTAGCAACTGATAAATGGACAACAGTATTATGGTATATTGGTACAGTGTTAAGAAAAATAAAATTATAACAGTATTAGGTAAGGAGATGTAATTGTAAAAACATTCTGAGTGAAATGATCCAGACCCAGAATGGCATTTTTTTTCTCTCGTTTGTGCCTATCTGCTTTGAATCTTGTGCATGTGTGTTTCATTTGGAATACCCATAGATGTCAGAAACTGAGTAAGGAGCTATGGGGAGGATATAAAGGGAGTGATGTTAAAATGAAGTGACATTAAGAGCTAAAGGAGAAAAATGACAAGTAGGGTGAAAGGTGATGAAGATGAAACATTCAATTGTAGATAAGAAAATACAGGCAGATGTAACTAACACTAAATTGCTTTCAAAAGTTATAGAAACACTACAATGTTAGCTTTCTAAAATACATACAATATATAAAAAGTATTTAAATTAAGTATCTTATTTTGGAGCAATAATGCTCCTACCAGATAACATAGGCTAACAAATCTAGCTTCAAGATGCTATTAGTAAAACTGGGTAAAATTTTCTCTCTCTCTCTTGCTCTTTATCACTCTTGTTTTCTCTTGCTCTCTTGCTCACTAGACAGGTTCTCTTACTAGCCTGTAATTAATAAGGCTAAACAACCTAGTTAACAAATCTGCCTCCCCAGCACTGGGATTTCAAGTATGTGCCACCACTACCACTACCACAGCCACCATCATTATCATGACTACTACACATGTCATTTTTAGTTGGGATCAAGAGATGAAACAGAGAAATTCTTTCCAGGACTGAGTCATCCTCTCCAGCCTACCATAATGATTATTTACAGAGATGAAAAAAGAAAAGAAAAGTAAAAAAGAAAAAAACACTTCAAAGGAGTTAAAATAGCTGTTACAAAGAAAACAGCTCAAGATGGGTAGTATGATTGCATTGAATATCTTAAAAGGGGGAAACTCATTCAGAGAAAATGAATCCTGCTCTGTCACAGCCTTCAAGGCTGCTTTGTTTTGTGGTATTTTATTTATCTATTTATTTATTTATTTTTGGGTCAGGACTTTTGATATTCTACATTGATGTCACTGAACTACCTTACAAAGGTTAAAAAAATACAAAACAAAAAAAGCCCAAGAGCCAATAAACTTAAGGTTGGACATATAGAAAAATAGAGATAAATCAGAGACATGATTAATATAATTTGTTTTGCTTTGCTTTATTTTCTGACAGTTTCTGTCTCAGTCTACCTACATGCTGGAATTATTGGCATACATGTCACTGTGTAGCTTTTAAAACTGTTTTTGTTGTATATAAAATAAGTCTTTTAAGTCATGCTAGTCATACATACAACCTTCTGAGAAAAGTGGTTAGTTTAGCTTATAGTTCAAGAGAGATTTACTCATTCATTGCAGGGAAGATGTGGCATCAGACAAGGAAAGCCTGCTGGCAAGAGCTGGGGCTGGCTGGACACATCACAACTATGCTCAGGAAATATAATGTAAATAGGAGTTAGTGTGGGTCACAAGTTTTAAGGTATACTCCCAATGGCCTTCTTACTCCAGCAATGTTTTTTTTTTATTGTTTTAAAATTTCAGATATGCATATAACATATGGTGATGAATAAAAAGGGTATTTAATAATACATATTACTACCATTTTGGTTATGTATAACAAAGTAAATTGTACAATATTAATTCTAATTGTAAGAACAATTTCTATTCAAAGGTATATTCTTGCTTTGGGTACTAAATATGTAGAATTGAGGTAAAGATAATATGACTGCTCCCAGGGGTGAAAACATTAGAGACAAACAATAAAACAACAACTTTTGCAATATGAATGTTCATACAATTGCCTAGTGAATTCATTCAACTTTCCATTGAAATGGGCTATACTTGTATTGATATAGCAATCTATACTTTCACGTTGTTAGAGTTTTATGTCCCATTTATGGAATATCAGCACACATGTAAACATGTTTCCCTTTGAGATCCATAGGAGCTTGTAAGAAGTATTATATCTTTGTATCACTATCACACACATTCAGACTGCATTACTTCAAGTATTGTCTGTGGACAGCCAGCATCAGCACACTTCTGGGGAATCATTAAAATAAAGAAATTGAAGTTTTCCAGACCTATGAAATAGGATTCTGTATTTAAACAAGATCATTGAGTGATTCATTTGCATATTAAACTTGAGAAGCACTGTCTTCATAATGAGCAATGGAAATGAATGCTTTCACAAACAGCATATTTAAAGCAAAAATAAAAACCCACCCAAATTATATTGTATGAACAAACAGCATTTTCCTTTGTATATACATACAGTTAAATTTGAATCTTTCTCTTTGTGAAACTTGTCACCCTGTTGTGAGAAGGATCTTGCTAACCATATGCAAATGTGGATTAGGAAAGACTGAATGTGGAATAAGCACTTGATGTTGACTCAAGCAAGTAATTATACCTCTTATTCTTATTGCAACAGATACATTACCACATCAATAGCACATATTTTCATTTATGATATTATCCCCTGTCAAATATATAGAAACTACTCCAGGAGCAAAGAGGAAAGTAAACAAGAATCTATCTAACTGATATAAAAGATATTACTCCAAACTCCAATCAGAATTATAGCTATAAACAAGTCATATTTTATTCCGTTTGGTTCAAATAATTATGGTGATAATTACATTTACTGCTTCAATTTAATGTCAATACCTAATCTCAATAGAACAATGTATGTTTCAACAATGGGGCTTATATTAAATGCTTTATTAGAAATTTGAATAAATGCATTTCCTTTGTCCTAAAAGAAAGTAAATTTGTCTGGTAGAAAGAATAACAAAAGCAAAATAAAAAAAATGAAAATAATTCAACATATTATGAACAGCATTTTACTTATTGTTTTATTTTATTTATTGTTTTACTTTCTTTATTGCTTACTTGTTTTACTTTACTTTAAAACACATTAAGTAGTTATTGTTTCCTAAAACGCAAGTTCTCTCTTTTGCATTATTCTGATGTTGAAATTGGCACCACACTCTAAAGTATAACCAATCCCATGTATCTACATATACAGATAAAGTATTCAAATTTTGAGGTTAGTTTTTCAACTTGAAATGACAGAAACTTACATATAGTTCAGAAATCATCTGAAATCTCTGAGTCATGAGAGCCATGTAAAATGACAGTATGCATGAAATGGACAAAATGCCCAGAGGTATTACTTAAGGGAAGATTTTTATTTCCTTAGAATTCTATAAAGTTGAATAAAGTATAAATATTACGTGTCCTTGTAAAAATAACTCTGTCTTCAATAGCCTAGATGAAATCAGAATGAGGCATTTCAGCCACTATTGGTACATTTCAACTTCCTCTAAAATGGGATTTAGAAAGTGTTAGCTGATCAGCAGGTGGTGAATTCTCTCTTAAATGAGGAGCTACCTTGAAGAAGCTCCTGCAAAGACCTGCAGGCAACAATTTGTGAAGCTGCTTTATAGAAGAGCAAAGAAAGAACTTGATATTTTGCTCCAATTAGTAAGGGAAAGAAATGAGCAAAATGAAAAGAAGAGACAGAGATGGAGAAAACCACAGAGTTTAGACGTCACATACATTTCCAGATGTGATTATGATTTTAAAGGAAAGGTTTTTATTTTGTTGCTATCAGAGAGACTGATTTATAAAGAACAAATGTTTGTGGGTTGGTTGTTGTTGTTTTCCACTCACAGTTCTCAAATATCCACATTCATGAACGGCCACATCTGATTATAACCTTCTTACTGGGAGGATTTGCAGTGTTTTGAGGTCCCACCTCTAAATTTCCACAATGAAGAGAGAGAAAGAAAAAAAAAAAGACCCTCTCTGTATTTTGGTAGCTATCCTAAGGCTAAATGGCTGGAATCAAATTTTCGATGAAATACATTTATCAGATCTTTGCAAAAAATATTTTATATTAGCTTAGTTAAGGTCCATTGTTTATTTATATAATTGAAAAAGTTCTGTTTTATGAATGACTGATACTGTTTTCCATAATTCACACTGAACTATATCATTGTCATTTAGAGTATAATTTCATATTATTATTCTACTATTACTACACTTCATGAATTGCCAATAGCACTTTAGCAAGTCAATTTTTTCCACTGATTCAAGTTGTTGAAAATTCTGAACAAAACAGGAATAAATACCCAATCCTTACCTAATTTGGAACTTAGGTAATAGCCAATACTCTTGCAAAATAGTTGTATACCGGAATATTTTAATGGGACAAATGAATGAATAAGTGAATGGATGAATCTTGTTGTTTTTTTTAACATTTACAAGTTTTAAAGTATTTTCACATTAATTATCTCATTTGATTCTACAAAAAAATGATTTTTTTGTAGAAGTATCATTGACTATTCTTTTAAACTATAATAAAACACATATACTATTTATTATGTCTTCAGTGTTTAAGTGCAGCTCAATGACATTAACTATATTCATTCATATTCCGCATCTGTCCTCATCCAGTTTCAGAATATTTTTTATCATACAAAGCTTAAGTTCTATACCCACTAAGTAAAACCCCCCCATTGCTGCTGTAGCCTCTGGAAACTACATTTCTCCTGTCCTCTCCTCTCCTCTCCTCTCCTCTCCTCTC
>NC_034613.1:31593990-31635460 GCF_900095145.1 Mus pahari | reverse complement strand
TCCTCTCCTCTCCTCTCCTCTCCTCTCCTCTCTTCTCTTCTCTTCTCTTCTCTTCTCTTCTCTTCTCTTCTCTTCTCTTCTCTTCTCTCCTTTCTCATTTCTCTTTCTATCTCTACCTCTTTCTTTGACCCTTCCTTTCCCTTAGAAAGAATCTCGAGAATTTGAAGGGAGAGAAATGAAAGCTTGTGTAGAATGGCTTTGAGGACAAGGGATATTCTTTTAGTTTAATATTTTATCATGACACATACAACTTATCTACGAAAATATCCTTAAGAAATATAAATAAAAGATTTCTGTGCCAATTGTTCTTCATTCTTGTGTATAATAAAAGGCCCACATTAAATGTGGAGTACTGAATATAATTTCATGGACAAACCAGAGAATAATAATTAAACACACACACACACACACACACACACACACACACACACACACACTACTGTTTTCTAGATATTACCTGAACTATTACCAGATTTTATAATTTCTCTATTTGTTTTTATTTTATTTCCATACTAAACTTAGATGCCTAAAAATATCAACTTGAAATTACTGGTGAAAAATACATCTAAGACACAATCTTCAATAAATCTTACAATCTTTTTAAAAACAAGACTACACTTTACCTGACCACAATTTAATGCTAATAAGTATTCTAGATAAACAAGTTTGGGAGCTCAGCTAGGCAAGAAAGGGAGTTACAAACATAGGGTTAATTTTGTGTCATATTGTACAGGCCCACTTGGTAATAGCACAGTATATACACATAATGATTTTATGTTTAGTAAATATCACGAAATGTCTCCCTGTTTATACTTTTTCAGGTCCATTTTAAATGCATTCTACTATTTCCCCAGTGAAATAAATATGAAGCTATAAATGCAAGGTTATATGAAGTTTTCTTCTATCTACTATAAGTCTTTCTCTTCAGGGAGAATTGTTCCTCAGGAGTAAGGATTAGGACATATTTTAATCAGAGTTTCACTAATTAATCCCCCTGGAACAATATTTCTAAGAGAAGCAATATTTTCCTTCATTAAAATCCAAACTCCTTCAATAAAAATCCAGTAATTCACATTTGCATTTGCATAACAGGATGAGAAGATGCACAAAATTGGCATCTAATATAATATGCAAAGCAAAAAATTTAGAAAATCATCTAACATAAATGTGATTCATATCACAGAGAGCTAGGAATTGATAATTATAGAAGGGCTAGTTATTTCTTGAGAAATTTCATTAGAATGAAGCCATTTAATTGAAATGAGATATGTCAATGAGTTAAGAGGTCAAAATCCAACATGATATTAAATAACATTATTTCATTTATTAAAAATCAACAAGGGTAAACATGTACAGAGAGTACATTCAATAGTAAAGTATTTGACCACCATTCAGAAGGTTCTGAGTTCAATCAGCAGCATGGGAGAAAATAATATTTGACAAATTATAAAAGATTATGAAGGAAAGTATTTCAAAATGTGAGACTCATCTTATTGCCAAACACAAAGAAGAGCTACATTGTGCAAATGATCTCTGAATTGTAAGTTCAAATTTATCATTTAATATGAAATATTATCCTCAAAGTTTCAGGCTATAAAATATTTCATGTATATGTACTGGCCTTAAATGCCTTTGGATCCAATGAAAAGGTTCTATTTATAAAATTTTAGAATACTAACCCCCCCCCCCAAAATGCAAGATGGAAATACAACCTCAGACATATGGCTGTTGAATTCGAGATAAAGGCTCTTTGAATTAATTTAAGTAACAATTGTATAACCATATTATTAAGTGTTTTAGATATAAAAAAACCTGAATGAATGCTAGACGGGTATGGAATCATCAATAGAGTTTATTTTATAGGAAAACATTGATAAGAGGTACTACTAAAGAATAAATGGGAAAGTTAGAGGTTGATGATACTTGGTCAAGTGTGAGGAAAGTACAGTGATTTCCATATAGAAACATAAGGAAACTAAAAAAAAAAATCAATTGTATTGTTTCAAAATTGAAGCAATCAAACAAAACCCCACAGAATGATATGCACGGAATTATAATTTGCAAGTATTTAATGCAATCTTACAGAACCAAGAACACAAGAGAATTGAAAATACACTTTCTTTTAGGATTACAAAATAATTTAATATTTAACATTCAGACATCACCTTAATATTGTTGCTGTATTAAATTCATCATTAAATCAAATGAATACAAGTTCATTAGACTTGCTCTTAGTCTTTGTTCTGCTTTCCTATAGAAGCCCCTCCTCTCAACACAACTTCATCCAGTGGTGGCTTTGCCTTTGGTATAAATCTACCCAGAATCTACCTAGTTCTCTCCTATCACACCTGTCAGCCTTCAAACTCATCTCCATTCCTTTGTGGCACTTCATGATCTGCAGAAATACTCTACAGAATCCCTATAGCCACACTACTTGCTTAGGATCCAGAGTAGGGAATAGCAACCAAATAATATAGCCTACCTAAAAAAGTTCAGGTTGTATATGTACACAAAAATCATCACTTCAAATATAAATCCAGATACCTACATCCTAGTGCAAAAACCACAAACATTAATTCTTGGCATTTCGCCTAGGCTCTGCCCCACAGTTACCTGTCAACTGTCAGGTGTGCCTGACTCATTATAAAAGTGGCTGCTTGCCTCTTCCTCACTCTTTTGTGTTTTTTTCTTCTCTTTTTTCTCTAACCTTCTTCCACTTCTTTCCCCTCTCTCCTCATTCCCCTCCCCCCTCTATCTCAAGGTGCTCATGGACCCTACTGATCCTCCCTCCCTCTCTCTCTCTCTCTCTCTCTCTCTCTCTCTCTCTCTCTCTCTCTCTCTCTCTCCACTATTCCTTCAACTCCCTTCCTCATGCCTTGAATAAACCCTAATCTATACCTTTTTGTGGCTGGTACCGCAAGGGGAAGAGATGATTCAGCATGGGTCCACAGAAGCACCCCCCTTCCTCTACACCATACTGTGCCTCCACCAAACACATCTCTGGCTTCTTTTTCTTTTCTTTCTTTCCTTTTTTTTTTTTTTTTTATAAAACACAACATAAACATCAAAGACAATATGCCTCATCCAGAAGATAACAAATCTACTATAATAAACACTGGGAAAAAACAACAACTTAAGTAAAGCACACAAAAATATTTGAAAACATCAGTTATGAATATGTTCAAAGACCTTAAAAAGGATAAGAAATGTCTTAATGTAGACCCTGAAAACACAAGAATTGATGAAAAAATCAAGACATAAAAGCAGAGTTTAACAAAGAAATGAGATCACTAAAGAAAATCGAAGCTAAAATAAAACAGAAAATCAAATACTCAGATATCCAATAAAAACCTCAGAAGCAAGCCTCACTAAAAGGTTATAAGGTGTGGAAGAGATCATTTCAGGTCTTGAATACACGGTAGAAGATCTAGAGAACTCACTCAAAGAAAATGTTAAATCTAAACAAACAGATACAAAAACACCCAGAGGTGATTTTTTTGTTTTGTTTTGTTTTATTTTGTTTTAATGAGTCTACCTTCATATGTTATTCTTTTTCCTCTCTGCAGGGAACAGCATATGAGCGCTTCACTGCTGGGACTCTATGATAACAGGGTCCAGAGGAAACCCCTTCCCACTTGTCAGGGACTGTGGCGATTGCTTCTTACCTAGCTCACTTATTCCACAATCTCCTCTTGTTTTCACTTTGCTGTTTCTACTCAGCAAAATTGAGGTTCACTTTATAGGCCATGGGCTAGGCCAGGTTTATACTAGCCTAGAGTCCTGTGGGTGGTTTTCTCAATACTCCTTCGAAAGGGTAAAATCCTTCTCTCCTCTTTTGGCTTCTATTGCTCCTCCAGATGTGCCCATAAATCCTGAGTATAGTCACATTGAGTAGGCCTGTGGTAGTTTGGGGCAGCTATGGTTAATCAAGAAAGATTTAAAATGGGAAAGCTATGATTAATCGATAGAGACTTAGCGAATTGAGAACTTATGTCTGACCAATAGAGAAATGAAAATGGTTCTTAGAAAGATGATAACAGGAATTGATAGGTACATGCCAAGAAAGGAGGCTTGGTACAATGCACACGTTTCTGTCTGCAATTTAAAAAGTGTTTTGATAGTAGGGTGCTATTTGATGACTGGACATCTACTCGCAAATGTTTAATCCGCCTCTCCCTTTGAATAACTGTGTAACTAAATTTGCTTCCAGCTGGGAATGTGCTCATGTCTACAGGACATGCCTGGTTAGACTTTTTAGTACAAAATAAGGTTGAGTGGGTTTGACACACTGGGAGCAGTGAAGGAGGAAGGGACACTATTGGGGGCCTTTTGCAATATGGGAAGTTTTTAATGCTATGTTATAATTTATTTTAATAAAATGAAAACTTATATCACTGCTCAGGTGAGAAGGATTGTAACTGAATAAATAGCAACAGCTCTAGCTTACTTGAAAGCCAACAGGTAGTCACTTATGCCCCTTCCCTATCTCAGGACCTGATCCTTGCAGGTGAAGCTGGTCCCTGGCCTGATGGCTCTTCCAAAGCAGGGGAAATACATGATAGTGTTATGGAGAGATAAAGATGAAACTACCATTCAACTGAGCACAGGATCCCAGTGAGGGATCTAGAGAAAGTACCCAAGAAGCTGAAGGGGTTTGCAGCCCCATAGGAAGAACAGTAATATGAACTAACCAGTATTGCCAGAGTTCCCAGGGACTAAACCACCAACCAAAGAACACTCATGGTGGGACTCATGGCTCCAGCTGCATATGCAGCAGAGGATGACTTTGTCGGTCATCAATGGGAGAGGTGCTTGGTCCTGAGAAGGCTCTATGTCCCAGTGTAGAAGAATGCCAGGGCCAAGAAGCAGGAGTGGGTTGGTGAGCAGGGGGAGGGAGGAGAAGATAGGGGGTTTTTGGAGCAAAAAACAGGAAAGGGGATAACATTTGAAATGTAAATAATGAAAATATCTAACTAAAAAAAGGAGAAAACTAGAATTGTTGGTGTAACTGAGGAGGAGGACAATAGTCGAGGAGAGTACAGTAAGGATTATGGGATGGGACAACTAACATTAAAGACCCTTTGAAAGCCATTTGGACACCTAATACTGTAAACTTTGTGTGTGCGTGTGTGTGTGTGTGTGTGTGTGTGTGTGTGTGTGTGTGTGTGTGAGGGAGAGAGAGAGAGAGAGAGAGAGAGAGAGAGAGAGAGAGAGAGAGAATGCAATGGGTCACAATGTCCCAACTAAATATTGTATGTTACCATGTAATACTTCCAGTGCCAGTAGTGAGTTACATCTCATTTAGTTGTTAGCCACAGGAGTCCCATAGAATACTCCAACCCCATGCATCACATATTATTCATCTCCAGAGCCTGATGTTAAGACCCTATTACTAAAGATAACACTTTCTTATGTTGTTGAGCATAAGGAAGTCAAGTTGGTGCTGAACTAGAAACTTAATCTCTATAAACTAGTGTTCATGGTGCTGGAAAGTTTTTTTGCATGCTACCAGCATATAAAGGTAAATATCAATATAACCCAACTATAAAAGCTGTGACTTATAAACCTACACCTGAATATATTCAACTGATAAATGAAACTTTATAAAATGCTTGAAACGGTCTCCAAAAAAATATTAAGATGGGTGAAGACCAGGGTTTAACTATTAAAAACATGTGTGAACTTCACACCTGAAAAAGCACCAATATTTCAGAGAAAATTCAGATGAAGAAGATGGTGATTAACAAAAGAGATCTACAACTGGCCAAGGTGCAGAGATTAAGAGACTGGAGTGCTCAGACCTCAATGGAACATCTATGTAATACCCACCCCCAGTGAAGCTCAAGGATTTTGCAGAAGAGAAGGTGGAAAATGTAACAGCCAGAGGTAGCTGATGCATATAATAAAATAGCAGAACCGTTGCACATGTATATCAGAAGTTAAGACAGCATGCACTAGGCCTGTGCAAATTCAAGGCAAAACAAAATCTGCAGCATAAAGGGCATTGGGCATGAAATCTTAACCCTTACTGACAATTAGCGTCTCCTGGAAGAGAGATAAATAATAAATAATATTAACCAATTCATAAGCTTGTTTGTTTGTTTGTTTGTTGGATTATTGCTACTGAGTTTCTCTGTGTAGTCCTATCTGGCCTAGATCTCTGTAGAACAGGCTGTCCTTGAACTCATAGAGATCCATGTGCCTCTATCTCCTGAGTACTAGGAATGAAAATTTGTGCTACTAGCAACCCACCTGAGAGTGAGCTCTTAGAAATTTATTCCAAAATATAGCTTAATGTCATATATATATATATATATATATATATATATATATATATATATATATATATATATAATGTAATTTTATGGAATCCCTATTTATGATAGCCAAAACCTTGAAAAAATTTACTGGGTGAATAGATAAACAAGTATACAGATGTCATACCCTGCAAAACTTCTTAGTAATACATATGAATAACTTTTGCTATCACAAGACAATATGTATGAATTTCAAATAAGTTACTATGGATTAGCAAAACTAATTGACAAAGGTTACATGCTATGTGATTGTATTTTATTTAACATCCTTAAAATGTGTTAGGTCATCTTTATGATGGTTGTTACACAAAATAGATTTACAATAAACTTTGTTTGAATTATACTTACACGGAAAGAAGTACTTTCAATACTGATGGACTTTAAATAATATTTTCCTAATATAAAATTCTGCTTTTGGTATAATTATATAAATTCTTAATGCTGGTTGTATACACAAGATCCAGATATGATGTTTGTAAATAATTTTACATTATTCTGTAAATCTAGAAATATTTCAAAGTCACTTTAACTCTGCATGAGTTCAAATAATTTTAATAACTGAAGACATTCTGATAATCTCAAAAGGAGCAAAACTAATAGTAAAGCTAAATTTTGGGCATGTTGCAGCAGAGAATTCTACAAAGTATAAAAAACTGGGTGATGGACATATGAGTCATAATGGAACTAATCCACAGTTCAAAAGAAAAAGGGTCAACATTCTCTAAATTTCTGTTTGCTTTAACATGTTCAGATTAAACTTAGTGATTTAAGAGTTTCTACTGCTGGATTAAAACTTGGTCAAAAACAAATTGGGGAGGAATGGGTTTATTATTTCACTTCACAGCTTAAAAATCCTTCACTGAAGGAAACCATAGTAAGAAGCCATGTCAGAAACCTAGAGACAAGAACTGATACTGAGGCAGAGGAGTTTTTCTTATTAGATAGTTCTTCATGGCTTTCTCAATCTGCTTTCTTTTAGAAGCCAGGACTGCAGGGGCAGAACCACTAATAGTGAACTGGGCCTTCCCACATCAATCATCAATCACCCTTCTCAAATTTTTAACCCAGAATTTCTCCTTTCTAAAAGAAATACAGGAGACAAAGAGTGGAGCAAAGAGACTGCCCCACCTGGAGATCTATCCCATATGCAGTCACCAAACCCAGACACTATTGCTGATGCCAAGAAGTGCTTGCTGACAGGATCCTGATATGGTTGTCTCCTGAGACTCTGCCAGAGCCTTACCAAAATAGATGAGGATGCTCGCAGTCAACCATTGTATTGAGCATGGTGTCTCCAATGGAGGAGTTATGGAAATGACTGAAGGAGCTGAAGGGGTTTGCAACCCCATAGGAAGAATAACAATATCAACCAATCAGAGCCCCCCCACCCCACCCACCCAGAGCTCCCAGGGACTAAACCACCAATGAAAGTGTACACATGGAGGGACCCATGGCTCGAGCCACATATTTATCAGAGGATGGCCTTGTCTGGCATCAAAGTGAGGAGAGACCCTTGTTCTTGTGAAGACTTGATGCCCCAGGATAGGGGGATACTAGGGCTGTGGGGTATGAGTTGGTGTGTGGGTGGGGGAGCACCCTTGTATAGGCAGGGGGAGGAGGTGGGATGGGGATGTTCTTGGAGAGGAAACCAGGAAGTGGGATAACATTTGAAATGTAAATAAACAATATTACAGGCCAATCTGGTGGGGACAGTTTTTTCTGTTGAGGTGACTTCTTCCCAAATGTTTATCAGGTGTGTCATGAAGATATAAAACTAGCCAGCATTTTAGAAAGCATTTTTTTTCTCTTTTATAACTATTTCTACTGTTGGTGAAACTACAGAAAAAATATAATTTTCTTAAAAGCTATTGTGGTCAGACTACACATTCTTTATAAACAAATATATAAATGTATTGCACAAGTTCCATATAAAACTGGTCATACTATGAAAATGAACCCATATTAAAAATGAGTTACAAGGACAATTTTATTCTGAGAAATTCATTGCAAAACATCTATTTACATTTATAATCTGGCTTTTCAAGGTGAATTGGAAGCATTGAAATACTTCTGTATACTAACCACTTTGATTATCGTTCCGCTTTTCAGATACTTGAAAAGCTTGAGTACCACAGCACAATGGAATGAAAGCTTTAAATTTAGAGAAAAGAATGGGAACATAACTCATCTTCCCAGACCAACATGAATAATTTTCTGTGATAAATGTTTGTAACAATCGAAACTCCGGATGTGATTGCATTAGGATGATCTGCTAGAGTGGATGCAGCAAAAGTAAACAATGATAAACCAACAGTACAATACAAAACACACTGTTTAACTGGCTTTAAAAGCATTGAAAAATATTTTTGGTAGACATAAACCAGAAGGGAGAAACACTGTTTAACAGAAATTTACTTGGTTCTTTAAGAAATATTACTAGCTATGGAGGGGCACATTTCATTTCCTGTTTAGTTATGTGAATTTCATCTATGCATAACTATGTTTTGGTTCCCAAATATCATGGGGTGTTTTAGTGCTTATTATCTTCTTTCTGTCTCTAATTTTTAAAAGAATTAAGCAGAAGGAGAAAATATATTATTTTGTGGAGAAAAATATGACTACATGCAAAGCAGGAGGTAGCATTTAAGCATGGTTGCTGTGGGTAGAAACATGAGACCAGCAATATTTTCTAATTAAAACTTTGCTCTGAGTCATACTTTATAAATCCTTTTGCTTTTCAATGCTAAACTGTGAATAGTTTTACAAATATTTCTCTTGATAATGGCCAGTAGAAAAAGGTTTGAAGCCGAGATAGTATATAAAACATAATGATATAAGAAAGGAAAGAAGTAAATATTTTCTGGGCATCTCTGCCTGGATTATTTATAGCCATAACTCAAAATAAGCATATTCTACACAGAGCATAATTCCATTATTTATTAACTACCAGAATTCCTTTTATGTTCCCTATTTTAATAAATTGTCTCAAACTTCAAGTAGGTTCCAATTTAGAAATTTTATCTATTGGTTCTCCATCATAACAGCACAATAAAATAATTTAGACAAATCTTTCTCATAAATGGACATTTTAATAATAGGTTTATGATCAAAGAAAAAGTTTTAAACCTACACATTCTCCCCCTACTGCCCAATTTATCTTATGTACACTTTGAATCTCTGTAATATTTGTTAAAATTGTTAAAGCAATATATGTATATTATTACTAAATGTAGACCACAGGTTAAATTAAAAATTATTCTTTGCATTTTATATATCACGTTTGACAAATATTTGAATCCTATATGAGTGTTAATCATTACCACGTTATACAGAATTTCAGTGTTCTAAATTGCCCTTGCTCTGTCTACTCCTCATTGCCCATATCCTGTACTCTCTGATAAGTGGATATTAGCTGAAAAGAAGCTCAGAATACCCGATCCAATTCACAGACCATATGAAATTCAAGAAGAAAGAAGACCATACCAAAGTTTGGATGCTACAGTATCCAAATGCTTCAGTAGTGGGAAGAAAATAATCTCTGGGAAGTAGAAGGAGAGGGATCTGGGAGGGAGTGAGGAGTGGGAGGGAAAAGAGGGGCAGGTTTAGATAGGGGAGGAGATGGGGGAGAGGTACAGACGTCAAGTATTTGAAAGTAGGTGTGTAGCAGTAAGAGAGGGAGAACAGGGGGTAGCTACTAAAAAGTCCCAGTTGCCAGGGACCCAAGAGGTTCCCAGGACCCAGCTGGGAGGACTTTAGCTGAAATACCCAACCAAGGGGATATAGAACCTGTAGAGACCAATTCCAGTGGATAGGCATGGCCCCCAGTTGAGGAATGGGGCCACCTACCCACCTCAAAAATGTTAATCCAGAATTCCACCTGTAAAAAGGAAATATAGGGACAAAGTGTAGAGCAAAAACTGAAGGAAAGGCCATACAGACTGCCCCACCTGGGGATTCTTCCCATTTGCTGACATCAAACCCAGACCCTATTGCTGATGCCAAGAAGTGCTTATTGACAAGAGCCCAGTATAGCCGTCCCCTGACAGGCTCTCCCCGAGCCGGATCAATACAGATGTGGATGTATACAGCCAAACATTGGACTAAGCATGGGGACCCCAAATGGAGAAGTTAGGGCAAGGACTAAAGGAGCTGAATGGGTTTTCAACTTCATAGGAAGAACAACAATATCAACCAACCAGATCTGGTAGAGCTCCCAAGGACTAAACTACCAACCAAAAAGTACACATGGAGGGACCCATGGCTCCAGCTGGATATGTAGCAGAGTAGAGCTTTATCTGGCATCACTGTTGGGGGAGCCCTGTGGGGCAATGGGCTATGCACAGTCTGGTCTCCAGTCTAGCTAAGGTAGAACCCTGGTGGTGGTAATTCCCACCTACATGGGACGAAGGCCTTCCCCCATGTCTCCTGGACCCCTGGCTCCTGTCAAAGTTACCGCCCCTACAGCCCTCACAAGAGAAGCGTGTAATTTGTGGGACATAAGGGTATAAAGAAAGAGTGGGGAGGGAGACAATGCCCACGTCCATCCAGAATTCCTGTGCTCTAGGCAGGCAGACACGGGAGGACTGCTGAACACTTTCCACTCGGCCCTGGGTGGACATCTGGCTGTGTGAATCCACTGACCCCAAAAGGCAGGAGGTGAATAAGGGGCAGACCCTGGTACCAGGGCCCCTGGGGCAACACTCTCAGCCTGGAGATACAAGAAGAGGGCAGAGGGAGAGAGGTTCCCATGCAGAGGAGAGTCCTAAGTATGGTCCATGGCTGGAGCACAGGAAGGCTTTCTGTCAGGAGATTAGGAGAAAGCCTATCCTATCATCCACGCAAAGTGTGCCTTGATGAACAGAGATAGTCTATGGTTTTAGAGCTTTATTGTAGAAAGGCAGGGGGAAAGAGAGAAAGTAGAAAGAGAGAGAGATTATTCATGGCCAAGAGGAGAGAAAAGGGAAAAGGAGAGAGAGAAGAAGAAAGGCTAGAGTAAGAAAGCTTAAAGAGAGAGAGAGTAAGAGAGAGAGAGAGTAAGAGGGAGAGAGTAAGAGGGAGAATAAAGAAAGTAAAAGCTTAAGAGAGTGAGGAGGGTCCAAGCAGCCCCTCTTGGGCTGTGTTATTTTGTTGTTGCTAGGTAACTGGAAGGAGACTAGCCTGGAGGTCAGAAGCTTGGGACACTGTATCCATGACTAAAAGCCACATGCTTCTCCTGTGGAGACTGTGGGAGCAGTAACTTCGACAGGAGCCAGGGGTCCAGGAGACATGAAGGAACAACTTCAGTACCATGTAGGTGGGAATTACCACCACCGGAGTTCTACCTCAGCTCCACTGGAGACCAGACTGTCTGTGCATAGCCCATTGCCCCCCAGAGCCCCTTGTTCCTGTGGAGGCTTCATTACCAAGGATAGGTGAACAATAGGCCACTGAGGCAGGAGTGGGTGGGCAGGTTGGGGAGCACCCTCATAAAGGCAGAGGGAGGGAGGAGGGGATAGGGAGCTTGTGGAGGGGAAACTGGGAAGGGAGATAACATTTGAAGTGTAAATAATTAAATAACCGATTATAACCACTAAAAATTTATTTGCCATCGTTGGGAAGAGATGCCCTTTGGTCTTGCAAACTTTATATGCCCCATACTGAGGAACGCCAAGGTCAAGAAGTGGGAGTGGGTGGGCAGGGGAGCAGGGTGGGGGGAGGGTATAGGGGACATTTGGGATAGCATTTGAAATGTAAATGAAGAAAATATCTAATAATAAAATAAGTTAAAAATTTATTTGCCTACAAAATTTCATGTACTTCTCAATGTCACTGTAGCTATAACTTTCCCCTCATTTAGGTATATGTCAGGGAACAAGGTGGATGGATACTATGCTTAAAAGTATATTTAATTTTGGCAGAACTGCCCAAAGCTGACAGACAAAGTGGTTGTGACACTTTTGAATTCCAGTCTATAACAAATTACACTGTTTCTCTGTGAGCTCCTAATCATTAGCTCCTGTCAGCATTTTGAATTTTAACAATTCTAATAGGTGCATAATAGTATTCCTTTCTTTTTATTTGACATTCCTTCATGACATATAGAGTTTCCAATTTAGTCACATAATTATTTGCCTATCTATTTGAGTTAAGTGTTTGCTCAGATCTTTTATGCATTTAAATTAACCTCTTACGGAGTTTTTTAAAGTTTGTTCCGTGTATTTTTGATAGGAATCATTTATCAGTTACATGTTTGGCAAAAATTGTCTCATAACTGGGGCTTCATACAATGAACTATAACTTAATAACATGTATTATGCTTTAGGTTTTGTACCTAACATGCCGTTACCAAACTCAAGGCTCTATTTCTATGTGCAGATAATTTTATAGGTAGGAAACAAATCAGAATCTCCAGCATTGAACTATTTAATTTCAACTTTTAAATTAATTTAGGTGAGAAAATACTAATGTATTAATAGAATAGTGTTATCTTAGTTACTATAGTGTTTAATGTCTGAGAATTTCCTGCCTTTAACAGCCCATCTGAACCTGTTGATGAAAACTGTTTCCTACACCTTTGTTCAAAAGCACAAATTCTCTCCCAGATTAAATTCCAAGTTGTTGTAACAACACTTCAATATAAATATATTGCCAAGCTCTTGCCTAAAAGTGATTACTACGCACATGTGAAGCACATCAGAATGGAAAATGATTGTATATTATCACAGTCCACCAAAATATTTATTCATAGACCTTTTCCCCCAGAGCATTCCCATGTGCTCTGTTTGATTCATTTTAAAGCACCTCTCTACCATTGCATACTATTATTTTTCTGTTCAATTTGTTCTACTTTTCAAGGACTGCTACATGTTTCTCTATGTTTTTCAATGCTTTCACAATCACTATCATTATTTCAACATTCAGTTTCTTGTAGAAATCTACATTTTAGGGGAAAAAACTGCCGCATTATCATTACACACTGAACAAAATCCATTTTACTTATCAAGACAGGGAAGCCTCTGTGGAAAGGCCATGTCTATGTTACTACAAACAAACCAAGCATTGCTATGTGTTGCTTAAAATTTAAGTGCATTTTGAGAAATGCATCACAAGGCCATTTAGCCCTGGTACATATGTCATTAATTGACTTACATAAACTAATATGGCTACAATGTCACTGAATGGCATAATCTTTTGAGGGGCAGTGTTTTGCACACCATTTTCCATTGGTGGAAACATCATTGTGTGGCAAATTAGGTACATAAATGTGTCTCAAAAAGTATTTAACCCACATAACAAATGAAAAGTTTGACTCTTTGGTTTGGAAGATATGAGATCATTGTCCTTGCTCCCTCTCAGATTCTTCTAACCATGACATACTCTCAATGCCAACCCTGCTATATTGTGCAGATACTTTAAATTTCAGAAGTTACCTACTTTGTCCAAAATCTGTGTTAATAATGACTGAACATAATTGACTATTTAATGTTTTCAAAAACTAATATTTATCTTATACAACTAATATACAACAATATTAAAAATTAACCAAAATACCACAAATTCTTTATGGTACTAGAGCATAGAAATAAATTTATTGTTTAATGTTAGTAATATCACAAAACATCAGCCTGGGACATAGTAGGTGCTCATATATTCTATTAATTTGTTAAGTTGAAAAACTCTAGGACTCTGTAATATCTGTCCATCAGTCCCTTAATTGGTTGTTTACTTATGAGTTAGCATTTATATTTATGGTTCAGTAGACATTTATGGATTGCCTATGTTCCAGACCACTATATATTGAAGAAGTAGATAATAAGATAGTGTCTATGCTTATATGCAAGTCTAGAGAATCTATTATGGAAATATCTGGCATGTAAACAATTCATTACAGGTTGTTAAATTATTTCTCTTAGAAGGAAAAATTCATATGTCCAGATAGACTGACTAATCCAATTTGGGAATGGTAGTATAGATAACTCACTTAGGTGAACAAAATAAAATAAAATCACATGGACTCATTCTTACATACTTACTGAACAGAAATAAGTATACATGTGCATCAAGATACAGAACCATAAATACTCAAAATAGTTTAATTGATTATAATTGAAAAATAGAAAATACTCAAATCTATATTAACCATCGAAATGTTTGAAATAATGATAAATTCATGCAATTGAACACAAAATAGAGCTAAGAATGCAACAAGAAAATCCATGGAGAAACTTCAAAATACAATGTCAAACACACAAAACAACATAAAGGAGGTAGTTTATTATCTTCAAAAATTTAAAAATAGTCAAATATTTTATGATGTTTGTGGTTGGGTCTCAGGAGAGAAGTTAGAGCATGATAGATTTTACAGGTATGTTGGCAATCTTTTCTTCATTTGGTTAGTGTTTAAATAATTCTATTGATAGTACTAATTTAACAATAAGATTAGTAAATATAGTACTGATTAAAACTATCAGTTTATCATTTAGAAAATATTGAAACTCAAAATTTCAAACATAAAATTTTAAGAAATAAAAGAAGCAGCATCATAGACAGCCTTATAAATATTGTGTAGAGATTGACAAGAATTCCCTAGATTCCCAGAAACGGTTTCGAAAAAACAAAAACAAAAACAAACAAACAAACAAACAAACAAACAAAAAACATGTTTTAAATGGCATCAGGGAGCCAAAAGGATAGGATTTTGAATTAGTTTAGGTGAGAAGCAAAGTTGAATGACTGATGAAGTGATGCACAGAGAAACCTGGACATATTCCATGTATCTTTTAAAAACTGTTCTTATGGAACTTGGACATTATTTAGATTTTCTACCAGAAGAGAAGGAGCACAACCAAGAATGACCTTTCTTATTTTTTTAGATATTTTCTTTATTTACATTTTAAATGTTATCCCCTTTCCTAGTTTCCCCTTAGAAAATTCCCTATCCTCTCCCCCCCTCCCCCGCCTCCTACTCCCCAACCACACACTCTCATTTCCTGGTCCAGGCATTCCCCTATGTCATCCTCAGCTACATATGCAGCTAGAGTCATGAGTCTCTCAGTGTGTTTTCTTTGATTAGTGGATTAGTCCCAGGGAGCTCTGGGGTTACTGGTTAGTTCATATTGTTGTTCCTCCTAGGGGGCTGCAAAACCCTTCAGCTACTTGGGTCCTTTCTCTAGCTCCTTTGTTGGGGACCTTGTGCTCTGTCTAATGGATGACTGTGAGCATCCACTTCTGTATTAGTCAGGCACTGGCAGAGACTCTCTGGAGACAGCTACATCAGTCTCCTGTCAGCAAGCTCTTGTTGGCTTATGCAATGGCATCTGGATTTGGTGGTTGTTTATGAGATGGATCCCAGGTTAGGCAGTCTCTGGATGGTCATGCCTTCAGTTTCTGCTCCGAATTTTGTCTTTGTAACTCCTTCCATGGATATTTTGTTCCCCCTTCTAAGAAGGATCCTTCTAAGAAGGATCAAAGACACTTTGATCTTCTTTCTTCTTGATTTTCTTGTGTTTTGGAAATTGTATCTTGGGTATTTTAGGTTTCTGGGCTAATATCCACTTATCAGTGAATTTAATATCAAGTGACTTCTTTTATGATTGGTAAGAATGATATGTTCTAGATCCATCCATTTGCCCAAGAATTTCAAAAATTCATTGTTTTTAATAGCTGAGTAGTACTCCATTGTGTAAATGCACCACATTTTCTGTATCCACTCTTCTGTTGAGGGACATCTGGGTTCTTTCCAGCTTCTGGCTATTATAAATAAGGCTGCTATGAACATAGTGGAGCATGTGTCCTCATTACAAGCTGGAGCATCTTCTGGGTATATGCCCAGGGGTGGTATTGCTGGATATTCTGGTAGTACTATGTCCAATTTTCTGAGGAACCATGAAACTGATTTCCAGAATGGTTGTACCAGCTTGTAATCCCACCAGTAATGGAGGAGTGTTCCACAGAAAGAAGAGTATTTTATCCATCGATATCTGATTTGGACTATGGATCTTGACCTATTGAGAGCACAGACATAAAATGGCAGCACCTACCTACTCCAACCTTGTGTATCTATTATAGTCTGAACTTCTTTCAGCACTGACTGAACCTAGCAAGCTATGCACACTCTTCTTGCATTTGCTTATCATAGAGTTTGCATTATTTATGTCTGCTGTAATTTATTTATAGTCAGCCTTGCTGTTAAACCTTTACTGGTTGTACTACACTGCTTTAAGTCAATTTTAAATGTTCTTTTGGTAAGAGTTCCACAAAGTGTGGTTTGAAAACCAGTAGAATAAAAATCACCAAGGAGCCTTTCTGATGGCATACATTTTGAAGTCAATTTCATTTGAAATATCTTAAACAAAAACATGTAATGTGGGAAAAAAGGGGAAAGTCCCTTTATTTTAATTATATAGAAACCAAAAATCAGAAGTAGAGGAGGATACACATAATATAATGGGAGTAAGAATTCAACATATGTCTAAAGGTCCTTCTATAGTTTGAAGCTCATATACCCACATCTTTGTGTGTTTTCTCTCTCTCTCTCTCTCTCTCTCTCTCTCTCTCTCTCTCTCTCTCTCTCTCNCTCTCTCTCTCTCTCTCCTCTCTCTCTCTCTCCCTCCCTCTCTCTCCCTCCCTCCTTTTATCCTTCCATTCCGCCCTCCTTCCCTCCCTCCCTATCCCTTTCCCTTCTTCCCTCTTTCCCACTCTTCTTCAGCATTTTCTCTCTTTTTCTTTAGACATGATTTAACTATTGTTGACTCATGATCACATATCAACTTCCTGAATTTTTAATTTCTTAGATCAAGAAAACTATGGGAACTAACTGGAATTTTTGTGTTAAAAGTTCTGAATACTTAGCCTGGAAAATGTAAATGTGCCTCCCAACCCCCAACTAGGTGTATATTCCTGGTTCAACCTGCTGTGGCCAGGAAGAAAAAAATCATATGACCTACTACTCCACCTATAAGGCCTCTAAAAATTGAATGTTGTTACAGGTTTCTATATTTAAAGTAGTGGCAAGATATTTCAGCCGTTCAACATATCCACAAGCTTACCATACTCATTATTCTAAGCAGATATCAATACCTTCAGGAATCTGAAGTGTTCCTACTAGTTCAGTTTTTTAAAATTTTGTACAGTGCATTCTATGGTTCATATTCTTATTATCATTATGTCTATCATGCTCATTTTTATTTTCTGCCTTGATTACATTTTTTTCAAGCTCACTGCTCTTTTAGTTCCTTTGGCCTTATCTTTCTTCTTTCTCTGCCCTATTGTTCTTTCAGAAGCCAGAGGTGCATTAATCTTTGCCAAGTATATTTTAACTCTTATTAGGACACTAATTTAGTGGAATATGGTAGTGAGAACAGAGTGACATTGCCAAAGTTAATGGCCACATCATGTGTAACAAAATTTATTTAAACTCAATTAGGCTGGGTTATTCATGCTGTTTGAAAGGAGGAATAACATTAAGTAGCTTTGTCTGAAGTTTTCCATTGTATGTAACAAATGAAAGAGAAGGGACAACTGAAGTACATTAACATTGATGTGCCTTCTCAGATTCTATCTCATGAAAAATGGACACAGCCACATAAAGGGCAATCTCTTGATAGTTGACTCTGACATTATTATGACTTGAAAAGTTGCTCAGTGACAGTTAACTACTTTTGTACTGCTAAACTAATTATATATATATATATATATATATATATATATATATATATATATATACACACACACACACACACACATATATTCTTAGAATGTCATCCACATCCAGGAACTTTCCCATAAAATTCTGTCACTAAGTAAGAACAAAAATATCAACCAAACAGACCCCCCCAGAACTTCCAGGGACTAAGCCATCAACAAAGCAGTATACATGGCTCCAGCTGCATATGTAGCAGAGGATGGTCTAGTTGGTCATTAATGGGTGGAGAGGCACTTGGTCCTATGAAGGGTCAATAAATGCCCCAGTGTAGGGGAATGCCAGGGCAGGGAGGTGGGAGTGGGTGAGTAGGTCAAGGAACACCCTCATAGAATGTGATAGAAGGAGGTGATAGAGTGTTTCTGAAGGGAGGGAAACCAGGAAAGGGGATAACATTTCAAATGTAAATAAAGAAAATTTCCAATTTAAAAAGACTTCACGCACTGCTAAACAAGGATTCTAAGGTGAAACTCAGGGGCATACACTTATTGAAGAACAGTTACAGCTTTTACTAATTGATCAAGTAACTGAAAACAAGAGCCAATTTGCCTAAATAAATAACTGAATAACGAATATTACAGCTTTCTGAGTCCATTTTATTTCTGCAAATATATTTCACATTCTACTCATATATCCATTGAGTTAGACTTGATGGGAATAAGTTTTTCCTTTTATTGGAAATAGAATCTTTTCTTACATAATATATCCAGAATTGGGAAAAAAAAAAAAACAGGTGTTCTTCAATAGAATAATGAATAGAGAAAATGTGGTCCATTTACACAATGGAGTGTTACTCAGCTGTTAAAAAGTGACATCATGAATTTATAGTCCCATAGGGATGGAACTAGAAAAGAAAAAAAAAATCATTTGGGTATTCCAGACACAGAAAGTTCAGCCAGCATCAGAGAAGCATCCTCCTACAGCAGATATAGAAAAGAGAGAGAGAGAGAGAGAGAGAGAGAGAGAGAGAGAGAGAGAGAGAGAGAGAGAGAGAGAGAGAGAGAGAGAGAGAGAGAGAGAGAGAGATCCATAGACAGACATTATGGAGAGGGTGAGAGGGTAAACACTCACCTCTAAATGGATGTCATCAAATTCCTCCCTTCCCAGGGCTCAGGGAATATTTTTGCATAGTGTTTGAAATTGTGCCTCTGTCTTTCCTTGCCAGCCTACAGTGCCTTCTGATTGGTTAAAATATAAACCCTTTGGCTTTTAGCAAAAGGTAGAATACTAAGGTAGAACATTGGGCAGAGAGAGGAACTAGGGAAAAGAAAAGTATAAGATTACCCACCAAGACACTGAGGAAGTTAGATTTATGAAACTGAGAAGTAACCAGAACTTAGGATAGTATACACATGATAATTGAGTTACAAGCTAGTTGAAAACAAGCCCAATGTTACAGGGAACCCAAGGGAAGAGGAGGAAGAAGGAATGTAAGAGCCTGACAGAATGGAGGATACCAAGAAAAAAAGGCCTTCTAAATAAACATGAGCAAAGCTCATAGGAACTCAGAGAGATGGAGGCGGCATGCACAGGGCCTGTGTGTGTCTGCATATGTTTGTAACAGATTAACAAATAGGAGAATAAGAGCTAAAGAGAAGACACAAGAATCAGGACCTACTTGCTTCCATTCCGAGGAATCCTATAAAAACACCAAACTTAATATTTTTTCAGAGACACTGAAATATATCTCAACAGTAAACCATGATAGATGACTTTCTATTACTGTTTTCTTTGTTAAACACATGCCACTACTATATCTAATGTATTCAAAAATAAACTAATTTGCATGTTTCCATTCTTCTGACCTGTTTTAACTTATAAGGTTTGTTGCAAAATTCACTCAACTCTAGATTGGAGGTCTGTACCAGGTCTCTGAATATATATATATATATATATATATATATATATATATATATATATATAAACAGAACATAATTAGTATAAACAAAGTAAGCATTCAATAAGAGTATTTGACAAATGGATAATGTTATTCTAAAATTTCTTCATAAATATCAATAGAGAAAGATACTTTTGAAGTAAATCACTTTTTCAGTACCACTCATTTAATTGATAGAAAGTAGAATTACATATTGATTAGTTTTGAAATAAACTTCTCAGTTTATTAAATCTGAGTGTTTCTCCACAATGATTCTACTGACTCTAGTTTACCATCATTTTAGCCAAACCCTCTCTTGTCCAAATTCACTTAATGCTTTCCTTTCAAACCACATCACATTCTAAATTTTGCTGTGAGCTGAAACCATTTCATTTCACCGTGCATTGACATTAAATGAAAAGTAATTGTGTACAAAAATATTTCATGTCCTGCATGACAGGAGTTTAATATGATAAATGAGTTTCTGTGAGAAAGATAAAATTCCAATGTAGCAAAGGTCAATTTTAATTTATAGGAAATATACATTAAGGTTGTTAAATCCAGGGACTGTTAACTTGAGATAAATAACCTGGGATTGGCGCATACAAGTATTAGAAGCTGACTGCAATATTCTTAATAAATAACTCTCTAAAAAGTATACCTGAACCCATACTTCATGCCTAATAGAACAAATTTTACAAAATTCTGATTAAACACCATTTATTTACTTCTAAGATGGTCTCTGCTTAGAAATTGGTCTCATCAATCTTTGACAGGATCCCCAGCTGTCAGGAACATATCAGAAAATAGAGTAGCTTAACTGCTTGTTTGAGCACACAAACACCAAAGTGGTTCTTATAGTTAATGTTTCTTTGCTTGATTTTAAGGTATAATCTCTCTGAATTAAGGTTAGTCTACCTTTCCAAAGAGTCTTCTCTTATCCAAAGAAACTGTCATTTCTCTCTATAAAGCACTGTCAATCTTCAAATTCCAAAGCTTCCCTCAGATTGCCTTCTGCAGCTCAAAAAGTAGATAAGAATTGTAAAATGCTAACACCATCCAAGGGGTTTGCTCATGCTTTCTCTCATGCTTGTTTAAAGACAGCTCAGAATGGTGGATTCAAAAAGTCATATTCCAAAGTTATAGCACATTGAGCAAATGTACATTCTGAAAATCCATTTTCTACCAAAGCAGTTACAGGATGTTATGTCCAAGATCCTCAGAAGCCTACTTTAAAACTACACTTACCTTTTGAGATAAGTGTTTGGGCTGTGTTCCCAGCCAGAACTCAAATTGCATGGGATCTCTCAATAGTCAGCCCATTAAGAAAGTACCTGGTACTCTGTCTATTGCAGGATAAGGCACAACAACCAAACATAAATTTTACTTATGCAGTTTAATTGCACCCTTAAAAGGCTTCTTCTTTTGTGATTCCACACTTTCCTAATTATTTTAATTGCTCAAGCAATTATCATTTGTCAGTTCAGAAATTAAAGAGAAACAATGTTAAATACCAGATTTTGAGTAATTTTTTCTTGGCACTAATAACTCTTGCTTATTATCCCAATTTTAATGACAATTTTTCACATTGGCCTAGAGAAATTTGTAATTCAACAACTACATATCTTTTATGTTTCTTCTAAAATGAGGCCTCTCAGCTAAGGTGACCTATATGTGGAAAATAACACACTCAAAGTCTCCTTTCATCAGAAAGCACAAAGCAACAGGAGAGAGTTTTTTTTTTTTCTTTTTTTCCCCACTAAGTTTAAACAGGAGCTTGATTGTGTAGGGAAACATGTGAGTTAAAAAATAAAAATACACAATATGACAAAGGAGACTTCTACATTTGTTTACCACTTTTAAAATCCTGAAGACCTCTTTTCCTCATGTAAAATTAGAAAAAGCATCATTTATGCTCCAAGGACCACATTTTCAATATATGTGGGAGATGAGAATGTTAAAACATCCAAATGAGCTGATCCCTTAGGAGAAATACAGAGGTGGATGCTCACAGCCATCCATTGGACTGAGCACAGGGTCCCCAAAGGAGGAGCTAGAGAAAGGACTTAAGGAGCTGAAGTGGTTAGCAGCCCCATAGGAGGAATAACAATATGAACCAACCAGTAACCCCAGAGCCCCAAGGGACTAAACCACCAACCCAAGAGTACAAAGGGAGGAACTCAAGGCTTTAGCCACATAGGTAGCAGAGGATGGCCTTGTGAGACATCAATGAGAGGAAAGGCACTTAGCCTTCCAAGATTAGGGAAGTGCCAGGACAGGGAAGCAGGAGTAGGTGGGTTAGTGAGCAGGGGAAGTGGAAGGGGATAGGGTGTTTTCAAATGGGTAAATGAGGAAAGGGCATAAAATATGAAATGTAAATAAAGAAAATATCTAATAAAAATAATGTAGACAAATGCCAATCCCTACTTTTTCCCTAAGCAAAACAGGGATATGAACCTTTGTATATATCAGAGGAAAGATAAACCAGTCAACATATAGGCTAACTTTTAAGTGTTATAGTAGGCTGAACTGATGAAATAGAGATCTGTAAAGCACCAGCCATACAGCAAGTCAGCATCAAATTGCTCACTGTATTCATTGGAACCTACCTATGCCAAAGTGTGCAATGTCAGTATACCAAAGGTTGGCAAAAAGATATAAGAGCTAGGAAAAATAACAAAAATGAAACAAAGAAGTAAAAGAGACAGAGTAAATACCATTCACACACAAAGGCTAGGTCAACAAATAGCATGGCATCCTGAGATGTACTCAGCTCATTCAACTTAGGGAGGTCAAGCTCATGTAGGCTTGGAGCCTTCGTCCTTATGTTTGAGTCTCTTTGGTGAGAGTAGGTACTCTACAGGTTATGGAAAGAGAGCTGGACACTAACCCAACCACAAAACTTTCCACCTCCAATCATTCCTGCTTGCAAGATGTGTTGAGGCATTGTGGTACAGATCATGTGTTAATGACCAACCAATGCTGGATTTAACTTGAGGTCAACATCATGACAGGGAACCCATGTCCTACACTGCTTGCATGGCTAGAAACAAGAGATTGGATATCACTGAGACCTAGGATAGGACCAAACATGATTGGCAAAAATAATGAAATTATTCCTAATTGTATTCTGCTATACCCATAGATAGATTGATCCTTTGCCCAGTCATCATCAGAGAGCTGCAGGTGGGAGTAGGTACAGAAACATAAAGACATAAACCATAGGGTTTCTCCACTGGAAGATGGGGGAACCCTAAATAACAGGGGCGAGGGATATTGTAGGAGTCAGAGGGGAAGACAACAGGAGATCATGGCCTACCAAACTAAGTAGGGCTCATATGGGCTCTTGGAGACTGACATGGCAAGCACAGGGCCTCTGAGTATATGTTATGGCTATTAGATTGGTGGCACTAATAGCAGTGGGACCAGGTGTTTCTCAGACTCTTGCCTTCTCTTAAGAATCTTTTCCTTTTAATGGGTTGCTTTGTCCAGCCTCCACATAAAGTGTTAGTCTTCTCTTAGTGGATCCTGTTTTTCCTGTCTGGCTGTTATTTCTTGGAGGCCCACTCTTCTCTGAAAAGGAAACAAAGGGAAAGTTGAACTCAAAGAGAGAGGAAATAAGTGTGGGGAACTAGAAGGAATAGAGGAAAAGGAAAATGTCATTCGGGATCTATTGCATGAGAGAAGACTCTATTTTCAACAAAAATTTGTTGAGTTGTTAAAAGGTACTAAAAAGAAAAAAAAGAAAAAATATGAAGAAAATTCTCAATAGTCTAAAGTGCTGAGTAACTGAGCAATACATCATAAAGCCTCTGTGATTTGGAAATAAGCACAAGCAAGGAGTATTAAATTGGCACTAATAAAGCCTGTTCCAGACCCACCATAAGAAGGCATTTTAAAAATGCAAAATAATAAAACTGATTCATAAATATGTTCACTGTTTAAAGTTTTTAAAATGTTCAACATCTTTAGCCACCAGGGAAATAAAAATTAAAACCACACTGAAGTTTCATCTTATCCTAGTCATAATGCTAAGATCAATAAAAACACATGGTACTGGTACTGGTGTGGATATTGAGAGAAGGGACTACTTATTTACTACTTATGGGAATGCATACTGATATAACCATTATGGAAATCAATGTGGAAATTCCTCAAAAATATGGAAATCGGTCAGTTGTACCAAAATATACAGTTATATCACCCATGAGGCTATATGCAAATGACTCTATATCTTACTAAAGAGCCACTTGCTTTTCCACATTCATTGTTTCTTTATTCATAATAGTCAGAAAATTAAAAGAGACTAGATGTCCATCAACTGATGAAAGGATATTTAAATGTGAAATATTAGTACAGTAGAATATTAACAATTAAGAAAACTGAAGTTACGCAATTCTCATATAAACTGATAGAGCTGGAAACATTTATTTTGAGTGCAGTTACTCAGACAAGAAAGCCAAATATCACATGTTTTCTCTCATCTGGATATTAACTTGAATCTTCAGAAATGTGTGATTTGTTTGAAATACCCATAAAGGTCTGGAAATTATTAAAGAAACAATACACTGGTACAAAGGATTACAGTTAATGATGAAACAGTGCCAAGTGCCATGCAGAGGAACAGCAAACAAATTTAGAACTCATGGAATGCAGCCAACCAGTTCCCACAGCCAGGATGGGTGCACTTCAGTGTGGCAGGACTCCGAGATCCACATATTCTGAGGACTTCATGCTGTTGTGGAGTTCTGCTCTGCTTCCTGTCCTCAAATCCCCCTTGATCTAAGAATTTTATGAAAGCCCCCCCCCGGGGGGCGTGGCTTCCAGCCCCTTACTGGGCAGAACATCTAATACTCAATAATAACTGTGCTTGATATCTTTCAGGCATTCCTGCTGGGACAGATTAATAATCCAATCACCACCATAGAGAACTTAGATATATAGATTGTTAGCAATGACAACCAACCTCAGAAAAAATCTGGAAAAAATAAAATTATTAGTGAAGCTTAACTGAAATGTTTTTGCTATTGACTCTGATGTAGAAAACCTTAGGGAACAAATTGAAGTTCAGAAAATGCATAATCTTATTAGCTAAGCTAGGGCCCTTCATGGTCAGGGAATAAGAACAATGGCAGCACTGGCTGACATGACTCTCATTGAGGCTGAACTGGTGACAGTTGATTTCTTATACCCATTTTACCCATTTCTGCCCTCAGTTTCCTGGTGTGATTTATTAAGAATTGCTGATGATGGCTGACTGAGCACAGGGACACTTTAGGAGAAGGACTGAAGGAGCTGAAGGGGCCTTATCTGGAATCAATGGGAGGGGAGGCCCTTGGTCCAGGGAAAGCTCCACGCCCCGGTGTAGGGGAATGCTAGGGCAGTGAGGCTTGAGTGGATTGGAAGGGTAGGGGAGCACCCTCATTGAAACAGGGGAGGGGGGATGGGATAGAGGTTCCTGTTGGGGGTGCAGGGTACAGGGAAAGGGGATAACATTTTAAATGTAAATAAAGAAAATATCCAATTTAAAAAAAAACTGTAAAAAAAGAATTGCTGATGAGTAGATGTGCATTCTGAGGATTTAAGGTAGATATGACTGATTTTTATATAAAAGTTTAGATTTGTGATTCTTCTAAGTTTCTTATAAGATTATTTTTAAAGATAACTAGTAAAATAATTCCTTCTTTTTGTGTAACCACAAATTGCTATCTGCCAGTAAGAGAACATGGCTGAAATAACTACCTTGCTTGCTTACACTTTGATAATCTCTAACAAATTGCTTAGTTACAAATGTATGTGGGTTCTTGGGAATAATTTGCTTTACCTGTACTTCATAATGTTATTTCTTACAAAGATATTGGGGAGCATACTTATTTTCATAAACATTCACTAGAAGAAATGAAAGCATTATTACATTGTGATATTTTACTGCTGGGATAAATAACCTATGGAGGAAAAAATAAAGTGTGGGGATTAGAACCTGTATGTATAAGTGTAAAGTTGGTGTGAGAAAGTGTTGGAACTTTGTTCCATCCATCAAATCTATACGCATGTATAAAGCTTATGTATAAAGCTTAAGTGTAAAGCTTATCTGGGTTTGTGTTGGAGCTTGCTCCATCCATCAATTGTGTGTATATATGTGTATGTGTATATTTGGAATGCTTGAAACCTGCTTTCTGGAGCTTTGCTCTAACTATTCAATGTATGAATGTATATATGTCTGTACATTTTTAAGCAGGTAATTATGCATATATTATATAGCTTTATGTATCAGGTTATTGGAGTATGCTTTTTGCTTCATTTACTCAGTGTGTATCTAAATGTGTGTGTGTGAGTGTGTGTGTGTGTATGTGTGTGTGTGTGTGTGTGTGTGTGTGTGTGTGTGTGTGTGAGATATTTTTCTTTTTCCTTTTCTTTCTCACTGGTCCCAAGAAGTTAAAAGAGCTCAAAGTTTTTCTCTAGCCACAGAGATACCCAGCCTCAGTGAATCAAGCTTTGTTCCTTCAGAGGAATGTTTCCTAAATAATTTCTCTAATGACTGCCTGCCGTTGGCAGCAGCCCTTGTAAGTTTCTGGACCAACCCCATCAGTGCCTCTGAAGCACTGATCTCCAACTGCTGCCTGCCTCTGTTTACCCACAACACCAAAGCTCCTTCTCATCAGAACAGAAAGGATTAAAGTGGGGTGGGGTGGTGAATTATAGGGTAGATGGAGAAGTACAGGGACATAAATAAGATTAAAGACCTTTGCAAAAATATGGATACTCACTACTCTAGAAGCTTTTTTTGGTTTTGTTTTTCTTTTCTTTTTTTTTTTTTTCAAGACAGGGTTTCTCTTTGTAGCCCTGGCTGTCCTGGAACTCACTGTGTAGACCAGGCTGGCCTCAAACTCAGAAACCCACCTGCCTCTGCCTCCCAAGTGCTAGGATTAAAAGCTTGAGCCACCACTGACCAGCTAGAAGTTTCTTAAAATAAAAAAATATACATATATAAAGGAATGTTTTATAAATTGTTTGTGTGAATGTTTAATTTACATAAACCAGGGATATAAACCTAGAAGTGGGTTACTACCTTCCCTCCAAAAATAAAACACAGATACCAAAAATATTTAGTGAAGTAAATGATATGACAGCAAAACAGACACTAGTTTCTACCTCTACATAATACAGAGATTGAACAAATTATGTAACTTCTGATTTTAATACTTTCTTTTGAAATGTTGATGGCTATTCCTGACTTGCTTAACCAAATACTTAAACAATGAATATCAAAGGTAGTGTACACTCAATATCAACAATAACAGTGCTAAAACTAGTAATATAGTAGAGCAATATAATACTAGTTAAAAAGCAAAATCTACAGTTTGTTTCTACAATGCTTCATTTCCAACCAAGTATTTTCTTACTTCCTTGCTTCAAATACATACCATCTTATTTCTACATCTCTTCTTCCAACAAGATTTGAAGGTTTACAATACTAAAAATCTTGCATGGTCTGTTAGTACACACAAACACATGTTCACACATGTGTGTGCATGAACATACGTGTACACACACACACACACACACACACACACACATACACCAAGATACTTTCTTGATTCTAGGAAAATCAAGGAAAATACTAGTACCTTCACCAAACTTCATATATAAAGGTTGTTTTGCATATTTAGTGAGTGTGTGTTCACATATGTATCTGCCTAGGTATGAATGTAGAGATACATGGAAGTTCTCAGAAGATGCTCAATACCCTTTATTACTCCCCAGAGCTTAATGGTAAGATCCTGTTGCTGAAAAAAAAAATCATATGAATAAAAGAACGTAGAGAGCTCAAACTGGCGCTCACCTTGAAGAATATTTCCTACTACCTAGTTTTAATTGTACTAGATGGTGCTGTGTATTGTAGCAAAGGAAAAAAGGAGTCAGTATCATTAACCTATGAAATTTAAGGTATAATAATGACTAAACTGAAGAGATGTGTTCCATGTGCAATAGTGGCATAAAGGTTGTGGAAATAACCAACCACTTTATGATTGGATCTAAAATCTAATAAAGGAGCTAGAACCCATTCTTATAAAACTTTTGAGAAACTCTGTCTAGATATGTCATATTTCATAACGAAGAAACTACTATTATTGTGTTGCTAAATGGGCATGGTGTTAAAATTAAAGCTAATGATTTTTTTCTACACCCATATATCACTGCATCTCTCAGCTCTCATGAGAAAAGTTTTCTCTTGCTATAGGTCACAATTAACACAGAAACTCTCAACTGGTCAACTGGTCAATTGCAGAAAATAAGAGCCTGTTTAGCCATAAATGAGATGTACATATCACAAATCTCCACCAAGGCTCAGAGATTTTTGCAAAAACAAGGGGTCAGAAAGATAGTGAGAAGCAGACATAGTAAATAACTTCATGGAACTAGTGTTTACAGGATGCAGTGGGGCTGTGTTATGCATGAGCTCACAACAACTGTGATAGCATTCACAAGACATTCCTAAGCACAAGACAGAAAAACGTCCAAGCATGAAGGGGATGGTGGGCACAAAGTCTTATAATTAGTTGAGAGAACATTGAAATTTAATGGTTGTTGAGAGATAGAGTCAGTTTTCTTTGATGATGTGAACATTGATGGTAGGTTACATACAATTTAGAACAGGCTCTATTCCCAAATATAGCTGGACAACACAAAATGCATTCAGCATATAAAAAAGGAAGTAGAAAATTAGGTTTGAAGGTTATGGAGGTAAAGATACCTGCGAAAAGTTTAAAGGACGGTAAATATTACCAAATTATATTGTATAACATTCTCAAAACATTAATAAAACTTTATTTCAAAAGTAAATTTTTATTTTATTTATAAATGTGTTCTAATTGTATATGTGTACCATTTGCATGCCTTGTGCCTACAAAAGCCAGAAGTGGATATTAGATGGCCTTGAGCTGGGGTTACAAATACTTGGGAGCCACCATGTAGATATTAGAAAGTCAACCAGCATACATTACAAGAGTAGCAATTGTTCTCAAACACCCAATTTCATCCTTTGAAAGACAACTTATTTACTAACTGGTACCTGAAATTATAGTCTTAATGGAGGACAGCATTAATATATATTTTCAAAATAGGAATTTTGAAAAGAATTTGGTGAAAAGAAATAATTGTAAGAAATACACACACACACACACACACACACATGTATGTATGTATATGTATATAACACATATATACATACATTATATCACTTTATCCTTCCATCAGTAGTTGTGGGACATGTCCATTTATTGTCTATTATGAATAGCATTGAAATGAAAATTTAGCCCAGATGATTCCTTGGCATAATAACTTGCTAGACCATATACTTGTTCTACCTCATTTTGATGATCTTACATAATGCTTCCCATAGTGGATATACTAATTCATATTTCTATCAGCTAGGGTGCCTTTTCTGCACATATTTGACAGATATCCTTTGTCCTTTTTGACAATAGCCATTCCTACAAGAGTAGCATGTTGTCTCACTGAGATTTTAAATTGAAACCTCTCAAAGATTGGAGATGTTGATAATTCTTCATATATTTTGGGATATCTTTATATCTTCTATAGAGAAATATCCACTGAGGTATAGTGCTCATTTTGTATTAAGGTTTTTTCCTTGATAATGTGTTTTGATGCTTCCTTGTTTATTTCTGGAAATCAACCTTTCATGGGATATATAGTTTGTAAATATTTTCACTTATTATATCTATAGTCTTTTAATCAATTTATATAATATATAATCATAATCTCTACAATACAATAAAAGTAATAACTATTCCCAGAAGCATAGAATTATGTTCCATAGAAAAAATATTAAATAGAAATAGACTTGAATTAGGTAAAATATGGCTTAAATTCTTCTAATTTTCCTCCTGTTAAAAATAGTTTTTAAACATATGTACCAAGTTCAATAAAATTAAAGAGCAGACAGAGATGACCCAGTGAGTATTAGTGGTTGTCATCAAATTGGACAAATGTGAGTTTAAACTCTGCAACCCCAATGTGAAAGGACACACACAGAGTCACCACACATACATGCATACATGCTCACACACACACACACACACGTACATGCATGCAAACACACATGCACTGTGACAGTTGTGTGCTAACATGAATATGCCTGAAAGTAACTGAATGTAATAACTTTTAATGTAATAAATATAAGCAAAGATATAACAGTAAGAATGATGGAAAACAAAGTTAAATCATTGAAAAAGAGCAAGAGAAAGCAACTCATTCCATGCAAACCTTAATGAAATGAATAGCCAACAACTTTGGAACATGGAATAGAACTAAGGTTTTTACATATAGCAGGCAAGTGCAATACAGATGAGCTATATACTCATTATAAATATGACTTTAAATAAAAACCATGGAAACCAGAAGGCAATGAATTTACGTATTCAAAGTATTAAGAGGAGAAACATTGTACATTAGAAAATAATACAGATAAACTCTCAAAGGGTGACACGCTTCATTGGAGCCTGGGCGACCCGGAGCAAAGATGGCTCCCTTACCAGCTCAGGCAGTGAGAGCCCTCCCAGGTGGACACCTCTCCTCTGTTGGGGAAGGTGCCCGGATGTCTGGAGCCTGAAACGTGGTCTGTCCCAGAAACTGTGTCGCTTCTGCCCCTGCTGGGTTTCTGTGTGTGAGAGTGGAAGGGGTGAGACACAGGGAAGTCAATACTGTGACTCTACACTTAGGAGACAGACAGCAAGATCTGGGAGAGATTTTTCTTAATTAGATAATTTAAAGTGGGAAGACCCTCCCTAAATCTGGATCTTTTGAAGTGGAAAGATCCACATTTAATCTGGGCCATGCCTTCTGGTGACATTTGAGAAGATTCCTGTCTTTTGCCTGCTTGCTCTCAATCTTGTTGGCACTCTTACCTTGGGAGGTAATCTACAACATTCTAATTGGATTCAGGCCTACTAAATAGAAGAGAATTCATGCCTGGTATTGTAAACCTTACCAACTACCCATGGCTGGATAGGCAATAGAGTCTAGAAAAGAGCTTACAACCATCATTGTCCTAAACCAATACAATTTCAAACTGTACTCTAATTATTCACCCCTGTATCCACCAGTAAGTGTAGTTCTCACTTCTTATCATAAAAGTTTAATTTTGTAGCAAATAAAACTACCACAGAGATCCACAACTGGTCAAGATTCAGAGATAAGTGACTGTTTTGTGCTTGGTCCCAAATGATTCATTGATAATACAATCCCTACACATAAGGCTCAAGGAATCTCACAAAAAAGTTGTAAGAAATATTATAAGAACTAGAATACGGGGATATACTGCAAGATACAATATTTTAGTCTTCTTAGGGAAGCTGTATGCATTAAAACTGAACAGTGAGCCATGTGGTGGTGGTGCACGCCTTTAATCCCAACACTTGGGAGGCAGAGGCAAGCGAAATTCTGAGTTCGAGGCCAGCCTGGTCTACAGAGTGAGTTCCAGGACAGCCAGGACTACATAGAGAAACCCTGTCTCGAAAAGCAAAAAAAAAAGAAAAAAAAATACTGAACAGTGGTGTTCTAAACAAGAACTGCATAAGGAGAGCACAAACTGACATTCAAATCAGGATGGGAGAAATTTTACAAGGTACCACACTTAGATGTAAAACTGTTTGTAGCTGCTGTAAGGTGGAAGCACTCTTTTTCCAAAGACAAGTAGTCCTTAACACACATATACAAGAGCACCATCAAATGGATTCAGTAGATGGACATGGGGGGAATTGTAGGGGAGAGAGGAATATAAATATAAATGAAGTTCTCAGGTATGAAATAATTAAAAATATACTAAAAAGAGCAAATATCCTTAAGCCACCTGAAAGACCTGTTAGTATCCAGATGGGTATATGTCCTGACTTAGCCAGTTATAGCCAATGTTAGACATCTGTCCTACAGCATTGCATTGCTAAAGTTGCAAGATTCATGAAAACCTATGGTGAAAGGATATATAAAATATGTATTTTTCTGTTACTCTTCAAATGATCCCAGTTTCTACTCTGGTAGCTCTATTATTGCTGATACATCTTTTGATCACTTTGATGGTAAATAGAACTTTCCCACTTAATTTACCTAAACAGTCAAATTTATGAACAGAGAAACAAAAATAAGTGAATAGAAATACACACATGCCTACAAGCACGTGTGTATCCTTGCATGTGTGCATGCATGCACATGTACAAACACACACACACACACACACACACACACACACACACAAATATTTGTAGGTTAGGGATTAAAAGGAGGTAGGAAAAGAAAAAAGTGGAAAGGAGAAGAGAAGCAAGTAAATATGTTCAAAATACATAATATACTTAAAAGAAATTGCCTTTGTGAATGTCAGCACTATTTAGAGTGAATACCAATAATATGAAAAAAGTAAAAGAGCTCTATTAAATATGTATATCTATCTATCTATCTATCTATATTTATTTATTTATCTATAATGTCTATTACACTGTGAAAAAATAAAATACAAATTCAACAACTTAATTGTGTTTGTTCTTTACACAGTTTTGAACATAGATAATTAAAGTATATTTTAAGTAACTCTAATCTTTCTCCAATCCCTATTATCCCCTTCATCTGCCAAGTCCATTTACTAGATTCATGGCTTTTTTTGATAGTGATAGTGCAATTTTGTTGTTTTAGTTTTCAGTTTGTTTTATTTTGTTTGAGGTGCACTGAGTTTAACCAGGATTGTCTCTGTGAATACAGATTTGGAACTATATATTGGAGCATTAGCAGGTACAAAACTGAAGATAATGACTGTTTCTCTCCCAGAATATGGCAGTAGCTAATAGCTCAGTAGGGAAACATAAAGCTCTGTAAGCACTCCCTATTCCATAACTGACTTTTGATAGACTCAGTATCCTGTAGGCTCATTACAGGCAAATACAGCTGCTGTGATGTCATGATGGAATCGGCTATACCGTGCACAGAAGGCAGTGTTTCACAGTCCTTTCAGTCTTCTAGCTTTGTGTTCTTACTCTTGTATAATGATCCCTAAACCTTAGAGAGAGGGTTCAAATTGTCCTGTTAAGGGATATACTGCCAATGTATTTATTTTCAGAACCTTGACTAGATAGGTGTCTCTGAAGTCACCCCTATTCATTGCACAGAGTTTACTTAGCTTACAAAACAGTATCTATGTGAGTTTTTCATGGTTTTGGTTCGACTTACCCTCATCTCTCATCATCTTCTCCATCCCCACTGAAATTTTCTCTTTTTTTTTTGTTTTTAGATATTTTCTTCATTTACAATTCAAATGCTATCCCAAAAGTCCCTTATACCCTCCCCCCACCCTGNTCTCCAACCCATCCACTCCTGCTTCCTGGCCCTGGTATTCCCCTATATTGGGGCATATAATCTTTGTAAAACCAAGGGCCTCACCTCCCAGTGATGGCCAATTAGGCCATCTTCTACTACATATGCAGCTAGATACATGAGCTCAGAGGGAAACTTTCTTACCCATACATTCCTGCTTTGTTTTCAAATCACCTATGCTCTCCTAAACTCCCTCTCTTAAGTTATGATTCCACTCCAATGGTCCTTTTTCAGTTTCCTTATTTCTATAAGTATTGCAGACTAAATATACAAGTTTAAAGATTTATATCTAGGATCCATATATGACAAAATATGCCATGAGTTCCCTTGACTAGTATATTTTTCTGGTTCTATCCACTTTCATGAAAATTTCATAATTTAATTTTTCTTTACACAGGAATAAAATTCTACTGTCCTTATGGACAAAAATTTTGTCATCCACTTATCAGTTAATAAACACCTAGACTGACTCCATTTTCTAGCTATTGTGACTAGAGTGACAATAAATGTGGCTAAGTAAGTGAAAAGCTGCTGGCTTAGGGAATTGACACCTGTTGCCTATCAGTGGAAGAGTGGGGGACAGGGATTAAATAAAGTGACCTTTGTTCTATATTAGCAGGAACTGTGTGGACCTAACTTTCAGCCTGCTAGGTGGAGTCACAGGAAGAAAAAGGGTCCTGTGAAGGTTTGATGCCCCAATGTAGGAGAATTCCAGGGCAGGGAGGCAGGAGGGAGTGGGTGGGGGAACACCCACAGAAGCAGGAGATGGGATGGAGTAGGGGTTTTCTGGGAGGAGATTGGGGGGACCAGGAACTGTGATAACATTTGACATTTAAATAAAGAAAATAGCCAATTTAAAAAAAAAAAAAGAAAAGAAAAGAAAAAGGGACACTTTGAAAAGTGATTACAGTGTTAATTACTAAGTTGTAAAAAATTTCCTATTAAAACTAATATGAAAAGCAGGAAGATTCTAAGCGGGGGAAAGGGGAAAAGTTCTTATTGGGAAAAGGGAAAAAATTCTGCACTAAGTGGGGAAAGGCAAAAAAATTTCAGTAAGGAAAAAAAAAAACTTCTCTATCTCTTTGTCCTTAGTACTTATACATCTTTAAGAATACATAATCACATGTTAAGTTCATCACAAGTTCACACAAAAATCAAATCAGAAACTGAAACAAAAGTTTACAGCAGAGAATGTTTACATGCATATCCATTAGGAGTAATTGTCTGGCTAAACATCCATTACTTATCACAGCTCCACAGGTTCACCAAAGGTTTAAAACCATAACTAAGTTATTAGTGAAGTTTTGAATAAAAACCCAGTCAATATTTTATCTTCTGTACTAGCACCTATAATAAATCATTAGTTCCCCTTTTCTCTTTTTATTTATTTATTTATTTATTTATTTATTTTTATTTATTTACATTTCAAATACTATCCCGAAAGTTCCCTATACCCCATCCCCGCCCCTGCTCCCCTACCCACCCACTCCCACTACTTGACCCTGGCCTTCCCCTGTGCTGGGTCATATAAAGTTTACAAGACCAAGGGGACTCTCTTTCCAATGATAGCTGATTAGGCCATCTTCTGCTACATATGCAGCTAGAGACTCCAGCTCAGGGGGTACTGGTTAGTTCATATTGTTGTTGCACCTACAGGGTTGCAGCCCCCTACAACTCCTTGGGTACTTTCTCTAGCTCCTCCATTGGGGGCCCTGTGTTCCATCCAATAGCTGGCTGTGAGCATCCACTTCTGTGTTTGCCAGGCACTGGCATAGCCTCACAAGTGGCCGCTATATCAGGGTCTCTTCAGCAGAATCTTGTGTGTGTGGATACTTCATTCCTCCTTAAAATAAGGAACAAAATACCCATGAAAGGATATAGGTACAGAAACAAAATTTAGAGCTAAGATGAAAGGATGGACTATCCAGAGACTACCCCATCCGGGAATCCATCCCATCATCAGCCGCCAAACAAGATACTAATGCACATTAGCTCCCCTTTTATGACCTTTGGTTAATTGTTTTACAACCTGTTGGAATGTGCTCTGAGTAGGAGAAAGTTTGGTTACCATCTAAGAGCAATTAACTGGTGACACTTGGGAGACTGGTAGAGTTCTCATTGCAGTTTTGACTATCANAANAGGACCTAATAGCAGTCCCACTATAAAAGAACTTAATAATCACTGATATAATTTTAGGACTTCTTATAGGATCATCAGTAAGACTTAAGAAATCATCTATTTGTCTATATAGCATCATTATAAGACAGTAAATCTTCATAGATCTGCAGAGATCTGCTCCAAAGGGGTGGGAAAACCTAGTTATTGTTATAAATGTTTAATATTGACAGGAAAAGCATATAAATAGAAGGAATCTTCCCTAAAATAATTCTCCTACAGCCTTGCAAAATAAGAGCGAATCTGTCACAGACTATTTTATAATCTGAAGCAGACCATGTCAGGAAGATCACCTGCTAATATTCAGCTTGTCCTATTATGGCTCTTGACACTTACTCAGATAGGATATAGTCATTGTCGTATATATCCATGAGTAATATAGGTAGGTAAAACAGTAGCTATATGTATAACTTTTTGAGGAACTTTTATACGACAATCCTCAGGGACTACACACATTGACATTATCATCATTTAAAACTAATCTCTCTTTCCCTTCATCTTCATCAGCATTCATTGTCATTTGACTTTTGGTGATAGCCATTCTGCCTCCCATGGAATAGAATTTTAGTATTGTCTTAATTCTCATTTTTCTAATTTCTAGGTGTGTTGACTGCTTTTAAAAGTGCTTATTACCCATTTTTATTTCTTCTTTTGAGAATTATCTGTTGAGAAAGGTGACACATTTTTGTTGGAATTTTGACTGATAGTTTTTTTTTTTAAATTATTTGTGTATTCTAGATACCAATGTTCTTTTGGAAATACTGCTGTCAAAAAATTTTCCCACTCTGTGGGATGCCTCTTCACTTAACTGATAGTTTCCTTTACTTTACTCTCTATACAGAGAAACCCTGTTTCAGAAAAAAGAAAGAAGTAAGAAAGAAAGAAAGAAAGAAAGAAAGAAAGAGGCAAGAAATTTAAAAAAAGAAAAAGAAAACAAGGAAAAATGTGATCAAAATTTAAATATTACACTAAAATAGCAAAGTCCAAAGAAATAAAATGAATGGAATGAACTAAATTAATTTCTTTCTAGTTCTGAACATATTAAGAAGATTAAAAGACACTGGTAGAGTAAATGGTAATATATTAAATCATATATTTTACAAAACATTAATTTCTAGAGTAGTGTGTGTGTGTGTTTTTGTGTGTGTGATACACTTGGTTCATAAAATTAAGAGGCTGTGACGTGACAACCTTTCAATTGAGTCAGGTAGCTGGAGATCCAGAAGGAGGTCTTTTAAGTCAATATGACTAAAAATAAAAAGAAAGAGACAAATTATTCCCAATAATATTGTTCTTGTTTTTTGTTTGTTTTGTTGTTTGTTTTTTAGGTTTTTTTTTTCAACTTGACAGAAGTTAGAGTTAGGTGGAGGAACCTCAGTTGAGAAAAATAAATCTGTCCTCTACTCTGTCCCCATTGTTTTCAGTTATACTATTTTATCATGGTAAGAGAAATCCTAACTATAATACCTGCCAAATATAATTAAAAGCATGAATCTTCACATTTAACAAGCTGAACAAGGAACAACCAGAATTGAATCAAAGAGATCCATGTAAGGAAACATGGTAATTAAAATCCCTAAAAGTTTCAACAGTTCTATACTACATCATAACAGAACAATTACCAATGGATCCTTTGTTTTTTAAAAGAATTATTCAAATTGGAAAGTAAAAGGTGCTAGTTTTAATCTTTAGTTTCAAACACAAATCCACACTGACTATTGGAGATTCAACTCAGGTTATTAAAGAAATTTTTACATTTTCAAATCCATTACAATATTATTTGCATTATTTAAGCAATATGAAAAACAAAAACATTGACAGGTAAGTGACTAAAGAAAATGTGATACATACATAAAACTTAATGGTTTTAAATTTGTCATGGAATATAATTCTAAACCTTGCAATAGCAATAAACAACCCATTATTGAAGAGAAGAAAGTTGTGGTTTTCAGGTTATGGAGATGAAAGATATAAGGAGATGTTTAAAGAGTATAGAATTTTGAAGCATTTGCGAGATGACCCAGTGGTTCAGAATATATGCTATGCTTGCAGATGACCAAAGTTCAGTTCTTAGCATACATATCTGGTGATTCATACCTTCATGTAACTCTAGTTCAAGAGGGAAGGAGGGATACCATGGCCTACATGATGTATACACAGACACGCACAGACATATAGAAACATAGAAGGACAACCACACATGCACACACAACCACACATACACTAATATATTCCATATATACAAAATAAAAAGGTTTTCTGTTTTGCATGTGGTGGTTTGAATGAAAATGCCCCCCATAGGTTTCAAATATTTGAATATTTGATGCTTAGTTGGTGGCACTCTTTGAATTGGTTTAAGATGTGTATCCTTGATGGAGGAAGTATGGCACTGGGGATAGGCATTGAGGTTTCACAGCCATATATCATTCTCAGTCTAATCTTTGCTTCCTACATGCACTTTAATATGTGAGCTCTCAGCTTGCTGTTTAAGCTTCAGTGCCTGCTGCCTCCCAACAATGATTGACACCCCTGCTGGAACTGTAAGCTCAAATAAATACTTCTTTCTATAAGTTGCATTTATCATGTTTTTTTATTACCACAATAGAAAAGTGACTTACATGGTATCCAAGTTCACTGTCTAATATTATAACAAACAGTATGTACAAAATCATCATATGGAGAAAAGAGGTTTGGGGGTTATAAGTCCTGATCTTTTAGCCTCATCAACATAAGAAGTCAGGACAAGAATTTCAGGCAGGAATCTGAAGACAGGAGCTAAAAGCATAAGCCATGGAGGAGAAATGCTACCTGCTGGCTTGTTCCTTATATAATGCTAAATTTTCATTTTTATATAATTCAGAACCACCTGTCCAGGGGTGGTACTGCTCAAAATAGACAGGATGACCACACATCAGTAATTAATCAATAAAGTGTCCATATAGATTTATCTACAGGCCAATTTTATTGAAGTATTTTTTTACAATCAAGGTTTCTACTTTTTAGATTACTCTAGATTATGTCAAGCTGACAGAAAATTAACCAACACAAATCTTCTTTTGAAAGTACCCGGTTTGGGGACTGGCAGGAAGACTCAGTAAGTAAGGTTTTAATACACAAGCTGATGACAGGAGCTTAATCTGAAGTATCCACATGGTAGAAGAAGAGAAATAATTCCTGGAAATCATCCCACAGTTGCTAAGACCATCAAAGAAAAGTTAAAATCTAACATATTGGGAAAAAACTTTACTAACCCTATATCCTATAGAGGGCTAATATCTAAAATTTATAAAGAACCCAAGAAGTTAACTTCCAAAAAATCCCAAAGTATACAATTTAAAATGGGGTAAAGAGCTAAACAGAGAATTCACAACTGAAGAATCACAAATGGCTGAAAAGCATTTAAGGAAATGTTCAAAGTCCTTAGATCCCAAGAAATGCAAATCAAAACAGTCCTAAGATTACACCTTAAACCATTCAGAATGGCTAAGATAAAAAATTCAGGTGACAGCAGATGCTGGCAAGGATGTGGAGAAATAAAAACACTCTTCCATTACTATTGGGATTGCAAACTGGTACAAGCATTCTGGAAATCAATTTGGCAGTTCCTCAAAAAATTGGAAATAGTTCTACTTGAAGACCCAGCTAAGTTCCTGGGCATATGTACAAAATATGCTCCATCATATAACAAGGACACATGATCTACTATGTTCATAGTAGCCTTATTTTTAATAGCTAGACACTGGAAACAAGCTAGTGGTACCTCAGCTGAAGAATGGATACAGAAAATGTGGTTCATTCACACAGTAGAATACTATTGAGGCATTAAAAATGAAGACATCATGAATTTTGCAGGCAAATGGTTGGAACTAGAAAATATCGTTATAAGTGAGACAACCCAGACCCAAGAGGGCAGGTATGGTATTTATTCACTGATAAGTGGATATTAACCAAAAAGTTCAGAATACCTGGGTATAACCAACAGACCACAAAAAGTTTAATAAGCAGAAAGGCCCAAGGGAGGATACTCTAATTCCTCTTAGAAGGGGAAATGAAAAAAATCACAGTAGACAGGGAGGGCGGGACCTGGATGGAAGAGGAGAGGAGGAGATGAAAGGGGGAACAGGATCAAGTATGGGGCTTGACACTGGAGAGAAATCCAGAGTTCAATGAGAATGAAAGGAAATATGCAACCTTGGGTGGTGGGAAGTGGGGGTACCCTCTAGAAAATACCAGAGACTAAAGAGGTGAGAGAATTTCAGGGCTCAATGGGGGTGATCTTAGCCAAAATACCCAACAATGGGGAGAGGGAACTTAAAGAGTCCATCTGCAATAGATAGATAGGGCCTCAAGTGGAGGGACATTGTTACCAATCCAAAGCTAAAATTTGTGACCCCAGACTGATCCTGTCTAAAAGAACTGTCAGGGAAAAATGGAGAAGAGAAAGGCAGTCCAATGAGCTGTCTAACTTGAGATCCATCTCATGGAGCAAGGAGGAACAAAGGCCTGACACTATTACTGATGCTATTATGTGCTTACAGACAGGAGTCTAGCATCACTGTCCTCTGAGAAACCCTACCAGCATCTGACTGAAACAGATGCAGACACTTATACCCAACCATTGAACTGAAGTCAGGAACTAGACTTCGAACTCGAAGGAATTCAAGGAAGGATGGAAGAAGCTGAAAGAGAAATTGACCCAATAGGATGACCAGCAGTCTCAATGAACCTAGATGCAGGAAGCTCCCAGAGACTGAACCACCAACCAGGCAACATACACTGGCTGATGTGTGGCTCCCAGCACATATATAGCAGAGGACTGCCTGGACTGGCCTCAGTGGGAGAAGCTGTGTACCCCAGCACACAGTGTCCTCAGACCTCCATATGCATGCCGTTATATACACATACACATAATTACACTCACTAAGTATTAATTAATTACTTAGTATTTGAGATATACCATACGAATAAATAGACTTATGCCATAAAACTTTGTATTATAATTAGTAATTCTGTGAAACTTAAAAATAATTGAGGATAAATTTCATATTTTTAACTTTACTATCATAAGACCTCAGAGTGTATGAATAATTTATGCAAAGTTGAAGAGCTTAAGATTATTATTAAAGCTAGTTGAATTTTGATATATCAGCAATGTAAAACCATGAACCATAATCATTTTTGAAAACCTAAATTAGCATTTTAAAAAATCAGAAATAGAAAAGCCAATACTAACATTTGTATAAAAATATCAAGGAAAATTAAATTGCCAAATAACTCTTCATAAAGACTAGTCATATTTAAGAATGTATATTTTCCAGTTTCAACTTAACTACCAAGATCCATAATCAAAACTTTGTGGTAATTCCTGACAAGATAAATTATTATAATAAATAAATCTGTCTGTGTGAAATAAATCCATGTACCTATATCTAAGTTCATCTGATATTTTTCTATAAGGTTCTCAAGACTTTATTGGTTCAACAATGAACAGCAAATTAAAAGTTAAGTATCACTCCAGGGTCATCATGCAGATAGGAAGCCACCCTTCAAAAATCATTTGGTATTTGTAACAAGGCTCTAAAGACCATTGATTTGTGTTCTTACCTCAAAGCATACGTAAAATAAATAAGAATACAACAATGGTAAAATTAGAGCTGTGACTATAAAGCACTTGAAAGAAATAGTAGATTAAGTCATCATGATCTTGGATTTGACGAAGCTTTTCCAGATATAAAATCACAAATAATAACAGAATAAATAAGTTAAATATTATAATAATTCAATTTTTTGTGCATAACAGGACATTAAGAAGAGAATTATATAACAAGGAATAGAAAATGTTTCTATACCATGTATCTAATTATGGTCTAGTACACAGAATGTACATAAAAGTCTTACAACTCAATATCAAAGTTTGCAAGACCAAGGGGCCTCTCTTCCCATTGATGACCGATTAGGCCATCTTCTGCTACATATGCAGCTAGAGACACAAGCTCAGGGGATACTGGTTAGTTCATATTGTTGTTGCACCTACAGGGTTG
>NC_034613.1:31578344-31593735 GCF_900095145.1 Mus pahari | reverse complement strand
ATAATAATAATAATAAAAAAGAAAAAAATCCAACATTCCAATTGAGTAAAGTGTAAAGATGACTTCAATAGACATTTATCTTTAAATCATTTACAAATTAAGTTGGATATAGGTTCCCTTCCAATAAACATGACTTCTCTACCACAAAGTAATCAGGGAGGTTTCCCATATAAGGCATGTTTTTACTATTGTTAAGTGGTCTCAAGTCTAACTAGAGTTTTGTTGGTAACCTCTAATATATATATATATATATGCCACTACTGCACCCTTAAACTTATAGTGGCATGCTTGTTATTGATCCATAGGATCACAGTTGGGTAGGACTGCTGGTTGTTTCTCTTTTTGGAAGCTTGCATGGTACCTTCTAGAGAATCTACAACCACTCATTTAATAAACTAACATAATATCTAACAACAATCTATAAATATTTGTCCTTATACCCACCAATGATGGCAGCCTTCACTCTTCATTAAAGGAAGCCTCTTTTGCAACAAACTGCATAAAAAACAACGGCATAAAAACAGCAATCTATGTGTGAAAAAAACCCCAATCTATAAAAATAAATAGTTGTAGGGTCCAGTGCCAAAGGTATATCTAAAGCACACTTGAGCATATCAGGATCACAAAAAAGTGTAGAAAGGGCTGAAATATTTTAAGAACCATAGTATTATAGAGGTTACTGTAAGACTGTATTCTAGTAATGTCAGAAGTTGCACCCATAAAGTCTCACCTACATACATGTCCAATATGAGCTGAACAAGAATGAAACCAACAGGCAATCCAAAGTGAATGGGGGGAGAACCCTACAGAAAGAATTATAGGCAACTGAGAAAACATGCGAGCAGGAAAGGTGGTCTTCCCTAGGGAAAAGTGCATCAATTCATTGCCCAGTGACAAATTAAATGATTAGGCATGTTATATTTAAGAATATATATGTATGCATAGGGAAAGACATATGAGTATGTTTGAAAGAAGTTAAAAAGGGAAGAAATGTAATTATAATCTCAGCCATTAAAAACACTGACTTGAATGTTGCTAGACATTTTTAATATAAATACTTAGGAGGCTAAGGAAGAAGATTATGAAGTATAGTGTGGGAGATTTAACCTGAACTATAGAGAGATTCTACCTGAATACAAACAAAAACCATGTCTCTGTTAGCTTTAATACTTAATAACCATAGCCTAAAGTCTTTTGAGAAAATAAATTGTCTAACTCTGATTGCCTTATAGAAATGTCTGGGGGTTTTATTAATTGTTCATTAATGCAAGAGGGTTCACCTCAGTGAGAGGCAACATTTCTAAGTAAGTAGTCCTAGGCTGAGAGTGAGAAGCAGGAAGCATTTCCCAATGTTCCTTTATCTGGAATCCTGCTTTCAGTTCTTGTCCTGAAGTCCTGTAATACTAAATTATGACCTAGAAATATAAGCCAAGTAAACGTTTTTGTGCCAAAGTTGCTTTGGTTCAGATTATTTTATCTCAACAGCAGTAATGAAACAAGTACAAACTCCAAAACAACCAAACCCTGTAAAGGGAAAATTTTTAAAATTAGTAGCAAGCATATTAAATGATCATATTTAGATGTTGAGGCACAACTAGGCACATAACCAACATCAAGGCAAAGTAAAGTTTACTTTAAAAAAGCTTTAATAATAGGGTAAAACAGAAAATACATGTAACAATAGAAAATCAGTACTTTCATACACTGATGGTGGCATAATCCTTTTGTAAGTATGCTTTTAATTTCTTTAATAAATCATTACAGGAGAAGTTAATATAGCTCAATAATAAAGCTTTTTCTTAGCATTGTGAGGCATCCTTACTCCCTCAACACATGACAATTTAAGGAAACAATTATATACAAGCATTAATGTCTACTAACTGATAAACAGCAGCAAGACTAGATTTAAAATTTAATCTCAAAGAATAATTTATATACAATTATTCACAGTACTATTATTTATAAGTGTCATAATCATAATCAGCCTAACACTCTATCAATTGATTATTTGATAGATAAGAACATAAACTACAAGTGGAAAATTATTGAACTATAAATATTGATTTATTGATACTGCATTCTAAGCAGATGAACATTGAAAATATTACTCTAAGTGAAAACAACCAGGGACATAAAAATCACAAATTGATGATTCTATTCATCTGAAATATCCACAATAAACCAATCCAATGACACAAAAAGCAGATTGATAATTACCAGGGATGTGGGTAAGGGGAAAATGAGGAATGAGTTCTTAATGAGTGTAGAACTTCTTTTTAGAGTCATGAAAATGTTTCCAACTACACAGTGATGACTGTTGCACAGTTCTGTGAATGCACTAAGTAACTGTCAATGAATTTATAGTTTACAATAATAAAATTTATATTACATGGATTTTATCACACACAAGAAACAGGAAAAGGATTTGAATAAGTATTTCTCCAAAGATGGCATGCAAGAGGCCAGTAGGCACATGACAAATTATAACTTTAGTCAGAAAGTAAATACAAATATAAATTTTGTGTCACCACTTTATGTACACTGGATGGCAGTAATTGAAAAAGACAGATGTCTTCCAAAGCACTCATATGTAGCTGGTGGAAATCTAAAATGTTACAACCACTTTAAAAAGAGTTTGGCAGATCCTTGAAAAAGTTAAAATAGCTACTATATGACCTAAAAATTTCCTCCATAAAGTTGAAAGATTTTAAAACATCTCTCCCCCAAATATGAAATTGATTACTCATAGTTACATTATTTGTAATTGTAACAGAAAACCACCAAATATCAATAAGCAGATTAATGGTTGAACACAATACCATGCATCCAAACAACAGAATATTGTTCAGACATAGAAATAAATGAAGAGGAACAAAGTACTGACAGCATGTTATACCATGTCCAACTCCTAAAAACATTATGGCATGCAAAAGAGCCAGATGCTAAAGGCTATATTTTGTATAATCTACTTTATATGAAATGAAATAGGCAAATCCAAACAGACAGACAGAAGGTTAGCTGGTGCTAGAAGCTAGGAGGCTGGGCAGGGGTATGAATAGGAGCTAATGCATATTATTTTTCTTTAAATCGAATATATATGAATACACTGTAGCTGTACAGATGGTTGTGACCCTTTATGTGGTTGTTGGGAGTTGAAATTTTAGGACCACTGCTCATTCTGGTCAACTCTGCTCCCTCAGGCCCAAAAATTTTTTTTTATTATTATTATACATAAGTAAACTGTAGCTATCTTCACACTCACCTGAAGAGGGCGTCAGGTCTCAGTACTGGTGGTTATGAGTCACCATGTTGTTGTGGGGACTTGAACTCAGGACCTTCAGAAGAGCAGTCAGTGCTGTTACCCACTGAGCCATCTCGCCAGCACCAGTCCCTCACCCCCAATCAATATTTTTTAAAGCAATTCTATTACACTTCTTTTCATGTTAAGCACAATCAAGACTCCATTGTTAATTTAACAGACAGAATTTGTCTCAGTGTATTCTTGACTATTTTCTCTGGTGAAAATAGCCTATTTGCATTGAAGAACAAATTGATGTACTTTTTCACAGAGAAAACACTTTCTCCAGCTCTCAGTAGTCCTTAGTTGCCTATATTTCTTGGTGTAGGTTTGAGGCCCTATGAGCTTTTCCCCCATTCATATTATTATGCCTTTTATTCACCTCATGCTTAAGCAGTAATTTTTTAATCAGATATTTTCTTTATTTACATTTCAAATGCAGTAATGTTAGTAAGAATTTACAGGTGTATCTTCTGACACTGTAAGAAACACAACCTCATTGCAAAATCCTGACCCTCTGGTAGTTACAATACTTCCAGCTCTCTTTCATAATGTTCCCTGAGCTGGAGATGTGGGAGTTTTACTATAAATGCATCAGTTAGTACTTGTCTCTTCAACTCTGCATTTTGATTTGTTGAGGTTTTCTGGAACGGTCTCCCTCTGTTGCAAAGAGAAATTTCCGGGATGACTGGTGAGGAATACCATTACCTGTGAGTATAAGAAAAAAATATTTAGAGTATAGATGTGGATTATGCTAGTTTAGTAAACTTGTGGTGATGGGTTCTCAAGATCCATGACTTCACTAGCCTTGGAGAGTTGGCTAGGTTTAGAGTGTAGATATATATATATATATATATATATATATATATATATATATATATTTAGAGTGTGTGTACTTGTGTGTGTGTATTTAATATACACATAAATATATGTATATATTTAATACCCATATGCATATATGTACATATATTATATACATACATGTACATATATACATATATATTTATACAGTATATATATTATATATTATATACCTATACATATATGTTTAATATACATATATTATATATATATATTGTATAGAGACAGTGTAAATATAAATGCATATTTAGAGTGTGTCTATGGATTATGCTACTTTAGTAAAGTTGTGGTTGTAAGATCTCAAGATCCATGACTTCAATAGCCTTGGAGATTTGGTTAGGCTTCCAGTACCAGGCATCATTTCCTTCTTGTTGAGTGAGTCTTAGGTCTCATTAGAGAATTGTTGGTTACCACTAAGGCATATATACCACTACCACACCCTTGGAGATATCATAACCTGTTTGTTGCTCATTGATGGGTTACCAAAAATTGAGGGGTATTGTGTTAACAATTATACAAACTATAGTTTTAATCCTTGTGAAAATGAAAAGACATAATTCAACCTTCTCATTTATCATTCACATTATTTATAACAGTGAACTTCAAAACTCTTAAGGAGGTACTTACATGAAAACAATAAATAGTTTATATAGGAAGTGCCAAAAAAAAAAAAAAAACCCTACTAGCCAAAACTTGCTATGTTAAACAGGCCTATTTAATTTATGGCTATTCAAATTCTTGGAAAACAAGCAAACTTTCTTCTGTGACTAGAATCTTGAAGAAGTACTCTGGGGTACCTGAATATTCACAGGTACCAAAATGGAAAATGCCAGTAGAAGCCCTGGGATAATAAAATAGGACATTTATATTCTTAATAAGTTCCGGAGAATGGTGATAAAACTGGGAGATAGAAATTGGCTGGACTATACATAGATAATGAGTTACTATGAATAAGTTAAACATCATAGACAAATTTATATCTCCATCTACATACTTTATCCAAGGATAAATAACACATTTTTTGATGTCTTTGGAATTTAAATAAAAAAATGTATATAAAGGAAAAGTTCTTTGACTCAAATCATACATTTTAAGAGCATATATGGAAGACATCCTAGTAAAACTTTTATAAGACTTTGACAGAACAGAAACATGGTGAGTGAATGAAATTAATCAATTCTAAAACCTTGGAAATAGGCAATTTTAAGGCAAAAAATATGCTATTTTCATTTAAAAAATCATGATAACTATTTCTGTTTCTTCTCTTTACCTGTATTTTTATCAATGTTATCTTTTGTCAGTCCTGCCCATCTCAATTATCAAACAGAATTGCTATCCCTAATTTCTGTATCATGGCTACTATCTGATAACTTTAATACTTGAAATATTTCTGGGGAATTATTAGCCCATTAAGTAGAATACTCACACATTATAGTATTTATATTATATAATATTTGAAGCATAAATAGTAAAGGACATATCAAAATAATGTCTAATTTCTATAATCTGAACCTTCCTGGAACCCATGGTCAATTTTGGATCCGAAGAGAAAGGAAAACAACATTTTGAAATTGTGGAAAGAAAAAGGTGGTAAGTGGTATAAGCAGTGGGCTAAAATGGTAGCTCCTGTGTCTTTGAAAATTCAAATTAAACCTTACTTTACAAAATCCTCATGATTCCAACAAATGCTACCATATTTTTTTTTCTTCAAAGATCTCTTATACACACAAAATATGACATGTGAAAAAATAGTCATTAAGTAGGAAAATTAAAAGAGCAAAATTAATAATTATAGATTATGATAACAAAAATAAACAAGAAGAATAATAAAGCATAATTAGTGTCAGTTAGTTCAGATTTAGTTTCAGGAAAATCTTTCCTGATGAAACAGTATTATGTAAGAGAAGAAATCAGTTATAGTGTTGATGTGCTGTAGATGAAATTAAGGGTGCATTAAAATCAAATCTGGCTCTTAATTATTTTTGTAGCTGTCACAATGTATCTAAAAGAAAAACTGTAGGGTAGAAAGGTTTATTTTGATTTATTGTTTTAGAACTTCACTCCCTAATTAGTTGACTCTAGTGCTTTGAGTTTGATGTAGGACAGAACAGTATGAAAAAGAAAACATAATGAAGCAGTATCCTGGAAAGAAAAGAAATGGGGGATGGGAATGAGATAAACCCATTAAAACTGTATCCCAGAGACTTCTAACCTCCAGTGAGGACCTACACTCTTTCCATAACTTTTTAATAGTGACATAAAATTAAAATCCATCAATGCATTTGTCCAGAGTGGTTTTGATCTAATGCAATCATTTCCTAAAATCCCTACATATAAACATTGTGTTGAGAAACAAAAATTTAAAATATAAATAAGATTTGTAGACAAAACTTCATCATTTGAACCATACTACTCATAATTTATTAATAATTTTCCCCTAACATAGTACTTTACTCTCTGTAATTCTACTAGGTAATCAAGAATGGTTTAATGTCATGTCGTTAATGAAATGACTGCTTACTCTGAAAATCTCTTTACTTAGTAGCATAGATAGTAAGGTGTATAATTATGTTCTGTCCACATTTCCCTATATATTTTTTTCTTCATAAAGAAAAAACAAGAGGTCGGGCCAAAGGAAAATCATGTCATTTCTATGGAATCAAACAACTTCTGTCCCTATGTAAATAACAGTCATATAAGAAATTTTGCATGTTTAGAATTTCAATAGAAATTAAGTTGATTTTACCAAAATAATAGAGAGAAACTTCAAAAGAACACCATGTGAAAAGCATCCAAGCTTATCAAGGCATTTTATAATACCAGTCCACTGGGGCCTTCACCAGGGAAGGACTTAGGTATGTTGCCTTTGAAAAATGTGTTGAAAATTGCTTAAGATTCTATGTGTCAGACACATTTACAAGTGCTGTACATGTAATAACTTAGTGTTTATAATGAGCATATGAGATATATAGTATACTCATTTTACAGAAGGAAAAGACTAGTTGGTATGTAAAATACACAGGATTGTATGGAAAATACATAGAAAAATATATAGATGTATTACTTTGACTTGGCCGTGATGTCTTTGAACTCTGGAGACTAGGAGAAAATTTAAAACATTCTTGGTACAGTAAAATCAAGAAGATACTACAAAACTGGGATAGTAAAAATATCACAATAAAAGTAATAAAAAATAAAGCTAAAAACCAAACAACTTAAAAAAAAGAAAAAAAGTAAAGACTAGTGTAGTGACCACAACATGCTTAGTACTATTATTATATGTGAAAATTATTTTAATATATAACAGATTAGTTAAAGTCATTGTAATCAGGTTAGACATGAAACTCAACATATTGCAAACAGGGGAAATGTAGGCATTTATATGTTCTCCATCATCTTGCTTTAATTAATATGTTAAATTAAATATGGCCTCATATACTCAATATTTAAAATGGATTTAAAACAAGAAAAGAATAGAAAAGAAAAGAAAAGAAAAGAAAAGAAAAAAGGACCTAAATAATTTATCATGTACTACAAAGCCAACAAATATTTATGTCATGAAAAATCAAGGAAGGAAGGAGGGAAGGAAGGAAGGAAGGAAGGAGAGAGGGAGAGAAGGAGGATTGTATTTCAATCATGATCTTTTGATTTTATGAATGAAAGAAAGGGGTGAATGCAGATATTTACAAGCAGAAAATCTGGTATGTAACCTGTCATGAGCCATCAGTAAAATGCCGTGAGACTGGAGCATTTAATATTTGCCTATTCTGCCTATAATTTTTGGAATTGATATGTGAGGATGAAGGCTATTAAAGGTAGTAAATTCTCCTGTTCATTAGATAATGACTAAAGGTTATATGTAGTGATTTAATTGTACTTTACTGGGTAGTGACATAATAAGGGATACTAATATTCTTTCATTATAAGTTTGACATTTGTGTGAAAATACTTTTTACATTTTCCTGAAAAGTAAAGTCTATTTTTTTCAACATATATCATTGTTGAAGACCCAGAAATAAAACCACACACTTATGGACACTTGATCTTTGACAAAGATGCCAAAAATATGCAATGGAAAAAAGAAAGCATCTTTAAAAAATGATGCTGGTCTAACTGGCTGTCTCTATGTAGAAGAACGAAAACAGATCTATATGTTTCATCTTGCACAAAGCTGAACTCCAAGTGGATCAAGGAATTCAACATAAAACCTTATACACTGAATCTAATAGAAGAGAAAGTGGGAAAGAACCTTAAACTCATTGGCACAGGGGGGAATTTCCTAAACAGTATTCCAATGGCTCACGCTCTAAGATCAAGAATTGATAAATGGGACCTAATGAAACTGGAAGGATTCTGTAAGGCAAAGGACATAGTCACTAGGACAGATCATCAACCTACAGGTAGGGAACAAGCTTCAATAACCCCACATTTTATAGAGGGCTAATATCCAAAATATATAAAGAACTCAAGAAGCTGAGCACCAACAAACTAAACAACCTAATAAAAATAATTGGGCATAGAAATAAACTGAGAATTCTTAATAGAGGAATCTTGAAGTTCTGAGAAGCACTTAAAGAAATGTTCAATGTCCTTAGTGATCAGAGAATTGCAAATCAAAATGACCCTGAGACTCTACCTTACATCAATCAGAATGGCTAAGATCAAAACCTCAGTTGACAACACATGTTGGAGAAGATGTAGAGAAAGAGTAACACTCCTCCATTGCAAACTGGTACATCCACTCTGGAATTAAATATGGAGGGTTTTCAGAAAATTATAAATAGATCTACCTTCAGACCCAGCAGTATCACTCTTGGGAATATACCCAAAAGATTCCCCACCATGCCTCAGGAGAACATGTTCCACTATGTTCATAGTGGCCTTATTTTTGATAGCCAGAATCTGGAAAGAATCCAGGTGTCCCACAACAGAAGAATGGATACAAACATTGTGATTCATTTACTCAATGGAATACTACTCAGCTATTAAGAACAAGGACATCCTGAGTTTTACAAACAAATATATGGAACTAGAAAATATCATCCTGAGTGAGGTAACTCAGACCAAAAGGACATGCATGATATGTACTCACTAGTAAGTGGATATTAGCAAAAAACAAAAACAAACAACGAAAACAAAAAAAGTACAGAATACCCAAGATAGAGTCCACAGAACTCACAAAGGTCAACAAGCTGAAGGGCACAAGTTAGGATGCCTTGGTTCCACTAAGGAGGGAGAAGAAAGCAATCACAAGTGCGGAGGGAGCAAGGGGTATGGGAAGGAAAGTGGATGGGGCATGGGGCAGGGTAGAGGGGAACCTGATCTGGTACTGGTTGTGGGAAAAGAACGGAAGCCCTGAGGGCCAGCAGAAAGAATGGAAACAGGCAACCTTGGAAGATGGAAGGTTGGGGGGACCCTTCAGGATGCACCAGAGACCTGGGAAGTAAAAGACCATCAGGACTCAAAGGGAGGGACCTTACATGAAATGCCTGAAAGTAGGGAGAGGGAGCTTGTAGAGCTTACCTCCAGCAGGAAGACAGGGTATCAAATGAGGGAGGGATTAGCCATTCCACAGTCAAAACTCTGACACATATTTGTTCCTGTCTGAAGAACTGCAGGGATGGAAATGGAGAGGAGCCTGAGGAAAAGAAGGTCCAGCTACAGGCTCAAAGTGGGATCTAGCTAAAGGGGAGGTCCCAAGGCCTGACATTATTACTAAAGCTATGGAGCACTCACAAAAAGAGACCTATCACGACTGCCCTCTGGAAGATTCAACAAGCAGCTTAAAGAGTCAGATGCAGGTATTTGCACCCAACAATGGACAGAAGCTGCTAACCCCTGTGGTCGAATTAGGGAAAGGTTAAAAGAAGCTGAGGAGGAGAGCAACCTTGTAGGAGAACCAGCAAGTCTCAATTAATCTGGACTCCAGGAGATCTCTCAAACACTGCACCACCAAAGAGGCAGCATCCACCAGCTGATAACAGGCTCCCAACACACATAGAACAGAGGACTGCAGGGTCTGTGTTCAATCAGAGATGATGCACCTAACCCTCAAGAGACTGGAGAGAGTTTAGAGGTCTGTTGGGGTGGGTGGTGGGTGCTGGGGACATCCTCCTGGAGACAGGGGTGGGGAGGAGGTATGACTGTGGAACAGTCGGAGGGTGGAACCAGGGGTGGGAATAAAATCTGGAGTGTAAAAAATAAATATTTCTATAATAAAAAACAATAAAAATGTATATAATTGTATTGCTGTCAAATGACAATAAATTTTTTCACCTATTTGAGAATATAATTATAACATATTGAAAATCATTTTAAATGTTATTTTAAATTATTATTTAGAATTATATAATTACAATATATTTATTTTTAGAACTAGCCTATATTAAGTAATTTTAACTTGGGTTATTGAGTAGAGTAATCATTTGGGATATTAATAGATAATACCATTTGGTAAATTGGAGCAAATATATTCCATTTCTCAAAAACTTGATTGAGTACTGGTAAGTATTTAGCATAGCTATAGAAGGGGTTCATGGAAAAACAGTGTATATAATTTTCTAGATATTATAGAACTAAATTATCCATCATAATTTAGAAAGAATGAAAATACTGCATTAATAGTCTATGGCACAGACGTTAAGAAAATTCTTGTTGTGACTCACCAAAGTGATTTTGTCCTTTCTCACATTAATTACTTATTTAATTTATGCACAAGAGTCTCAGATCCTATCAATGCTCTTAATTTCTAAATGTACCCCTTCTTTTCTTGCTAATACTCTCAGGTTAATGTGATTCAAAAATTTTCAGGATTTCTGTGAATAATTAGGATTTGAAAAAAATCTCTTATTAGTCTCAAACCATTATTGCCACCCTGAAATCATGTAAAGTCACTTGTTCCCTTAAGGTTTAAAAGACTTGATAGACTATCTTTTTTGAATTAATATGTTCTGATGTTCTGAATTGAACTAAATGTTATAGTCTTTGGTAGTCTAGTATTTATTTGGTAATATGATAGAAGTGAAAATATTTGAAGGTTCTAAACCTGAAGAAATGAAAAAAGAAATACCAGTTCCAGTGATTCAATTGGTACATGTTATATACATGTATAGAAATACCACACTGTACTTATTTGATATGTACACTTGCCATGCCATTGTATGTAGGTGCATAAATATATTGATAATTTAACATTATTCCACAATTTTACATGTTATATTTATTTCATAGACTTTTATTAAAATATTATGTTTTCAGACCTTGAAATATTCATATCTAAGTAGGAAGTCTTCATCAAATCTCTCACCCAGTGCTCATGGAATCCCATGGAAGAGGAGGTAGAAAGATTATAAGAGCCAAAGGGGAATCTGCCCAGATCTGCAACAGATCACATACACATATACATACTCATACACTTACACATACACATACACATACTCATGCACATACACATACTCATACATGTACACATATACACATACACATGCTCATACACATACACATACTCATACACATACACATACTCATACACATAGACATGCTCATACACATACACATACTCATACACATAGACATGCTCATACACATACACATACACATACTCATACACACTCACATGCTCATACACATACACATGCACATATATTATCTTCTAGTTTAGTGGGGGTTTTATGGGACTTCTAAGTGTGTAAATGAGTGAATCTCTTATTTTTGTGCCTTTTCCTGAACTCTTTTCCTTCGGTTGCTTTGCCTTCTCCAGTATTGAAATGTTTTTTTTTTCTTTTATTGTACTTTATTTTGTTATATTTTGTTGTTATCTGCTAGAAATCTGTTTCTTTCTATTGAGAGACCAAAAGGGAGTAAATTCTGACGGGGGCAGATATCGGGAGGCACTGGGAGGAGTACAGGGAGGGGAAATTGTAATCAGGATATATTGTATGAGAAAATAATGTAATTTCAATAAAAAGGAAAATATATGTTTAATTAAGTTTACTATGTGGATCATAAGTTATTTATATGTGTGCTTTTTAACTTCTCGTTTTATAATTTGCATATTTTTCTCCCATGAATTTGTGATTTAATTATCCTTTTGTATGATTTGAAATGTCTTCCTTTAGGAAGAAAAACATGGTGTATTAATATATGAATTGGTTTTAAATGCAATGAAAACATGTAAACTAGATAAAGTCTGTTTGTTTTATCTAAGATAAATACAGAAAATAATATAAATAATTTAAATAGACCCATAATACCCAAAGAGATAGAAGCAGTAATTAAAAATCTCCCAACTAAAAATAACCCAGGGCCATTTGGATTCATTTCAGAATTCTACCAGTCCATCAAAGAATAACTAACATCAATACCTCCCAATTATTAAATAAAACAGAAAATGCAAAAACATTTTCAAATATTTTTATGAAACCAGTATTACTCTGATACCAAAACTAGATGAAAAAAGAAAACCAAGAGAAAAGAAAATTATAGGCTATTATCTTTGATAAACATGGGTACAAATTTCTCAGTAACATATTTCTAAGTCAAATTCAGTAATACCTAAAAGCATTATCCCTGAGGCTCAACTTGGCATCATCACTAAGATCCCGGGATGGTTCAACATATGGAAATTGATAAACATAAATTCATCACATAAGTTACTGAAAACACATGATCATCCTTTCAAATATAGAAATAGCTTCTGGGAAAATCTAACATCCCTACATGATAAAAAAATCATTGGGAACCTAGGAATACCGGGAATACATCTTACAATAAAACAAAAAAAGATCATATACAGCACACTCACAGTCAACATCTTAATAAATATAAATATCTTTAAAACGTTTCCACTAAGATGATGAACAACACAGGGATTGTCAATGTTCCCCATCATTGACAAAATCTTATTTTGGTATTTATTTCTAGGTCTTTTATTAATAATTTTATGAAAATGTACTTACCAAACAGTTAATATGAAGAAGTTTATTTTACCTCACATTTCTGAAGTCTGTTACACAGTCAGAGCAGCACAGTGGCTGGAAAATGTGACAGAAGTCCTCACTTTACACAGAACTTTAGTGTCTAGGAAATGAAACAAGATATGGTCAGGTAATAGGTAAAGCCTTTAAAGGTAGACCTCCAATCACTTACTTTCCCCAGATAAGTATTTCTAGAATCTCCCCAAAGAGTGTCAAAAGACTGTGAAAGACAGTTCAGGTTCAAATAACAACTTTAAAAAATTCAGGGAAGTTACTTTAAAAACACCATACATTTTAGTGTATTTCTCACTTTTTAACATCTTTTCCATTTAATACTAACAATGTTGCTAAGTAATCCACATTAAGAACTATTAAACATAAACAAATGAGTTGCCTTTCACTGCTCCATAACTGTGGTTTTTTTTTTTTTACTTAATATAGTCTGTCCTGCTAGTACTATTTGTATATTATAGCACATACTTTTTATTATCTTTCCATAGTTTTATGACTTGAAGTTTTAAGATTATCTCTTGTCTTCTAGCTTTTTTATTTTTCCATAATTCTTCTCTTAAACCAATGGCTCTGAACTTGCTTAAGCCCATTGTAACAACTCATTTGTGGTGACCCCCCAACCGTAAATTATTTTGTAGCTACTACATAACTATAATTTTGCAACAGTTATCAATTGTAACATAAATGCTTTTTGAGATAGAGTTTTGTCGAAGAGGTTATAATCCACATGTTGAGAATCACTGACTTAAGCCATCCTATAACTAGAAATTTTCTTTGTTTCTCATATGACATTGGTAGTTTTAGTTACTGTATTGTATATGGTCTATTTGCTTCTCTTTTGTTGTTGTTGTTGTTGTTTATATATTTTTATGTTTTTCTATTCTTAGACCTTTCTTGTCTTCTTATGTTTGTATTTAAGCTACTTTTACAAATGATAATTTAAGCTATACTCCATTGCACTCCCTGTTATTAATCTCTATAATAAATTTAGAAAATAAAATTGGCATTCTTGGAGCTCTACTGTTACTAGGCCGTCCAGATGTCTTGAGTTTTCTCTGACAGTCTTGGGTTTTGGGGCCTCTGTGGGAATCACTGGGGCTCTGGTAACTTTCCAGTAATGCATCTCCAGAAAGTAGTTTTTCAGCTGCCCAGCCCAGAAGGAAACTACCCTCTCAGTAAGGTCAGCCACGGAACTCATAGATGACTGACTATCCACACGAAGTGACTCCTTACAGAAATGAGCTCACAATATAGAAACCTGGAAATATAGTATATTTCTCTAAGAACCATGCAAGCCATAACAACTAAAAAAGGAAAGGAAAGCAGGCCTATGTCAAGACCTCCTTTCTAATAATTATAAAATCTAACAACTATAATTGACTTGCAGTTAATAAACTTTACCTGAATCTAAGTTAACTTTTAGCAACATGAGTTTTACCATAATAGAAACTGTAAGAAAACATCATAGCAAACAAAAACCTTTACTAATAACGTAGTGGAAGGGATTTGCATGTCAAGTAAAGACATAAAATTGAAATTCTCAAAGTTAAAACATTTGAAAACATAAAAAGTTACTTTAGTATGCAGTTAATTTCAAATGATATAAAGCCTCAAATCTCATAGGAATTACATTTACATTCTGTGATCTACTAAAACAAATAAGATTCTATTATGATCTAAGGTCTCCGCTATTTGTTTTAATATTGGAAAGTCAATCCATGGACAGGTACATATGTAGTTGCCTGTACTAGTTTTAATACCCATGAAAAGCTATTAAAGGTCTGCAAGTCTTTTTTCTTGATGAATTAAAATGTGGTACATTCACAACGTCCTTATATTTAATAGCTGATTAGTACTACATTGTGTAAATGTACCACATTTTCAGTATCCATTCCTCTGTTGAGGGTCAACTAAGTTGTTTCCAGTTTTTGGTTATTGTGAATAAAGCTCCTGTGAACACGTCAGAGTAAGTGTCCTTGAGGTATGGTGGAACATCTTACAGGTGTATGCCCAGGAGCTGTAATAGCTGGGTCTTCTGGTAGAAATATTTCCAGCTAGAGTCACACCAAGGTATTTTATATTACTTGTGACTATTGTGAAGGGTGTTGTTTCCCTAATTGCTTTCTCAGCCTGTTTATCCTTTGTATAGAGAAAGGCCACTGATTTGTTTGAGTTAATTTTATATCCAGCTACTGCACTGAAGCTGTTTATCAGGTTTAGGAGTTCTCTGGTAGAATTTTTAGGG